>NC_059108.1:28383176-28688870 GCF_020740685.1 Jaculus jaculus
TTTTTAAAAGCTCACAAAGGAGCACAGGCCAGGTTGAAGTTCAAACTAAATGTCAAAACACACACAGGCAACACAGTAGCAAACTTCTGTTTTCTTTCGACCTCTTGTTTCCCCTAATTGGTGCCTTGTTGGTCATCTCCAGTGAAAGACCAAGAATGACATGGAATTGGAAACTGAATTTCCCTGTCTACCCTCAAGGTGGTCTCCAGACCTGGGTTGAGAAACATTAGTGAGCAGGGTGGGAAAATGTCCCTTGCAGGGGCTCTGTATCCTGTCTCTAGAGTCCCCAGGGGGTAGCAGGAAACTGAAGGACAAAGTAAGGACAAAAAGGGGAAAGAGGAGAAAGATGGGAATGCAAGGAGATCACAGCTAGACGAGGTCACTGTCCCAGCTGCCTGTGGGTCCTGTTGCTATGAAGCTGTTCCCATTCCTACCAGAAGTGGCATCTCCACTTGAGGGTCTAATGGCTTTATGGGATTCCATCTGCCCCTCCGTTTTAGACTCGTCATCATCACATTCCTCTCTTTGTCATCTAGAAGACGTTTATCAGACAGTTCACATGATTTGGGGTTCATATCCCATGAGTTTTTATCTGTTTAATGTAAAGAGAAATCTAGTACCCAGTTCCTCCCTGCGTTTCACAAATTTTTAGTGATCACTGTGGCTGTCCCCCACTTGACAACTAGAGTGCCATGCCTCAGCCACTCAGTAAGTTGCCTTTCTCTATAAATCTGCTATGTGAGGAGGTTTCTCTTTCTTCTGAGATTGACATGCCAATGTCATGTTCCGAGTCCCTTCTTCCGGGAGAGGCAGTCACAGGAAGAGAAATAACTTTTCTTCTTCTCCTTCTTCTTCTTCTTCTTCTCCTTCTCCTTCTCCTTCTCCTTCTCCTTCTCCTCCTCCCCCCCCCCTCCTCCTCCTCCTCCTCCTTCCTTTCTTTTGCTTTGTTTTTTGTGGTAGGGTCTCAATCTAGCCCAGGCTGGCCTGGAATTCACTATGTCGTCTCAGAGTGGCCTTGAGCTCACCGTGATCCTCCTCTTTTGCCTGCATGTAGTCAAGCAGTGACTCAACATGACCCTGCAGATTATGACCCCAAATCATTTTTGCCATTTTCATTCTACTTTGACATACTCCCAAAGGAATAACCACTCAATTTTGTGATAAAAAGAAGAAATATTTAACTCAAAAGTATCTTCCATTTCAAAAATGAGCAACGACACAGATGAGTAAAGATGCCCACCTTTCTGAAGTAGTGAACTCTGCCCTCCCTTTGCTGGTGGGGATGCTCTCCTCCATGACTGCACATGTGAGATAGCTTTGTCAAGGTCCAGCAGACTCCAGAACTCTGCTGTTTATAGTCCCTTGTTCACCACCCAGAGACTGAGCATTCGGTCTCTGCTGTTATAGTCTCGTCTTGCTGGGACATACCCTTTCCCAAGAAGCATTTGGCTCCCACCTTTCAAACTCAGTGGGGTTTACTCTTGTCAACCCTGTACCAATTGGATCCCAAGCCTCAGAGCTAGGACAAATGTTCTCTGGATTATCATAGCCTCTTGGCACCCTGTGTGTGAGAGCTTCACATGCTCATTTACCTGGCTGGCTCCCCAAATCACTGAGCATTAGCCCTCTCTTTATGCCAGCCCTTGCATACTTCTGTTGCTGTACCCAGTGGCAAATTTCTCTTCAAATGTTGTAGGTGTGTACCTGCCTCTCCTTCACTGTGGTTCCCAGGAAAACTCATGTTGTAGTCCCAGGCGGGGTCTCCTAACTCTCCCCAAGAGACTCAGTCCTTGGAGTGGAAGGTGTTGCCCAGAGGCTTCCCATGAGCTTTGCATGCACAGAGTCCCAAGTTCAAGCCTCAGCACCAAAAAAAAAAAAAAAAAAAAAAATGAAGACCACTTCTTTGAAATAAATGATGCTCAAATTTTATTTTCCTGCCAACTCTGTTGAGATGGATTTAGATAACAAAGACATAGAAAGGAATTCGTGAGAATGGCACAGTTGTCACAGCACAGACAGCCATCCTTCTCCATGCTTTTATTCCCCCTAGCTTTGTATGCATTCTGCAGATTATGGGACTGGAACTGGACCTGTACCCACCGTGGTAGCTGATGCCATGCAGAACAAATGATTACTGAGAAGTACATTTTTACCATGACGAGAGTAAATCACTATGTATGGAAACTATATCAAAGAGCTAGAATGACCTCTTTCCTATAGCATACTAATTTTTGACAATTGAACCATAAAATCAGCACAAACCCTGACCTTTGTTTCAAGCCTTTGAAGCAGAGAACTCTGTGCCTGCAGTGATGATACTTGTGCACAAGTACGGTTGTGCAGCCAGGGAAAACCCAAATATTAACTTTGTTTTGAAATGAGAGCCCCTTCTGCATTAGGGGCCATGTGATGTTTCTCATTCCATTCTTCATTTTGCACACATGGGTGACTTTCCATCAGTACTCATGGAAACATTTTAAAAGGCCCTGAAACTGAGAAGTGGATTATGTCAGGAACTAAAAATCACTCGAGAACTTTTTGATCATGTAGATTTTGGAGTATGATCAATTTGGCACATGTGTCCATAATGATATGAAGATGTGTGTGTCCTCATCCCTGTGAAAATACACGAGATGTGAGCAGAATGGAGCTATGCCACATGGAGTCTATCATGCTTTCTTTAGTTGGGGACAGGTGTTTTGAATGGCTGTTCAAATATTACTCAAAAGGCCTCAATGCACTCACATTCCCGGAAATCTTTTTTATTTCTATCTTAAAGCTTATTGACAGCTGATTTTGCTCCTCAAATTTTGAAGAAAATAGCTTTCTGTCTGCATGTGAACATGTTGTGCTTATTTTGCAAACATGACTATCAGATAAGATAGCAGCTCTCTGTTTGTGATAAATGAGAGTTTTGACAGGGGACTTATCAAAATGGGGTGGGAAATGCAGATAAATCTTTCCTTAACTTATTTCACTTCCCTATCCATTTCTGAAATGAGCTTCCCCCCAAAGATAAATAAAATAAAAATAAAAGACTCCTGAAATTAAAGCATCATGGAATGAGGTTGGTCTCCAATAATTCAAAGTTTTACTTTCCTTATATCTTATTTCATTTTAAAAGTAAGTTTAAGAAAAAGAAAGAAAGGGGCTGGAGAGATGGCTTAGTGGTTAAGCACTTGCCTGTGAAGCCTAAGGACCCTGGTTTAAGGCTTGATTCCCTAGGACTCACATAAGCCAGATGCAGAAGAGGGTGCATGCATCTGGAGTTCGTTTGCAGTGGCTGGAGGCCCTGGCGCACCCATTCTCTCCCTCTCTCTCTCTCTCTCTCTCTCTCTCTCTCTCTCTCTCTCTATCTATCTCCCTTCCTCCCTCCCTCTTTCTCTGTTTGTTGCTCTCAAATAAATAAATAAAAATAAACAAAAAAAATTTAAAAAGAAAGAAAGATTGAGGGGCGAAGTCCTAAGGATTTATTCTATTGAAATTTATGCAGGTGTGACAAATCAGACTTTTAGCTAGACTAATAGAAAAGGCCTAAGAATCTGTGGATTGCTTAACACAGTCATTTATTATCAGGAAAAAAAGTGCTGTCAGAAAGGAAGCAAACCTCTTTCCTGTCTTTATTATTACTAAGAATAGTGTGTCTGATACCCTGTACAGTGTGTAGAAAAGATCTAAATGTGGGCCAAGTTAATCATAGACAACAAGCCTGTATAGACTTACCTTAGGCCTCTCCAACAACCTCAGGTGGGGACATCAGTGTTATAGGTATTATTATGGTTTGGTCAGGGTTCATGTGAGGGAAGCTTTGCTGAGAGGAGTTAACTTTAAAAGTTGGAGCTTGTGGGAATAGGTTTGGTCACTGGTGCACTGCTCTCAGAAGGGACTAAGGTAGCTCTCACAGAACCCTGAGCTGAGTCTTTGGAGCCTCTGGCTGCCTGACTGCACTTTGCTATCAATCACTTCCATGTTATGATGCCATCTGTCATGAAGTCCTCAGTGGAAGAAAGTGGATGCCCTCAAACCCCCAAAACTGTGAGCCAAACAAATCTCTTTCTTGGTAAAACATTATGTCTCAGAGATTTTGTAACTGTAGTAAACGAAAAGCTAATACAGATGCCATAGGGTGTGGTTTTCCAGTGCAAAACCAACTGTGCCCTGCAGCCAAACCAGCAGGCACAGCAGTCACAGTGAAACTGTATGCAGACAGCGCGGATGCTGGTGGAAGCAGGCCCTCTGCACACAGGACAACAGTGCTTCCTATCGGAGCTCCTATTCTATGCAAGGGCACAAACACCCGGAAGACAGCTTAGCCAATGAAAAGCCAAGAGTGGCCCTAAGAACATTAAAAGCTTCCTGGAAGCCCATTGACAGAGGTTCACAGTGAGCAAAATGCTGTCTTGCAAACTGTTTTCCTCCAGGTCTAGCTGACTACAGTGCGGATTTTACATCTTTTTCCTGTATGTGTATGTAAAGATGTGAATACATGCAAGTTCAGGTGTCATCCTTAGGAATTCCATCCACCTCTCTTTTAGGTAGGCTTGCTCACTGGCCTGATGCTCACCAATTAGGCTATATGGCTGGCCAGTAAGCTCTAGAGATCCTTCTGTCTCTGCCCGTCCAGCACTTAAAAAACTAGTTGCTTTGGTAACCTGGGTATTGAGGATCAAACTCAGGTTCTCATCACACTTACAAGGGTCTTAACCCACCAGGCTGTCTCTGCTGATGTAGCGTTGACATTTTAAGTGATTGGAGGAAAGAATAAGTGGAAGAACATTTCATTACAGATGATTATACAAACTTGAGACTCCAGCCTCACTTCAACACAGCCATGTTCAGTAGTAATGGCATGCCTGTGTCAATTTTTATGCTATGATGAGAAGAGTTGTGAAAGAGACCCTCAAAGCCTAGTATATTTGTTACTTTGTCCCTGAGAGAAAAACATTGCCACTCTTGCCTTATTAGTCAGCCAGTGGCTTGTGAGGGTCCTAGCATGGCCCAGATGAAGGAGTGGCACTACTTGGCTTCCTCAGAGGTCCATATTTCCCAGTAAATTAGATGACTGTCTACCCAACCATGGTCCACAGGTATCAGACAAACTGCAGAGCCACATGATCCTTTGGCAAGCAATTCTGCCAGGAAATAGTAACAATTAAGTTTGAGAGCTTAGATAAATACTTCTAACACTTGTAAATAAGTGTGATAGATTATTAAGGAAAGCTTAAACTTTGGCTCCTGATGTCTTGGAGAAAACTAAGCAACCTTAGCCAAACAAAAACAGCTTTGAATGGCTTTGTCAGTTGCAGAACATAGTGTTCCACAGCTCAGATCATGCTGGAAATATTTATGTGAATGCATTCTTGCTGCAATGAAGAAATGATACATTTTTTCTATATTTGTTAATAGCAGCCTTCTTTTTATTCTTCCTATAGGCACGCATGGCATTAGCTAAGTCCCCAAAGACAAGTGCATCATAGTAGTTGCTCTTCATGAAATGGTTAATTCTTCCACTCATTTACTCAGCAGACACTTACTAAGCACAGGTGGTAGTAAGAGCCTTACCAATAGCCAGCCCATGGAAAGAAACAGACATACAGACTAAATAAAATATAATGTAAAGATTCTCAAGTAGAAAAGAGGAGGACACACACAAAGACCAGAACCAATCCCCTGATTTTGCTTCTGTCCCACCCCTAGCTTTCCCCCACCAGGGGAAACTGTCAACCGACATCAGCCAGGTAAGTGAGACCTCCTGACAGGAGCTGAGATCAGAAGCAGGTGGAGGACTGTCCTCAGTCCTCGCCCTCCTCAGCCTCCGACATGGAGCCCAGGAAAGGAGCACTCTCTACCGTGGCTGCTACTGCTCCTGCTCAGAAAATACAGCCCCACGCTTCGGCCTCAGGAGAAAAGCCATGCTGGATCTTTGTGCATGGTATGTGGTTAAACATGTTTCCATGTTGTCGATGATTAAACAATTAGGAGAACAAGGTCAAGATCAAAAGGCAGCCCCATGCCACAAGCAATTAGGAGGCAGCCGCAGCTGTGACAAGGAGGAACCCCCGCTGGCGTGGTACCTGCCCTCGCAAACCATGTGGGCACAATATGAAGTCGGGGGAAGGCAGACTTCAGAGCTGTTCATTTCATTCTCATTAAGAGGGTCGCAATCCCATAAATACAAAAATAACAGCTAAAGTGGGTTTTAAGGTCACCCTGCCAAAAAAAAAAAAAGGGAAAGAAAAAGAGAAAAGACAAAGCAAGTCCTTAGCTTATAAATTAGCAACTCTTCCTTGAAAAAAACTCAATAAAAATGCTTTACATATCTTAAAACAGACCTCAACTTGATAGATTTGTCAAAATACAATTTTTTTTTTTACCACATCTGTACTTTCTCATCAAGAAAGAAATACATTGAGGATTCAAGTGCATTTCCCAAAAGTATCCCAAGTTATTAAACATCGTGAAGAAGGTATCTTTTCATTGATACTACCTGTTACCTAACTGTAGAGATTGGAACAGTCAAAGCATTAATCAGAGAAATATGAGTCACCCCTAACTGAACATCTTTATGAAAGTTAAAGCAGCATGTAAACAAAATTAGTCTAACGTTGAACTTGTAAAACAACCTTGATTCTCAAACTTTTAAGGTTTAAAGCCAGACGTAGTGTGATCTGACCTGGCCACCAAACAGTTCTAGCCCACACTTATTCAGATGACCAGAGTTACGGTGGACCTGGCTAGTACTCCACATCTGGAATCTAGCACCTGCTGAGAACAAGGCTCCAGAGATGGCCTTATCCAGGCACACAGGTTTGGTCTAGACCCGGTTTAGCTCAGGAAGTTAAAGAATTGAGGGGCTATTTCATCATCCTGCATATGTCTCACCACAAACATTCTACAGAGTCCAGTGACCAAGCAGTTGCTCCATCTAAGACAACACCCCTGACTTCCAGCCCTGACTCGTGTGACCACTGAGGCTGCCTCTGCAGACTGCACAGCTCCCAGCTGCCTGAGAGGACCTTGTCCTTCCCAGGATGAGATTTTTCCCATCCTTCCAGGAGCTTCCTGGAAGTCACAGAGGCTCCTCACCTGCTCCAGACCCACATAGCCTGTCCCCTGCCTCCAGGAGGCTGCTGCTTCAGCATGCTGCAGCTTGTCGGAACCAGCACTCCCAAAACAAACAGCCTGTTCCTATCCACGGCTGTGCCATGTGGCTCCGTGGCTCCTGGAACTCTGACACATATTCCTACCCAGCTTCTGCGGTGCTCTAGAGCTCTGTCCACACCCCTGTGCCACTCTGGATGGACCATGGTGGCCCTAGCTAATTCCCATGCCTACTCTGTCCTCTGTGGCATTTGGCCTCACATCAGGCAGTCTCCTCTTGCCCTCCCCTCTAGCCTTCTGCTTATGGGCATCACCAAGCTGTGCTCTTCCTAGGAACTTCTCTGCTGGTTGATTGTAGAAACACTTGAGTAGCAGTGGTGGAGGTCTTTACATTTTAGTATAGCTTTCCCTCCTTTCTTCCAAGTGAGAAGGGAATTGTTTCTAGGTGGTCTGTCTCAGCAAGATTAATAGTGCCTCACTTCCCTCAGCCTTATTATGGGAGGGTCTTCTCCCCACTGACTCTTTTCCCAGGACCCACCACCCGCCACAGGGGTGGTCTCAATGTTGCCTGATAGCCCACATGTCTCTTCCACTAACACCCACATCAGCATGGACTCATCCACTCAGTTCTGATCCCCTGGCCTCATAGGGGCTTCAAAAGACTACCAAGTTCTCAGGAGATGAGAGTGTGATGTAAGGTCCAAAAATGATAGTGCTCTCTTGGGTGGAAGACCTCCTATGTCCCACATGGAGAGATGGAAGAGTTCTGTAACACAATGCCCTCTGTGGGGCACCATGCTAGATTTGGGGAACCCTGAAGCTTGGACTACAGTCTGGAAGAGGTCATCTGAGTGGTGCAGGGCCCAAAAACCCTGTATGATGATTTTCTTCTTCCCTCTCTTTCTCCCTCCCTGTCTTTGTCTAGCTCCCCTGCAGTCTTCATCCATGGTAAATTTTTATTTTATTTTTATTTATTTATTTGACAGAGAGAAATAGGGAGAGAGAGAGAGGAAGAGAAGGCCCGCCAGGGCTCCAACGACTGCAAACCGACTCCAGACGCATGCACCCTCTTGTGCATTTGGCTGATGTGGGTCTTGGGGAATCAAACCTGGGTCCTTTGGCTTTGTAGACAACTGGCTTAACCACAAAGCCATCCCTCCTTCCAGCCCTCATAGTAAATTTTACTAATATTTCTGAAACTTCCCATGAGTTTTCTTGGCTCATCTGTACTGATGAGGTGCATTCTTTCCAGATTTTCACAGCCAAAACAAGGGATAAGACTCTACTGGTGGGAAGGCAGTCTGGGGAATTTCCAAATGAATGGAGGTCACATGGCCTCATTCTTCTGTGAGGTCTATGCTCTGGGACTCTACTATCCAAGTGTGGAACAGAGCCACAGGCATCCAAGGTAGGGTGCATCCTACCTACAACACCTCCACCACCTGGTGGGTGCTTGCCACCCTTCAGTGTGAAATATTAAGTAAAAGCAATGGCTATTTTTGCAAAGAACCCAAGCATTAGTTTAACCCAGACTAGTGTACATTGAAGGTCACGTTGACTGGCAAGCTATCCAGGCACCTTACAGAAGGGACTTTGACGCTAATGCCTGCTCTTTTGACAGCTCCGTTGGTCTCTCTCCACCCCATTTCCCAGGCAGAGGAGCATTAAGGGCAGAGAGGAGACTCTGGTCATTTGATCCCTCCCTATACTGTATCTACGAGCCCAGGCTTTCCTTTATCAGATGCACAACATCACAAGGCCACATGCAAGTCCATGGGCCCCGTCATCTTTAGAGAGTTGCCAGAGAAAAACAGAAGCAGAAAAACTCATTCAGAGATCTTTGTCACATTCTTACATTCAGCAATGTCCTGATCATGCAAAGGAAATCAATGAGACATGGTTTCAGCAGGAGAATCAGAGCATCCTCGGCATCTTGGAGGTGTCTCCTCCAGGTGGTAGGCAGGTCTGCCGGCAGCCCAGGCCCTCTAGAATCTCAGCCAGCTGGCTCGCTTCGGCACTGGCTTTCAACTGTGCTTCTGAGTAAGCCTGATAATGGAAGTAATTCCTTTCCATGGTTAAAATCTTCCACCCTTGAAAATTAGTCCTGTAAATTAGAACACCCGTAATTGCAGAAGGCTACACAATCCCCATTATTCAAAGTGGGGTCATTCATGGAAATCACGAAGGCAAAGTTCTCAGAAGAGGTTTCCTCAGTAGTTTTTGTCCTATAACTTGAGGCCACCAAAGGGTCACCAAAGCTCAATGACTCTCAGAGTCCCCCATTATTAAATCCACTCCAGGCAGACAGAGAACATGGAATTGTTTGTAGGGAAATGTTGTAACATGCTGGTCTTTCCTTGCACAAAGGGAGGTAGATTAATACAGTGTGTGTGTGTGTGTGTGTGTGTGTGTGTGTGTGTGTGTGTGTGTTTAGAGAGTTCAAGACTTTGGTCTTTATCTTTTATTATTGTATTTTTTAAATTACAAGTAGAAACACCAGGTCCTTTTTACATTTCCATTTAGAAACCTATTAACAGAAGAACTTTATAAGACAATATATGTGCTTATGACAGACCCCAAAGCAGACTTCACAATCCCGCTTAGCAGACCAGCCCTCTGCTCACAGGCACAATGAAACAGTGCCTCTACAGTCTGTTTGTGTACACTTTTTTTTTTTTTTTTAAGAATGTACTGTGTTTTTCTTATGTCTTTTCTTCCAAAAGGAAAAAAAAAAAAATAGAGGAATGCTAAGAAAAAAAACTGCACAGGTAAATCCAGCCTGTGTGGGAGAACTTGTACCCTGCTTGGTTTAGTCACAGCAGTGCACTTGAGGCTGGGCAAGATGAATGTGGCAGGTGTTCTTAAAGAGTCCAGTTCAACTTTCTCTCATGGCGTCTGTGTGGAGACCAGGTCGTGCACGGCGCTAAGTTATTTCAGATCATGAAGCAGTGGTTTTCATGCCGTGCATGCCCTGGGTGACTCCATCTTACAAGTAGCACTAGCTCCATTTTGGCTGCCAATGCAGAGGTAGAAAGACCCTGCATCTCACTGAGTATGAAACAGCACCACCTATCTGGCACCAACAATGAAATACAGATTGATAAATAACTCATGCCTACAAGTTAGCAGGTACCACCTGTGAATCTATCAAAATATATTGGAAACATATGAACATCGGGGTATATTAAAACCACATTAGAAAAGCCAGACCTGAGAACTTACTGAACACACCAGATCAAGGAAGGGTATAACCTCCTCACTTGGACCCCATGGAAATAAGGACATTTAACATGGTGATTGCATCAGACATTCAACCTGTCGTCCACCCACTATGTTCATGCAACAAGGGGCCAACAGGCAGAGAAATGATGCTCAGATCCCCAGGGACTCAGCTTAGCCCAGTGTCCACTGTTTGACACAGCCTACTTGATCTGCCATTAGTCACTTCATCCATCAGCCAGTTCGGAACCAGTCCTAAGCCTCCCCTGGAGGCTTCTCTCCCCGCTGCCTCAGCTCTATGCGTCTGTCCATCTGGGTTCCTTGGTAGCTTAGCCCTGTGGTGATTGTGGTCCCACCTGCAGTAAGACCTCTGAACTCTGCAGCCTCTGGAAGCATCTTAGCTATTTTGTGCATGACACATACACATACACAGAGAAACTCACTGCGTGATGGAAACTGTGTGATCTGAGATTTACCGTTAGCAACGATGACTGAAAGAACTTGTGATGGCTAATGGCCTGTTATCAAGGGAAATCAGAACAACTTGGTAAATTTCAGCCCATGAGCTGATGTAGCTTGTGATTCTATTATTAAATAAATTCTGACATTGTGAAAGATAAACGTGTCTACTTTTCTTATATAGAAAACTTATGACAGCTTGGGTCAGTGGTATATTTCAGAGCACTCTTCTTTGCTTCTATGGCCCTATACCTATCTGCCTCACTCCTCCATTTTCACTCTCACCAATTATCTTTCCTGCCTTCTCTCAGGTGGATTTTCTAATGCTATGACCAGAGGAAGGAATCCTTGAACGGGATGACACCCCCCACCAATGCAGGCTGCTTTTCCAGCGCACTTCCCAACTTGTTCCATGCGTGCCACGTATTTTAGCTCTCCAAAACATTATCCATGCAGTCACTTGCACAGCAATTGTTCATAGCACCTTTGCTTAAAGAAACACATTGCTAAGATGCAAGAATGAGCGAAAACTGGTTCATCTTTGACCCTCCCAGAACTAGCAATGTAGCAGAGACACACAGCCATCCCATGACACAAGAAAACAGTAAACAGAAAACTGCCCTTGGCTTTAAAGTGCTATAGAGCCCCACAGAATGGAGTGATTGATTCTGGTTCATGTGGCCCATGGAGCTTCTTGGGATCATGAGAGGTAAAGTATCAAAGATTTGTGGGCAACTAGGAAATAGTGGGAAAGCTGCCAACATCCCTGACAGAGGGGACGTCTTGCATCCTGCTGGAATGTCCTGCTTACTTGTGTGCACCTGGAGAGTCCTTGTTCTTCTTCAAGATCCTGTGCATGAGTCCTTAGGAACCCTGCTTGGAATCTCCCATAGGAAACCTCCCTCCATTAGTCATTTAAGGCATAAAGACCCAACAACTACTATGTATCCAACTCATTGAGGACATTGGAGGACGAAGGGGATTAAACAAAGCCTTTGTACACTTCTTACTTTTGAATTGCTGGGATCAAAATGCCTGGCAGAAATGGCACCAAGGAGGGAAGGTTTACTTTGCTTGTGTTTTCTCCAGGGCTTTCACTTCACCAGAGCAAGGAAAGCATGACCAAATGGCTCCGCCTGTGGTGGCAGGAGCGTGTGGCTGAGGGGCCGCACACCATGCTGCACCAGGAAGCAGAGAGCAGGTCCAGAACCGGTGACTGCATATAACCTGAAAGGACTCACCACCGCAGTGACTCACTTCCTGTAGTTGGATTCCACATCCTAAAGGTGCCACAGTGTCCAAAAGTAGCATCAGTAACTGGGTAAGAGCCATTCAATATAAACCTGAAGTTCACACTTCAGATCCAAACCATAGTATACTGTCTGCTTTAAAATCTCTTATCCAGGTATGGTAGTAGAAACCTATAATCCCAGGGCTTGTAAAGATAGGAGCAGAGAATCATGAGGTCAAGTCCAACTCTGGCTATATAGTGAGTGCCTATCCCAAAAATAAATGTAGGTTTTGTTATTGTTCAGGTACGATGAAACCAACACCCAGAAGATCACTGTCATTAAAATGATTCTCACAGTGACCAAGTGAACCAAACCTTGTAAGTAAGAAACAGCATAGTGGGTCAGAAGACAGAGTAAGTGAGGGACAATGTTGCAGAACATTCTAGGAAGTTTGGCAGCAAGGAGTAGACCCAGCTGGGTGAAGGAGCACGGGACTGGCTCAGTTTTAACAATTTCAGCAGGATGAAATTTCTAGTTATCTGGTTTCTGGCCCTGGAATAATAAGAGAAACGGAAAGTGACCCACACTATGGGAATCCTAGGAAGGCATGCCTGGTGTGGGCTTTGTGCCGGCAGCCTGCTTTATGAAGGTGAGGATGTAGCTGAACCCTGAGAGCTGTAAACACGGGAGGGACAGTCCCTTTTCCAAGGCCCAAAGGTTCCAGATGTCAGCATTAGAATGAGCAGACAAGCTTAATACATAGATAGCCCTTGAGGTTAAATGTTTGGCAGGGTAGATGGATACACAGAGAATGTAACAGCTGAACATGCCAGGCCCCTTGCCACACTCTGGGGACTTGGGGCTTCTCAGCAGAGGAAAGGTCTGCAATGAGTTCTGAAAGATGGGCAGGAGTCAGGGAAACAGGGTCATGTAGTCAGGGTAGGCAGGGAAAGAGAGGAACCATCAGGAATACAAAAGTAGCTTGAACCTTCCGGAAACAAGAGCCTGTGGGAAAAGAATAAAAGATAAGGCTGCAAGCCTGTGACCTGGACTGCAAAGGGTGGGGTCATTGGCAAGCTGGCTTTATTGTTTGGAGTTACCAAAGGGGTGGGAGGAGATGTGCCATGGGCCCACAAGTGCATCTTAAGAGACTGTTGGTGAGCGGTAATGAGCAAGCTAAAGGGATGTGGGCAGTGTGAGTGTAGATGAGGCAAAAGTGAAAGGTCAAGCATGACCCCAAGCAGGAGCAGCCAGTCAAGCCACTGCAGGGGCCAAGTTATCACCAGGACCAGGCAGTCTTACCATGAGCGAGCAGACAGTACCAGATGTTTAAGTGAGGCCTGGGAATGTGAGTCTCACCTCATATAGATCAGACGATCATAGATCATCTGCAACAGACCCAAGGGAATCCAGGTCCCTAAGAAGGTCACTCCCTAAAGGATGAAGTGAGGTGGTACTGTGAAAATGCTGTTTTCTGTTCTGCAAGCTGTTTCTCAGTTTGCTCTAGCCCGTCTGTTCTTGCTCTGTCCCAGCGTCCACCTGGGGGCCTTCATCTGCCCAGTGAAGAGGAGTGTGGTCACCTCTCCCTGGTGTCTTCAGAGCAGCCACTTTAGTGCACAAGGAAATCGTCCAGCACTGCTCTGGCAGGCAGCTACTTTGTGGTGTGACCTATGCTGGACTGAAGTCCCCAGGGGTAGCGGGCATCAATGGATGTATCTAAGGCTGTTTCTTTATCTGAAAAAATGGGCGAGTTCTTACTAAAGTCTCTGGCTCTGAATTAAATAATAAGATGTAAAAGCCATCGAGTCAGGTTTTGTGACTTGCACCTGTAATCTCACACACAGAAACTGGCCATCTTTGCAACACCACACATCTCCTCTGTATTTCCTCAACAAAATGATTTGGGACACATTACATTCCGCTAAAGCCTTCTTCTGTCTAGGTTCCAGGGATTTGTCAGTGAGATACTTGTACGTGCAGGGCCTGGAAGGTGGCTCACAGATAAAGTGAAGTGCAGAGATTGGACACCTAACACCCACATAAATTCTGGGTGGGCATGGCTACCCACCTGTAATGCTGGCACTGGGGAGGCAGAGGACCTTAGGGGAAGGCAGATGGACTAGTCACACTGACAAGAACTCTGGGTTCAAGCAAAAGACTTCCTTAGTAAGGTGAAGAGTGATCAAGGAAGACACTCAGTGTCAACCTCTGGTCTATACATGCATGTGCACACACATACAAGCACATACACACACACACACACACACACACACACACACACACACACACCACAGAGGGAGGGGGCAAGAAAAAAGGCTGTATATGCAAAAGGCTGGAACTTCAAGAAAGTTCCCTTAAAAGCACCATTCACACTTCTAGTCATGACTCAGCTGAGATGACTGTAGTTCATGCAGTCACTTTAGACTATGAGGAGGAGCTTTACCAAGGTACAGTTAAACAGTGATATATGGGTAGCATCTGGGTTCTTGCTGGTCAGGAGGCACTTACCAGTTCTAGGCACCTCTGCTCTGGGCATATTTACTTATCCTATTTAATGTATTGCTTCCCAGGTCTTTGTAATTCACAGATAAATTTAATATAATGTGATTTAGTAGATATCCTAATAAGTTATTGGCATTTTCATTTCTGATATACAAGGCCATGAAAGTCCAGTTATATGTTCATAGAAAAAAATTCTACATGCAAGGGAAGACATTGGGAGAAAGAGTGGATTAATCTCTTAACAACATACCCCACTTACTTTGTCTGAATCTTCCAGAACTAAGAAAATGTTCTGAACATTTTTTTGACAAAGTAATGTGAAATTTTCTCACTTCTACTCTTAAAATGTTTATATTTATTTTTCTTTCTTGAATCATATTTTTACAGTAAGACTGGCTCTTAAATTTTTAATTTTGTTCTGCCTTTCTCTCCCTCTCCCTTTCCCTGTCTCTCTCTCTGTCAAATAAATAAATAAAAATAAAAGAACTGGTTGGAGACATGGCTTAGTGGCTAAGGCACTTGCCTGCAAAGCCAAAGGGCCCAGGTTCAATTCTTCGTACCCACATAAGCCAGAGGCACAAGGTGGCGCATGCATCTGGAGTTCATTTGCAGCCGGTGGAGGCCCTGGAGTGCACATTCCTTTTCTCTCTATCTGCCTCTTACTCTCTCTGTCAAATAAATAAATAAAAATAAAAATAAATTAATTTGGCACCTTTTAAAGGTATTTTAGAGCAATGCCATACAAGAGAATTCCTCAGAAAACAGGAAAAGCAGTATCTTATCTACTTACAAAATAAAAAAGAACTGAAAAAATTTCACTTGTCATTTATTCTCAAGCATTACTTTTGGAGTAAGACAAAACATGGAAGTTTTGTATGGTGTGTCTGCTATTTTAGTAGGTGAAATAGCCATATGTAACAGAAGCAGTGTGGACTATACTTTATATAGGTATATATATATATATATATATATATATATATATACACATATATATGTATATATATATGTGTGTGTATATATATATATGTATGTATGTATGTATGTATATGTGTGTGTGTGTGTATATATGTATGTATGTATATATATGTGTGTGTGTGTATATATATATATATATATATATATATATATATATATATACACACGCTTTCAATGATATGAAAAAGCAAGTATTAATTTAGAATATTTTAAAAAAATTTTAATGTAACAATGAAGGTACTGTACTTTCTAGAAAGAAAGCCATCTGGATTCAGATATCAGGCTCTGCACTGTGTTCCCCCAGCCCCATAAGTATGCAGGTCAGAGGATGACTGGCGTCCTCGCCTTCCTCTGTGAGGCAGCGTCTCTCATGCTCATATCACCATTGTGATAGCCAGGCCAAGCCACCCATGAGCCTCCACCAGGATTCTCCTGTCTGCCTTTCATCTCCCATAGACATGTCTGAGTTACTGAAGCCCAGGATAGTGTCTGGCTTAGGTATGGGTTCTGGGGATCCAGTCTCAGGTACTTACACTTGCATAGCAAACACTATCCACTGAGCCATCTCCCTGTCTCCTCCCCGACAAGTAGGTTTGTTTGCCCTGCAATCATTGTTTTTTATTTCATATGGAAGCTAAGCCAGACACAACCAGCTACCATTCTATTTGCATCTGTCCTCAGGTCCCTACTGGTGTCCTTTTCAGGTAATGGGGCCAGAGGAACAAATTGGTGATGTGAAGACAGTAAGCAAGAGAGCCTCTCTCCGTCTATCCTTGAGAATACATTGCACAGTCTGGATTCCAGGGGTGGACATAAGAGGTTGTATTTAAATTCTTTGTCAGTTATTTCAATCACAAAGGCATAGAGCTGCTTTTCCCATGCCACAGCGCATTTGCAGGTTCTCTGTCCATGGAGACCTCAGACCACTTGGCAGATGTAGATGCATGCTCAAGACCTCACAGCAAGTAAAACCCTTAAACTCTAAGGTAGCCATCCTCCCATTGGGTGCCTGGGACTGCTGTCACACCAAGCAGTGGACTAGTCCATGTTACTGTTACGAATCAGTCCACATGCTTCTGCGCATCCCACAAGATGACCCCCAGGGAAACGAGCCAGCTGACTGTTACCCAAAGGAGTTCACAACTATTGGGATCTAGCAATCTGCATCTACTCTTGAATCTCTCAATAAGGAATAAGGGAAGCATGTGAGAGATGGAAATTCATTGATCCTGGTCCTCAAGAAGCACCAGAACTGAAGTGCAGCCCTGTGGTCTCCCACCCAGCAGAAGCTTTGAAATCAGTCACACCTGAATTTGACTGCAAATTCAGTCCCTTAATGGTGCAACCATATGTTGATACTCTGATACCTTAGTTCCTCTCAAAAATGATAAATTTCATTGCCTAACATTGTTTAGAAACTAACAGAAACCAAGCATTAAAACCATTTGTATGTTGCATAGCAAACATTAAGTTACTAGCAGTGTTCAGGAAATTCAAGATATAATTCTATACTTAGATTATTTAGAAATAGTATTTATTTTACCAGAATGAAATTTACTTCAAGGCCCCCCTAAATGTCAAAATCATTCACTGATCTCTTCAGCAAGTATTTCTTGAGCACCAACTATGTGCCAAGCTCTGACCCATGACAAGGAAGCAGGATTTGGAGCACTTTGCCAATTACCATGTTTCAAGTTCTCCTGCTGCAGCAAGCTTCCAAGCACCCACAATGCCTAAGATCTGCCCTGGTACTTGCAAAGCACAGGGTGAGACACGAAGTAAACCATCACCTGTGTCATCTCTATCCTCGGAGAACATCCTTTCCAACATTGTACCTACAGGGAAACACCACCCAGTGTTCCTTCCTCGCTGACTCTTCCAAGGAAGTTTTCAGGGACACAGCAACTGAAAAACCAAATAGCCACACAGACTGGAAGTGATTTCTATTATTCTCAATGCTTTACCTTGTTTTGCATGAAGCATCTTGAAAACTTCCACATGAAGGACCAGAGCTCAGTTGAAAACGAAATCCCGGGGCCGGAGATACAGCACAGTGATAGAATGTTGGCCCAGTGCATCAGTTACCTTCTCATTGCTAGGACAAAACCCCTGACAAAAATCAGTTCAAGGGAAGTTAGGGTTTATTTCCTCTTAGAGTTAGTTCCCAGTTACAGTCCATCATGGGGTGGAAGGCAGAGGGTCAGGAGCTTGAGACAATTGGTCACATTCAGCCCACAAAGAGGAAGCAGAGAAGATGAATGCTAGTGCCCAGTCAGCTGTCTTCTTTGTGTAAATATATTTTATTTATTTATTTGAGAGAGACAAAGAGGTAGAGAGAGAATGGGTGTGCCAGGGCCTCCAGCCACTGCAAACGAATGCCAGATGCATGCAGCCCCTTGTGCATCTGGCTTACGTGGGTCCTGGAGAACCAAACAGAGATCCTTTGGCTTTGCAGGCAAATGCCTTAACCACTAAGCAATCTTTCCAGCCCCCTCAGCTGTCTTCTTTTTATACAGCCCAAGACTCCAGCCCATGTAATGACACCAACCACAGTCAAGATGGACCTTCCCACCACAATTAACCTAATCTAGGTAATCTCTCACAGGAGGTCCTATGTCCTATCAAGTTGTCAATCAATACAAACCATCACACCCTGGCCCCCAGCACAGCTAAAAAGGTAACATTATCAAAAACATCCAGCCCCCATCCATATCATACTCGTGAAACTATGGGTGAGTAGCTGTCTTTACTCTGTTCTTGCCTCAGTCAACATGAAGGAGAACTTGACATGGTTCTTCTGGGGACTTCAACTGTCCCAGTGCAGTGTGATCAGGGACCAAGAGATAATGCAAGCTTCATAGGTTTTCTCAGAGCTTTCAATGCTCAGCACAAGGTATAGGTGGCCACTCCAGAAGCAGCCTCCCAGGGTCAGGGGTCATGAGGATGAGAGAGCAGAAGGCTGAGGATGGCAAGGAGGTAAGTGGCAGGGAACAGCTCTCCGACAGTGCTAAATATTTCCTAGACTTTCTTTTTTTTTTAATAGGAGGCAATAAAACTAGGGAGAAAATGAATAGGACAGAATTCTTGCCAGTCTTGGACTTTGTGGCTCACTGTATTGCCATGCTCTACTTTGCAAAACTAGGCCTGGTCCCCTGTGGGTAAAGCCATATGCCAGCACCTCATGAACAGAAGAAGAAAGAGCATGCCACCTCTGAGAGGTCTCACTAACTACATAACTGAACAAACACAGAGCATATTATGCCCCAAAGCAAAACCATAGGACCAACATTTGGCCCAGATCCTCTTGGTGCTTGGATTTTTTTTATGGACATATATCTGGCTGTCATTATTCAGTCTGTCATAACCATGGCTTGTGGCAACCGTCTGGCCACAGTAAATCATAGTGAGATCAGACATGCTGTGTGCATGGGTATAGATCTGGTGAGTGAAGGAAGTGGACATTCACAAAGCCCACCCCTTTCTATTGCCAACGGCTCAGAGATATCTAGTAAACCTTAGCATCCTTACTTTTCCCCCAAGACATGTTGTGTTCCTTGAAAACCAAGAGTGTCAGCCGGCCAGCTCTGTGCTGGGCTGGTTAGCACATGCTAAACACAGCCAACCCCAGGCAGTTTGGAATAGTGTGAGGGTGGTAGATTGGACTGGCTGGGTTGCTAAGCATTTGTTCTGTCTCATTGGGCCATTTATTGTGGAGGTTAGATAAATTGTTGTGTTAAGGAATAGAGAACAATGGCCAGTGTATAGTATGTGCTATATGGATATTAGCAAATGCCAGCAAGGGGTGCCAGCAAGGGGTTATGGAAGATTTTTGAAACAGCTCAGAACCTCTCCTAAGGATTGAGTATTCCAAGGAATACTCTGATCTATAGGATATGCACCTTTGTTTTTATTTGACTCAGCTATTTTGTCAACAGTATAGACATAGAAGTTCAATTATAGTAAATGATCAGTTGTACAAATTATTGACCATAGAAATGCATCATGTGCCTCACAGAAGACAACTGGGTATCCCATTATAGATACGGGTTTCTTTTGCCAGTTTGCATCCATTTGTAAATTCATGTTGTCATCCCTTAATTGACTATAAACTCAAGCTCCTTTGACCTTTCTTTTTTTTAAATATTTTTTGTTCATTTTATTTATTTATTTATTTGAGAGTGACAGACACAGAGAGAAAGACAGATAGAGGGAGAGAGAGAGAATGGGAGTGCCAGGGCCTCCAGCCACTGCAAATGAACTCCAGATGCATGCGCCCCCTTGTGCATCTGGCTAACGTGGGACCTGGGGAACCGAGCCTTGAACCGGGGTCCTTAGGCTTCACAGGCAAGCACTTAACCACTAAGTCATCTCTCCAGCCCTCCTTTGACCTTTCTTGTAAACCAGTTGTAATAATAACAGCTTTCTTCATTTATACACTGAATACAATCTTTGACTTTGCTGATTTCCTCTGTGTGTGCAAGTCATGATCTTATCCCACTTAAAGATTGCCCTTTTGTTTTTTCATTACCCTTATCAGTTTTAATTTACTGATGCATTCATTCATTCAACAGATATTATGAGTGACCCATAGTACCAGGAACTGTAGGTTTCTCCACATGTCTGAAACATGCAGATGTTGGAGCTTAGTACCGAAGGCCCACTATTGGCCTCATTATAGTTTAGGCATAAATATTTTGCTGCAGATCTTGTTCCAATTACATTGTTCAAATGTAGGCTTGGCCTCTGAGCTTTATGCTAACAACCAAGAAGGGCGCTCCTCTTTCATTTCCAAAAGGTACAGAGAATACAGAAGTGCACAGAATGTTCCATCGTTCTTCCACTTTTCCTGTCCTGGTGGTGCCATTTTTTAACTGCATGCCATTTTTAAAGCTGACATCAACCAATAGGAAGAGATCTCTCTACTCTAGGCAGATCTGAAAGTACTACCTACGATCTGAGAGAGTGTGTTCTGATGACATTTTATTGCTTTTCCATGAAAGAGTTATACCAGAGGATCACTGGACCATTTGGTCACCTCAGATTTTAAATATGTTGGTTATAAGAAATTACATGCGACAGCAAACTGGTCTAGGGTACTGAGCTGGAACTTTCATTCTTTTGTCAACTCATGTTTCAGAGTGAAATAAACTCAGTCCAAATGTGCCTGTGCCACCAAGGTTCATTGGCATGAGCCAACCTGGGGTGAGATGAGGGGCACAGGTATGAGAATGAGTGTTCTCCTTTCAGCAGACTTCTCTCAGGGTGTCTGTGGTTTGTTGTCATCTGGAAGAAATCAGCTGATCTGTCAGCTCCTGACTTAATGACCACAGCCCATAAGAGGATGCTGTTCAGCCCTTCCACCTGAGAAAGGTGAGGTGTAACGTGGCTTTCAGACGTCATCCTACATACAGACTGACCTTCAGGGACTGTAAATACTCATCCTGGTGGGGTTATTTTAAATCAAAGGCCAGCATGCCTACAGCTGCATAAGTGAGGAACGCCTAAAAAAATAAATACTAGTTAGAGGGTGATTTAATGCAGTTAACTGCAGAGGGTGGAGGCTGGAGGCAGTAGCTTTTAACAAGTTTTATTTGAAAGACTAACTCAGTGTGGTTGTCACGACAGTTGTGTTTGTGGCTGGGTTTGTATTGCTAACAGATGGAGACCTGGCAGCCTCCCTTAATCCAGGCAGACATTGTAGAAGGAGTGACCAGGCCAAGTGATTCCAACACTAACTGTACACAATCGTCCTCCCTCACGTTAATAAACAGAACATTTTAGCCCTAGTCTGGTCAAAACACTAACAGAAATATTCAGCTGTCCCTCCCTTTTCAGATCCTTTCTTCTGAGAGTTCATTTCAAAAAATGAAAATTATTCGGTAGAGACTCCCTGCTGGAGAAAAAGGGGAATGCTTTGTAAATGTCTCCATCTGCGGATACTTTTCCAGTCACCAAGTCATCCACGACTTCAAGATATCCAGGAAAGAATAGACCAGCAAGACACCGATGGTGGCAGTCTAGTAGTTAGGAAAGCCATTGTTAGAAGAGAATCCCCCATTCGACCTTGGGCATGAGGAAGGACAACAGTGCTGCAGTTGAAAGACAAAAAGCAAAGATCCCTGTGGGGAAAACATGCAGCATTTCATGTGGAAGTAACAGGTTCACATTTTGTTTTTACTTTGATTTGGCTTGGTCATGTTTTTTTTTTTTTTTTTTTGTGACAGGTTCTCTCTCTGTAGCCCAGGCTGTGCTCAAATCCACAGTAATTCTTCTGCCACAGTCTCCTAAGTACTGGAATTATAGCCATGAGCCACCATGCCCAGGTTTTAAAGAAACAAAACTTCTTGAACTTTGCTGTACTTAAAAACAGAACATTATGACACATGAAGACATCCACCCAGACAGAATTGCCAGCAGTGGAAACAGAGGAGGGGAACACCCAGGACCAAGTTCTGGGAAGTCCTGGGGCTCCCGTATGCAAATCAGTCAGCAGTCATGCCAGCTGAGTTCCCAGAGCAAAGGGTTTCCAGTTCTGAAGCAGTATTACCTTCATGCCAAGGTACCTGGCCACCTGCCTCTCCGTCTGCACGAAGGCACATGTGGAACCAGACGTTCATTCATCATCTGTTATTTTGAAAGGGAAAACCATATTGGAACATCAAGTATGCTTTCTCAACGAATCTCTCTGAATAGATAACGACTGTTCCCTTTTTTTTTTTTCTTCTTCTTAAATAGTTTCAGGTAATTTGTGGAATTACAATGCAAACCATTGGAACAAATGCCTTTTCACATAGTTCCCAAAAAACCTGCCTATATGTCCAATGTTCATGCTGTGCCCAGCATAATCATTCTCCAAAATAAAGACCTCTGAAGGGTTGTTCCTTCTGTACCACAATGCTTGGCTGGGCCAGGGAACCTGCAGATAATGCAAGTTCCTGGGAAAGTCGTCAGGGAAGGCTGTGCTTTAAATCAGTCACAAAAGAAGATTTATTTCAGCAAAAATGGGGATGCATCAATTACTCCAATTCCACATTGAATTTAAAGTATTTTTAAATATTTGCCAATGAAAATGAAGGCTAGTGACAGAAGTAGGCATTTTTTTTAACCAGGATCTTGTGTGCACAGCTATTGACCTAGTTCCCCGATTACCTTGGCCAAGGTCACAAGTGCAGGGCCAGCACTTTGTTCAGGTTGCTGACTTAGGCTGGTTTGTGACTCTGGGTTGGGGCAATTGAGATCCATGTGGATCTCCATTAAAAGTTGGCCAACTCCCAGGTCCCTTGCTCCAGAGGGTCTGCCCACAGAAATCTGTTTTTCTTTTTCAGAAGTTAATGAGACCTGAAAAGATAAACTAACCCTCCTATCTCAACCAAGGTCCAGGTGAAACCATAGAGGAAGTGGGAAGACTAGCAAAAGGGCTGCTTCCACGATGGGCCTGACAATCAGCACCAGGGTGAAGGAGACAGATGCTGAGGGTACTCCACACATATCAAAACAGAGATCCAGAGTCTCCTAAGAGCTCATCACTGCCATAGACTTAAAGCATGCCCAGCATGGCTCAAAAGAGCCATGGGTTGGAACATCATGTCCAGAGGCATTGCCTCCCCCAAATAACTGATTGCTGCTCCCACAATGCGTAACCCACAACCCCATGGGAAATGCCAGAAACCCCACTGAGGAGGGCCTCCTGCAGAATGGGGGCAGGGAGGAGGGAAAATATGGTACCAACACATGATGTTTCCATACAAAGTATGTTCTTAATTAAAATTTAAAAAAAAAAATTGGATTAACATATGGTATCTCTGAAGCACTTAGACCATCAGAAAGGAGTGACCTTGGGACATGTGTGTTCCTGGTTCCGTTGCCATAAGGGTCACCTGTCACTGGCCTGGTCCCCAGCTCTTCTCAAGGTAGCAGACTTGTGGCTACGGCTCTCCCTCTTCCCTGTCTGATTCCCAGGTGCATAGTAGCTGAGCATTTTCTGAAAACATGCACCCCGGTGCTCTACATGCCTTCCCTATGCCCTGCCCACACATTGGAAAATATTTTTTAATAAAATAATTTCCAAGTTGTCCTAACGTGAGTATACTCATATTTCCTTCAGGGACCCTGACTTAAGCACAGCTCTGCTGATCATTGATTCTTCAACCTGGTTCCATGAAAAGCCTCTGCCAAGTAGCAGCAGGTTCCAACACACATGGATCCTTTGTGACTCTAATTTATTTCATGTATTTAAAAGCATTCTTCTGTGAAAGAAACCTTAGGTTTTATCAGATTGACAAAGGAGTTTGTGGTATTAAAAACAAGGAAAGTGAGCAGGTCTCCCTCACTCTCATCCCTCCAGACTGATAACAGCAGTTTTAATATAAACGGCTTCAAAGATATCTATGGTAGGAAGTTCAAGACCACACTCTTCTGCATGCCTTTCTTCTCAGTATACATCCGGATGTATGCCCCTGACTTATTCCAAAGAAGAAGTTTGCAAACAGTCAGAAGGATGAGGATATAAGGATTCTTTCCCATGAATCAAGAAATGCTACCACTGCAAAAGTCACACTTCCTTTAGGTAAAGGCTTAGCACCTTCTATATTTGAAATTCTCTCTCTCTTTCTCTCTTTCTCTCCCTCCCTCCCTCTCTCTCTCTCTTTTCTCTTTCTCTCATGTAAAGTTGGGCTGGAGACATTTTACAAGTAAACCTAACCAGTCCTCATTTTCTCTTTTACTTGCTGACACTCATTCAAGGAGCAAACCCTTTGGGGTGTAATAGATCTCCTCCCTGTAAAGACCTAGCCACACAAACTTCCCTTCTCTGTCTGGGATATGGCTGTGGAAGACAGGCATAGCAAGCAATATCTTGGCTTCTTTAAGTCTTTCCTCAATCAAGAAGGTTCTTAATAATTTTTCTAAGCCATTTATATTTTCTTATTTAGGACAGACTTTCTTGCTCATTGTTTGACTCTGGATTTTCTCATGGAGATCATAGATTTGTTCTGTTTCTTTTTAAAAAAACATTTTTTAATTTATCTATATCATTTGTTTATTTGAGACAGAGAGAGAGGGAGAGAGAGAGATGGAGAGAGTGAGAATGGGTGCACCAGGGCCTCTAGCCACTGCAAACGAACTCCAGACCTTGTGCATCTGGCTAACATGGGACCTGGAGAATCTAACCTGGGTCCTCAGGCTTCATGGGCAAGTGCCTTAACCACTAAGCCATCCCTCCAGCCCATGTTCTGTTTCTTGCATCAGACTGAAAAGATGAGAAGTAGGGCTTGTCCATAGGGTGAGTCTACTGAGTATTTTGTAGTACATTTGGTCATTGAGAATGGTGGTTAATTCCCCATGAAATTCCATCTAGCTCACCAGATTTGTAGCTTGGAGGCCAAAGCTACTGTGCATGTAAATACATAAATATATACTGTATTTGCATACATAGAACAAATATTATGTTTAAGCATATATTTCACTTTCCTCTGTACAATGACCTAGTATGATGAAGAGACTGGTTAGGAGGAAGAGTGTTCAATATTTCAGGATTCACTAAAACTGCACTCATGGCTCTCACCTGTATAAATAGTTGATTCAGGTGATCACCTGCTGTATGCCAAATCAGTTACCATTGGTCAACTAATAAGTGCTAAATAAGAAGATGAGCTAAATATGGCATATAAATTACATGTAGCTGAAAACAAGCACACAAAAGTTTGCATGGATAATATGTTAAAACAAAGGATTTTGCAAGCTGCAGAGCAAGAATGTATAAATGATGTGTAGCCAAAAAATTGTTTGTAAATACACTTTCCAGCATTTTAAGAATGAAAATAACTTCAAGTTTTCATTTTGTAGAAAAAAGAAAAAAGAAAGTGGTTAATTTGGCCCTCAGCTAGAAAGTAAAAAGGAGGGTCTGGAGACCCTGCCCCCTTGGAGACCCACCCCTAAAGACTGCAGGTCCTTCAATCAGGCCCAGCCTCTTAAAGGTTCTACCCCGCCCCCCACTAGTGCACAGATGTTTATGCATGCACATGTGGGGTCACTCTGGATCCACATCCCAGCCCCGAGGCTGCTTCCTTGCCCCTGTTTCCTTGCCTGTGTGAGAGGGGATGGGATGGGAGGGGTCACTCCGCAGAGTCACCCAGAGGTGCGGCTGTCTGTGCGTCGCCATCATCTACTAGACCAACCAGAGCACTGTGAAGGTTAAATTCTGTTGTCAACCTGATCGGATCAGGAATTTAGTAAGAGACATGCCTCTTGGGTAGCTCTGTAAGGGTGTTTCCCAAAAGGACTGGTGGAGTAAGTAATTCCTTTCCCCAGAGTGGGCAGCCCTTCTGATGGTGGAATAGACGTAAAGAAGCTCCGAGCGCACAGGGCCTGTTACCTGGCTGGCTGTGCTGCTTGCTGGAGAGAACATCCACCCCGTTGCTGCCAGCCTCAGACATTGGAACCCAGCTTCCTCAGCCGTCCGATGTGGACCGAAGACCAGTGACTTTCCAAAAGTCGTCTAGGATCCCCCATGCCAGATTGGAGTTGCTGAAGCATCCAGCCTCATGGACAACTACCGAGTTCTCAGAATCTCCAACCCACAGGCAGTATTGTACTGCCGAGCCCATATCCTGTAAGCTGAACTCAAAAAAATAAATAAATAAAATAACAAAAACCGTTTTAATACCTATTTATTCTATCAGTGCTAGTCCTCTAGAGATCCCTGACTGATACAGACACATAATAGCTATTCCCACTTGGTCAATTTATGCAACATCTCTCATCCCCAATGCAGCTCCTTACGACAAATGCCTTAATTTTTATTTGGATATCTGCCTCTTCATGCTTAGCTTTTTCTGTAGCTTCAAGTCTTGAAATGTAGGTCTATCAGCTCATTGTATTTCCCTTATCCAGATAATCAACCTAGGGATAAGTGAGTGACTGAGTCGTCTGTGAACAAATAAATTTCCTGTCCCTCTCCTGTCACTTTCACTGAGACAACTCTGGTTTAGGCCATTGTTGTCGATCACAATCTCCCAGGGAACTTTAAGGAACATGAGCAAGGCCTGACTCGGACCATTGCTGGGAGGGGGCAGATCTTCAGTGATGACCTCACTCCAAGGTGCAACACACAGCTGCAGACACACTGAGAATGTCCTAGAGATGTGCAGCCAGTGTAGACAAAGACAAGCGTTCACAGAGAGCTGCTCAAACACAGGTGCACATTTTAGTACAATGTTGGAAATATTCTCCAGGAGCCCTTTGCAAATTAGATTATTTCATAACTCAAGCATTTTCTTTGTTTGTATTCACTCGCACCATAATTCTTGTGATCAATTCAATTTCGTAGTTCAATTTGTGTAATTGATTCTGAATGTATTTTTGAAAAACTTCCTCAGTAACACAGATTAGAAATCTCATCAGTCTGATATCTATCTAGAATCAAATTAATTAAGAAGTCTTTTATGCAGAAGTGTGATTTAATATCTGTAATGCAACCCTCTCACCCTATAGCAGAAATCAGTATATCTAATATTATTTATTGAAAAGAGCTGAAATTAAACGTTTCCCCAGAGGCCTAGTGTGTTGATAAATTGTGATTCTTCATTGTGCTTTATATATTTATATGACATATTTTCCACAAACAAGGACTCATTCATGGCCAATTTCATAGAGCCACTTAAAATATTATTTCTATCATGCTTAATGAAAACATTACATTTAACTGTACAAAAGGGATATTTTAAAAAAAAAAAAAACTTGAGTAAAATGCTGGTGACAATAAAAAACCTGAACCAATGTCTGAAATAAGCTTGAAACAAGAACACATGCTAGCATCCTCTATCTTAAATCTTGTTAAACTAGCAAAAAAAAAAATCTAAAAAACAATCTAATCTAATTTGACACAGATGCCTCACAATTTTCTAAGTACCCCAGAGAAAGGTCAATGTGACAACATGCATGAAGCACCCTTGCAGGAACATTCCTGACACTGAAAATTTTCTAGCAATAATCTATGGCTCCTGTGTGTTCCATTGTCCAAAAAAGTAGGATTCCATATGATTTATTTATATCCTCTTAGATTTTGATTAGCCCTCCCTCCACCTTTCCTTTATTCAATCTCTTTCCCTAACCTCACTTTGGGCCTTTTCCTCTCTCTCTCTCTCTCTCTCTCTCTCTCTCTCTATATATATATATATATATATATATATATATATATGTTATACATACACACACACACACACACACACACACACACACCATCCTATTAAGCACCCTCCTCCCTAACTTTCTTTTTCCTATATATTTATTTTCTACTTTACTGGCCTTTGCTACTGAGTTTTCTTCCTACTCACACGGAAGTCCAGTCATCTGTAACTAGGATCCACATATGAATATGTGACACTTGGCTTTCTGGGCCTGGGTTATCTCACTTAGTATAATCCTTTCCAGATCCATCCATTTTCTTGCAAATTTCATAACTTCATTTTTCCTTGTAAGCACTCTCATAATAGAAAAATTAGAAATCTAAGCACAGTCAACCCTTCCATATTAGACTCCTGCAATAATTAAGACTTATTTAAAACACTAAAGATTTATCCTAATACTAAGGTGGCCACAGACTTTAATTTACAGGTGCATTAATGTTCTAACCTTAATATGTCTTCAACTAAATTACTAGAGGGAAAAATTTTGCAAGAATGAAAGACTTTAGCAAGCCAGAAAGAACTTGATAAAAACGGAAACTTAGCTGGGTGTGGTAGAGAAAGCCTTTAATCCCAGCACTCGGGAGGCAGAGGTAGGAGGATTGCCGAGAGTTCGAGGCCACCCTGAGACTACATAGTGAATTCCAGGTCAGCCTGAGCCAGAGTGAGACCCTACCTCGAAAAACCAAAAAAAAAAAAAAAAAAAGGAAACTTAGATCAAAGTACCTTTATAAAACGTGTTTCCTATCTCATTGGATGCGCAAAATATTTATTTCCCATAAAATATGTGAATACTCAACCCACTTGATAAAGAATGGTTAGTCCCCACATTCACATATATGTGTGTGCATGTGTGCATGGGTGTGTTGTGTGTGTGTGTTTATGTGTGTGAGACAGATAAGAAGTGATCCAACATAAGTTGTTTTATATGAATTTTCATTTAAAGTGTTTAAATCATCCATCAAACCAGCAATCAGTAGCTCAATATCTACTGCTCATGGGAGAACAGAGATACTCTGCTACTTACAGCCACTCTGGCCCACATCTTAAAAGACTGCAGTGAATCCAGAATATGAATGCTATGCATAAAGCCTTTCTGACACACAAACTCCATGAAGGATGGGTTATGTGCCATTTGTCAAGCAGTATGGAACAATTTCATAGGATTTTTTTTTCCAGAGAGAAATGTAAATACATCATGATGCTTCTTAGGAAAAAAAAATGAAACTATTATCTATTTCAATATGCTTAAGAGCCTATGAAGAGCCATTGGAAAACAAACCTCAGATGTACACACCAGACCCTGGAGGTTGCTGAACCTCCTACATTCATTCAGGTAACTAATATGCTTGGAAATCAGCACTCGGGAAGGAAGGAGCCCCGGCACAGCTTGGAGTGAGCAAGTGAAGTCCCCTCACTCCAGCTTACTCTGCAAAGGTCAGTGATCAGACTGCTGGCTCTGGAAGCTGCCTGAGCAAGTGTGAGCATTTGGGAGCAAGGTTAGCAGCCACATAGCCACACCCAAATTTGTCTTCCAAATACAGCTCACAAACCTCAGAGTTCTGCTGCTGCTTTTCCAACGCTAGCTTTTTGCGGACTTTTCCAAACATGAAAAGGCAGCTACATTGCTGTGCAACTCGTAACTCAAAACCTATAAAACAAAATGAGCAAACATCTTATTTTTCTCTGAAAGGTTTGCACTCCACTACCCCTGCCGGTGACCACGCAGACAGAAACCTTGGATTCAGACTTGGACTTGTGTCTTCCTGCTCAGGCTCTGCGATCTCATGTGCTGCCACTTCTGGCCACTTCTTGTCTTTGGCACCCTCTCCGACAACTGGGCAGACATCCAAGTTCTTTGCCATTTTAGTGGCTCAAGGAGTCTACCAGATAGTGTTCAGACTGCAGGGATGACCTCACAAGGAATTTATTTTTCCTTTTCGGTCTCAATTTTGTGAGTCAGATGCAGACTGATGGATTTTCTATGTCAGACCAGTGGAATGGGAGCCTCTGAACCAACCTGGGAGCCTCTGGCAACCTCCCCTGCTTCCAGAGTAGGGAAATGCATCAAGTTCGATGGATCTCCATCTGAAAATGAGACACAGCATCTACCCTGAATGCCTATGACAAATATGCTCATGCAACAGGTAGTGCCTTCGACACACCACAGTCAATTAATTGCAAGTTAAGGTTTTCTAAGCAGAGATAGCTCCCATGTGGATAGCATTTCCATTCCTTCAACAGGTGTCTAGATTAACCATGTGTTGCACACCACCCCAGTCAGCTGCTGAAGGCCCAGTCATCTTGACTTCAGGCTAATTGTGTCCACCACTAGATCCTCCATGTAACTCTTGTTACATCACTCTATACCCATAGAAACTCAGTTCACTTGGCCTTTACAAGGCTATTTTCTCCTGGGTAACCCACAAACTCATTGACTCCCCATCTCCATTTGGAGCTCAGAACTTTCCAGCTCACAAACCCACCTTGCTTCAAGCCCTGGAGGGCAGTATGGGTTTTCTTTCTTAGTAAACATGTGGAAAAGCTGAAGTAGAAAGGTTGGGCTTACTAGGAAATTTAAAGTCTTCACTTTGACTTTTTATAGATCTTTGAAGTTTTATGCACTTTCCAGGTATGGTCCAAGGTGCTAAAGTGAGTTTCACTAGAACATCAGGTATCAGGCATAGGAAAGTTCATAGTGTGTAGCCTGATCATGTAACTGCTTAGTAAATGCAAGAGTCTGTTATCATAGCAAGTTAGTAGCTGATAACATTTCCAGGGAGCTCTGAGATTTCTTCATAAAAGACCATACTCTTAAGCCAGGTATTGAATTCTGCCTGCCTGGAGGCAAGAGGCAATGACATTTCCAGTGAAGAAATCATTGTTCTCCTATGAAGAAGATAGAAGCTGATTTTGGAATCCCTGTACTCCTCACTTTAGAATGACTATGCTTCGTCCCTCCTAAGCTCCAGCTGTCTCCTAGACCAATTCTCAGGTAATCAACCCATCAGGGCAGGAGGAGGAGTGGGAGCCCTATATGTAGGTGAGCCATTCAATTGCAGTTGCAGCCTAAGACACCTTCAGTGACCCAGAAAAGAGACCCTTCATGGTCCTTCCCAGCAAACAAGTGCCCCACCCCTGCACACACTGGACATTCCATTGTTACTCAGCTCTCTAAAGAACGCTTTTTGCCTTTGCAGGTTTCCTTGTGCATCTGGCCATCGAACTTTGGGCTGATTTCAGCCTCTCTGACCTCAAAATGCACTGACTAGGCAGTGAGCTTGGTCATAGAAAACCAGCTCCTGTAAAAGTAAGTAGCCGTTGTAGCATGGACCAAACGTTGGATCAATCATGTCTAGGATATACTAGTTCTGCAGTTTATTATGATTATATCACCTGGATAACATGGCTTTATCTCCCCAGGTCTAAGTCCTTTTATATATAAAAATTTTCATAACAATATTTCACAACCATGAGTTAGCATATGCTATGTCCTTAACACCAGGGCTGGCACATATTAGGTGTCAGACATTCCGTCTCCTAGTGGAATAATGTTGGTTTAGAAGACCAGAAGTCTAGGTCCTACCATTGGATTACTTACTTTCCATTATGACAAAATACTTGACCAAAGCAACTACAGGAAGGAAGGGTTCACTTTGCTCACAGTGTAAGGGGACATGGTCCATCACAGCAGGGAAGGTATGGCAGGGTCCATGGTGGCAGGAACATGCAGCTTAGATTTCTCACATCTAAGCACACCAAGAAGCATAGAGAAAGAGAGAGGGAGGAAGAGAAAGGGAAAGGAAGAGAGAGAAGGGGAGAGGAGAGGAGAAAGGAGTTACCTAGTTGACCTTTTCCATTTTTACTTTTTCATTCAATCCATGTGCCAACTGCATTCAGGGTAAATTTTCCCTCATCAATTACACTTGGAAGCACCCTCAAAGATATGCCCAGAGGTGTGTATCCCAGGTGATTCTAATCCAATCAACTTGACAATTAAGTTGACCCTTGGCAACCTCTATACATATATGACCTTATCAGTCATTTCATTTAGCTTTGTTATCATAGCCCTTATTTCATGGGAATTCTGAAATAAAAGTACTTAAAAAGAAAAGTTGTATACCATTGTGTTATCTTTAAAAATTATTCTCCATCTCTGAGAATACCAATATGCATAGTTAGAATAGAGTTTACCTAAAGAGGACAGGAGAGAATCCAGGTTAAAAACAAAAACAAAAAACTAACAGTAGTTGCTTAAGAAAAAAGAGCCTGACTCATGCCAGTAAGGACAGTGTTGTTTTTCTTTTCTTTCTTTCTTTTTTTTTTTTTTTCACAACAGAAACAGCACAGTTGAAGCAACCCATTGCAATTAGCAAACCACTTTTAAAACTTATTCTGCTACATGGGCAAGAAAAATCTCACCTCAAGAAGCTAATAAATATTGACAACATCCCAGTAAGAACCATACTTGGCTTGATGCCATTTTTGTTTAGTTTTGCTTTATTGACTTAAATTTGTATACATAAATTGTACAGATATGCATGCTTCAATTATTATTCATTACTTTTAACTGATGCGATATTTGTATATATTTATGGACATAGTATGATAACTGTATGCATGTATACAACATGTAGTAATTAAAGTGGAGTGATTAGGGACTGTGAAGATGGTTCAGCTGTTAAAGGCACTTGCTTGCAAAGCCAGCTGGCCTGAGTTCAACTCTCCAGTACCCACATGAAGCCAGATGCACAGAGAGGCACATGTGTCTGGAGTTTGTTTGCAGTGGCAAGAGGCCTTGGCATGAACATACTTTGTCTCTCATAAATAAATAAAAATAGTTTTAAAAATCAGAGTGATTTGACCTTGCTCCTCTCCCAGCAGTTGTTATTTCAATGTGTTGGGAACACTTGGCCTCATCTGTTATTTTGAAATATAGTATAAAATTATTGTAGACTGTGGTTACCTTGTATAGCACCGTTGGGTAAAGCTTTTTAAACGTGATTTGGGAATGCTATAAAAGCATGACTGTGGTCTTCAGCTGGGAAAATGCTTTACAACAGACATCTTCATTCAAGAACAAGAAGGATCAGAAGGCTTCAAAGTTTTTGACTCACATCAAAAGAGAATGAAGAAGACATAACTTGTCACTTCTTTTGGTTATGGTTTTGTATAAACTTTTTAAAAGGATTACTTGTGCTCACAATTCTTTCCTGATCCATTCTCCAGATTTGAGATTATGCTGCTTTACTAAGGCTTCTCTGGCCTCCACAATTACATAAAACACCTTTTCTCTATTTTCTCCTTTATCCTGAGATGGGAGAAGATAGGTTGGAAATGGTATGGGAGAGGTTGACCTCAGAGCCACATGAAGGTTGAGACAAATCAAAGCTCTTGTGCAGTGTCAGCATGTTTACAGAGTGCTGCACTCATCAAATCCCTATCTGCTGGCCCAGACAAATGATAAAGTCCCAATCCCACCTTCCCTGTCCTTCCTCTGTCTGAGGAGTCCAAAGGTCAGAGTTCTGTAGCTGCAGTGCTGATAAAGTCTACCAGCTTCTTAATTTAAAATGTCACTAAAAGTAAATGAGGATTTCTTTCTATGTATTACTCTCAGCACCAGGTTTAACTTATTAAAATAGTTCACCATTCTGCCTACTGGCTTTGGAATATACACTGTGTCTGGAACTTGATATTTTCTTTGCTTTCAGAAATTTCTAATATGTACATATACAAAGCAGAATATTAAGCACCAGAGATATAAAGATCATGAAGATAGCTAGGTAGTAATACTATGTGAGCTTCCATAGTAAAAGACAGAAAGAATTTAAAACAAATAATAAGCAGTTTTCTCCTCAGATGCTCACTGTGGTGCTTCATGAGCCTAAAACTGCATCATAATATTTGCTAAGTTCCACCCAAAAGACAGAAGCTAAGCTCTGTGAAAGTCAGTGGGCAGGCAGGACTTTAAGAGGAAGCATAGAGATGACATTAATTTTCAGGAGTAGACAATACCATGACCAAGTGCAACTTGTTTCAGAGATGTAAGACTGACCCAACATTTTTTTTTTAATTTTTTATTTATTTATTTGAGAGCGACAGACACAGAGAGAAAGACAGATAGAGGGAGAGAGAGAGAATGGGCGCGCCAGGGCTTCCAGCCTCTGCAAACGAACTCCAGACGCGTGCGCCCCCTTGTGCATCTGGCTAACGTGGGACCTGGGGAACCGAGCCTCAAACCGGGGTCCTTTGGCTTCACAGGCAAGCACTTAACCGCTAAGCCATCTCTCCAGCCCTGACCCAACATTTTTAACTGAATTAATATTATCTATCACATCAAAATAATAAAGAAGGAAAATCATATGCTTCTATTAATAGATGAAAATGTATTTGACCAAATCTAAAAGCCATTAGTTATAAAGTATTCCATCAAACTAGGAGTACAGAAAACTTCCACAATTTGAGGAAGAATATTTTTAAAATAGTCTGGCTTTTTGTGGGTGCTGGGGAGTGGAACTCAGGCCAGCACACTTTGCAAACATGTGCCTTTAACTATTGAGCCATTTCTCCAACCCAATAACATCAGACTTAATGGTGAGAATCTGTGTGCTTTGTAAGATCAAGAACAAGTCAAGGACACCTCTCAATAAAGCAATAGAAGGAAATAAAATGTATTCAGATTGGGGAGAAAGAAAGAAATCTTTCTTTGTTCACAGGCACATGATGATCTATAAATACCAGAAACAAGTAATGCATATAACTCATAGATTATAACAAGGTCTTAGCATGCAAGATTAATTAATATACAAAGTAAGTGCTCTCACCAGATTACAGAAGTGAACACATGGAATAAAACACAGCAAAACCATTCATATTAGCAAAACACCAGTGAAGATCTGAATAAATAAAAAGGTATTCTATGTCAATAGGAAGGCTCAGTATCATCAAGATGTCAGTTCTTTCTAATTTTATAGACCCATTTAATGCAATCCCAATCTAAATGCCAGCAAGCTATGTTATGGAAATGAACAATTTGAAGCTGAAGTTTATGTGGAAAAGCAAAAGACCTAGAAGAATATCTTGACCATGGTCATTGTCCCCATCTGACGTCCTTGCTTCTGTGTTTACCTTCTCTATGATCTAGTCACAACATGTCATCCAGAGCCACCTGTGCAAAACCCATGTCAAGGATCCACTGAAAACCCTGCAATGTTTCCTATTTCTCTGAGAAAACACTTCTTGCACTTCCTCCCAGGGCCTTCTATGACCTCATCTCCTGTGCTTCCTCCTTCCCACCTGCCATACTTATTCCTTCAAAATGTCACACAGAGCCATGCTGTAGGCCTCATAGGCTCTTCTCTCACATGTCCAAATGGATGACTCATTCTTCCCACAAATATTTGCTCAAATGTTCCCATCTCAAATGAACCCTACTTCTACTTATGTTCACAGAAGCCTACTCGGTTTTCCCTTTCTCTGTTCCTATCACTTCTTACAAGTCACATTATTTCCTTCTTCTGGTTCCTCATCATGGAAAAAAGCCTAAACACAAGAGTCTTTGTTTATTAATGCAGCCTACAAAGCTCAAGTATTTGATCCATATTTGTCGAAGAAATTAGTTAAATTTGTTCTGTAAATATATGTAATGTTTAAAAGAATGGGTTATTCATTAAAAAAATTTGTGAAGCAACATATTTTCAAAATGTACCTCAATAATGTTCTATTAAAAATGGGACAGGGGCCTTATGTTTTCATCATTTTCCAACATTGTGTTTGCCTCAAGTTGAAAATGTTAACAAGATAAAAAGTAATTGCCAGTTTCCCCTGTGCTATTCTCTAGCCCATAGTGCTCAAGTGATATACATACACACACACACACACACACACATATACATACATGCATACATACACATACACATATATTCTTAAAATAGACATAACTATCAGATGTAATTCAGAAGTAACTGATGTGCTGGCATTTCATTCATATTTCTGATGTGTGAGGTATATGGTACTAATTACCTTTTCCTCGATGTTTGCTAAATTTTAATAAAGGAATTGGTATGAAATTACAGAACATACAGAATATGTTTGGGCTTGAAAATTAACAAATGTTTTCCGACCTACCACAGTATGCTCTGCCCAGGCCAAAACCGATCTTCTTCTTATTCTTGATACCCCTGTTCCATCCACACATCCTCATTTTTCTAGGTATAACACAGTTCTTTTGTAGCATCACTATAGTTGCAACTCTCTGGAAATTGCATATGATATTATGGAAAGAGAATGGTATTAATAGTACAGTAGTTACCAGCATGTTGCATTTGCATTAATAAATGCAAAATACTCATTTTTATAAAGGATAAACTTTATGTTATTTATATTTTCATTACATTATACAATACCATAAATTATAGTATGTCCTAATTTGCATTATAAATGTTTTTCCTACATAGAGGCATCAATATAGCAACTTTGTATGAATGTAACTTATTAACTTTTTATTTTTCTTTTATAAAAGTTGTTTATAAAGTTGTCTTCCTTGTTTTTTTTTTTTTTAATTAGTTTTGTACTCAGTGAATACAGTCAAATTGGTACCAATACTAGCCTCTTCTCTGCCCTCCCCCCCTCCACAGGAACCCTTCTTGTTAGGGTATATGGGTCGTGCATTGTGGGGTTAGCCATCAGTTATGGGTAGGAGGAAATGTCTCTGTGTATCATGACCCAATGTGTGGCACTAACACTCTCTCTGGCCCCTCTTTTGCAAATTTCCCTGAGCCACATTGGGTTCATTTTAGGTCTGCTTCAGTGATGAGGTCTTGGGAGCCTCTGTGTCTCTGGATATCTGGTTTGGTAGCAGTTGACTGTATTCTGTGTCTATCTCCTTCACTCTTGTGCTGGCACCAGGTTCACGAAGGAAACAGCACTCTTGCTTGTTTCCCCATTTATTCTTAGTTTCAACTGGGGCACTTTTGAGGTATTATGGGGTGTTTCTTTCCTTAGGATCTGTGTGTATCTGAAAAAAAGAAGTACATTCTCCAATGGAGAGTAAAGTTTGCACAAGATAAATGGGATAACCATTACTTTTTCAGGGAGAATTTAATAGGTGTAGGCCCTCTTGTAGCCCACAATTGGTAGAAGCTTGATAATGGAGAGCAGGCTCATTTTTGGACATGGTTCTGACTTGTTTCCTTCCCAGCTCCAGCTATGCATTCTGTTCCACTGAGCAGATCAGTTAGCCAAGTCAAGAGCAGTTGGTTTCCCACCCTGGCTGTGCGCCACTATTGCACTTGTGTGAGCATCACGTCAAGTTGTTTGCTGCTAAGTAGGTTAGACCATGAGTTATTTGGACAGATATTGGTCTTAACAGTGGTACTACCATTGCCAAATTGTATTTGAAACATGAATTTTACCCCCATGGTTAATTTACAAATATCCCATATTTCTCTAATTAAAGATAAAAGTGATATTATATTATGCCTAAATTGTGTTCTAATTCTGTTTTATATCAGCACTTAAAATTTTGGTTTTCATTTTTAATATTGGCAAAACCTCACCACTGTTAATTAAATTAAAATCTTGTACTATATGTAGCAGCAACATTTGCCCTCATATTCCTTCCCATCCTCTGTTATCTATTTCTCCCCACCAGTGCCAACTTCATACATTTTGTAATGTAGCAATAAAATATAACTTTTAAAATAATTGGTTTTGGGCTGGAGAGATGGCTTAGCGGTTAAGCGCTTGCCTGTGAAGCCTAAGGACCCCGGTTCCAGGCTCGGTTCCCCAGGTCCCACGTTAGCCAGATGCACAAGGGGGCGCACGCGTCTGGAGTTCGTTTGCAGAGGCTGGAAGCCCTGGCGCGCCCATTCTCTCTCTCTCCCTCTATCTGTCTTTCTCTCTGTGTCTGTCACTCTCAAATAAATAAATAAATAAATTTAAAAAAATAATTGGTTTTGAAGTCAAAATATTCAAGTCTACATCCATCAAGGTATTGTGCCTCAGTTTCCTCATCTGTAAATGGGGCGTGATTTATAGTTATTACAAGGATTAATAGTTAGTACACTTCAGGACTAGGGAGGTATCTCAGTGGTGAAGTGTGCTTCCCACACAAGCATGAGAACCTGAAAGGGGCTTCACACCACCTAAACTGATTTCCCTAACACTCACACAAACAGCTGTGCATGTCTACAGCCCTAGTCCTACGGGGAAGAGAATGGAGAATTGCTGGGACTCATGAAAAACAGCAAGCTCTGGGGTGAGTGAGAGGCTCTCAAGAACAAATAGGTGGGTTAGCAATGGAAGGGAACACCCAGTGCCTTCCTTTAGCTTTGTGGGTATGCAAAAATAGTGCCATATCAGCATATATGTGTGCATTCATACAAAACTCCCATATCACATCCACCAGAATCACACCACACACAATGAGCATACACACACACACACATGCACACACACACACACACACACACACAGTATAATACAAGTAATTAAGATACTATTTGCAACATGGTAAGCACTTGATAAATATTAGCTATTTCTTCTTCAATTCCTCTCAAGAGCCATTTTAAATACTCATCTATTCTCAAGGCTACCTGCTAAGATTTCTCAGCAAATAATCTTTCCCGTGCTCAAGGGAAACACATATAGTGTAGCAAGCAAACTCTTTTCTTCCCACCACTGAGATACGTATATACTTGCTCTTATCTTCTCTCGTCTTTGTCTCAGTGAAGACTGTGAGCCTCTCTCCCCAGAGCACCTGCTACCACTCTGGCAACCCTTCTGCTCCCACCTCAAAGGAGTGCCCATTTTTCATCCCTTCTTTGTCTGCCTTCTATCTTCTACTTCTACTGGATGTCCCTTACAAGACACACATGCAGGTGTTCCCCACCTTTCCCACCAAAATACAAGAAAAAGAAAACTCTCATGGCTTAAATTTAATTGTTTCTAAATTTTATTATTCTTTTCCTCCCCTTTTCACTATGAGGCTTCCTAAAGTTGTTCCTGTGTTCCTTCCAATGTAGTACATTCTACCATTACTCCCATAGCTACAGAGAAATTGCTGCCACCAGGGTCACTAATACCTTCCCTGGTTCCCAGCCCCATGGTCAGTTTCCTCTTGTCCTCTACCTTTTAAAGTGTATGTCTTGTGATTACGAGAACCTCACACTATCACTCTTTCATCGGTAGACCTTTCCAATTGTTTTCCATGCCCCTGACTTATCTTTCTAGGCTACAGTACAGCTTTATCATTTTCCATCCCATAAATGTTAATATTCTTCAGATATTTTTGTCTTTGACTCTTTTCACTCTTATGAACACAATTCACCCAATTATTGTCTCCTGGATGTTGGTTCTCCACATCTGAAAGAAAAGCTCAACCTTATTAGACATCTGTCCTAGAATTAATCTAAAAAAAAAAAAAATGCCTTGGGTTCCTAACTGGGCACATATCAAAATGCCTTTGTCTTCCACATGTCACTGAGTGATGCTGCCATGCACCCGTGCACTCATCCACAGAAAACACTTGGCAGGCATCCCAGATTCCTGTTCTCCTTTGGCCCTCACATCAAGTTTCCAAGCCTTGCAGATTCTACCTTCTTAACATCCACTCACAGCCACCCCATTCTCTCTATCCCCAAAGCCATTACCTTAATCCAGGCCCTCATCACTCCTTGCCTGGATTACTACAACTGCCTCCAGCCTGGCAGGACTCCAATCCCTACTCCACAGTTGCCAATGTGTTATTGCTAAGATGCAAATCTGATCATGTCATTTTTCCTGCTTAAATTCTGTTAGTAGATCCCCACAGCCTTTAGGATCAAATTGAAACTCTTTAGCTTAAAGCACGGTGTCCATTATGATGCCTGTGCACGTCCCTCCTCACTGCCTGTTCATTCTCACCAGCTCTTCCCCCTTAGAGTCACAGTACTGAGCACTCACCAAGTGCTCCACACTACTTCCTGCAAGTGAGAAATGAAATGCCCTTCCCTCACCCTACCTGGCTAACTGCTGTTCACCTCTGACAGATGATTTCAACACTTTTGCCATCATAAGGTCACACCTGACTCATGTAGGCGCACTCAGTCATCCCCATATTATTTAACACAATGCTTTCATTGATCACAATTACATACTACTCATTGCACAGCTTTCAAATGACATAACCTTTGATTTTCACAAAGACATGGCAACACAACAACATCATTGTCCCCTGTTGGTGGTACACAAATTAAAATTTTGGAAAAGTTATCATTTAAGTAATTTGCTTAAATTCACAATACTTTATAAATTACCCAGTCTTTCCTTCTCCAAACCCTTCTCCCGCACTGTTAAAAACACTCCATCCTGGTGTGTGTTCCTGGATGGATCTACCACGTAGCAGGCTGAGGGGCAAAGGCCAGATGTGTTTGGTTGTGGAAATACTAACTTTGAGTCACCTACATAGATGCTAGCTGGCATGTCGAATAGGAAAACTTTTCCCATTGTAGTCAATCAAAGCTGCAGACTTGTGTCTTCTGAAAAGGACTGTGCCCCTGGTCTGAAAAGGCCTCACACTGAGCACAGGTATGGAGGAAAGGCAATGAGACTCAAGGTCTGGCCCTGGAGAGAACCACACAGGGAATCAACAGTAGTAGAAGTGGAAACAGATGGATAAAGGAATGGAAAGCTTCAAAGGGACAAGCTAAAAATGTGTCTATTGTTAATTATACGGTGCTATCAGCAGGAGGCACGGAAGCAGGCATCCTGCTCTATTCTTGGCCTTGATTGCTCGGCCAGGTTATCTCCCCCTTCAAGGCCCATGCCCTGAGCAGGTGGCAGGGAACTCCCTTCACCTTGCCTCCTGGGGAAGGAGAGCCCCAGGATGGAATTCTCTCTGAGAGAATGCTGATGTCAGCTTCCTATTCATTCATAAAGTCCTTTGAAGTAAAACAGATAAACCTGAAGCTATTTACATTTAAATTTCAATGTGGAAAAAATAGAACGTAAAGGATTTGGGCCATATACTCCAGACTGTGTATAAAGTCAGTGTTCAAATATCATGCTCAGGTCTCTTTTCTTTCTTATATAAGGGTATTTTGATCATAGCTGCTTCCTATTACATTCCGTCTCCCTCTCCTGTTCCTCTGAACCCCTTCCACTGAACACTTGTTCTTTCCAACTACTCCCAGATCTTCCTGCATGTCTTTTTCATCTCTTCTACCAACCATGAAGGAATGTTGATGGGCCCAACACTGTGCAGGCAGTGACGACCACAGTGAGGTCATGAACACACAAGCCAGAGCACATCATGACTGGAAGACTCCTCCCCATTGGCTGGTTCTCAACTCCCTCTTCCGCAATGCTCCTTATGCCTTAGTGGGGTGATAAAGACTTTATATTTAGTACTACGCACTTAACAGTCACTTATTCTCAGCAGTTGGAGTTTTGAATTTCTGCCAACTGCAAAAAGAAATTTCTCCCACCAAAGGTCAGCTGCTCGTTCTTGGAAGATGAGGATACCTTTGTCCTAATACAGAGAAAGATCTGAACTTGTTTTGCTGTTGTTGTTGTTGTTGCAGGTAAGGTATCAGCAAAGGACTTTGGCCACATCTTGGAAAAAAAAAATTGTTGGCCTTCCAGTCTTCTCATTTTCCTGCCATGCTCTCATTGCTTTAGCATGCGTGCTGTGGATACACACGGTTGAGGCCTCACGTGCACACTCTGCTGGAAAACCACCCCCACCCATATCTCTCATTGGCATCCCAGATGGCCCTTTTTCTGAAAGACTGAAAATCATCACGACCAGTAGAGGTGTCCCTTGTTGTGGGGGACCCCTTCAGGGCACAGAGCTTGGAAGTGCAACTCACCCCAGAGCAGAGGGACTGTGTTTGTTCCTATACATTAAAGTCCTCACATAGTATTCTTGCTTTAATTAGGTTATGAAAGACCAATAGCAAAGGAATCTGTCCAGCATTAAAAGCATGACACAGTGAGCAAGCTTTAGGAAATGAGGAGAGATTGACAAAGCCTTTTCCATTGACTCCTGGGCATTCTGCCAGAGCTCCATCAGTTGACCTTGAGGGTCTGTAGTAGGAGATGTGGCCGGCTCTATGGATTGCAGCATTTCTTTGCTTAATTTAATGACAAGTTTCCCTGCATGATTTCAATTTCTCCTGATTGACTTCCTTGTTTGTTTGCCAGGCTCAGCAATGCAGCAGAGGCACAGACATCCCAAGTTCTCAGGGAGGAAGGGACTAGGGGAGTGTCAGTATGGTTTCTCACGGAGAGCTGTACCTCAGCGCTGGCTGCTGCATACCGAGTAGAAGTAAATGACTTCTTTTCCCCCCTTTTCAGTCCAAGATTCATCACATGTGACTCTTGACAGTCCCAGAGACAAGAATTCCATAGTCACCAGAGCAGAAAACTAGAACCCTGCCTGGGCATGCTTCTACAAGAATGAGGGGAGATCTCCTAAGATCAGGTTGTATACAAAAGGTACCTCCAGAGAGCTGAGGTCCTGCCTGGGACAGACCCCCAGCAATGAGATTGACCAGGGGAGAGTACATGTCACTCTGTATCGAAGCCAGGTCCACTTCTTTTTCTGTACAGGGTAATAGCTACACAAGCAGTCTATGTAGGCTGCTCTCGTGTATTCCCATGATGGAGTTCAAATATAACTTCTCCGAGTTAGTGATCCAAAGGGTAGTTGACCAAAGAGCCTAAACGCTTATTGTCCATCTGTGTTGCTATACAGAGCCCATAGTCTTCACAGTGGTTACAGCCCAGTCTTATCCTCATGTCATCTTGACGAACTCCTTCGTGTCCCATTTGCCATTTTTAAATAAAATAAATAAGATCAAATCCAACCAAAAGAGTGCATCATTTGCATCATTCTACTAACAACTTGCCCTATTGTGTGGCTTAGACACCATACATACACACACACACACACGCCACTGTTGGCTCTGCTGACCAAGCCCCTGTGTAATGGGACAAATGCAGCCTATGCAGCCCAAGCCATGCAATAATACTCATAGGCCCAGACTACATATACCTTTAATCCCAAATCCTCCCTTGGTGTCCTTGTGAATTTCTCAGGAAGCAGTTGTCCACTTGAACATAGCCAGCTGAAAATACACTGACCCATCAGAAAAACATTTTCAGTCCAGAAGTGAACAAGCCAAATCCCATTCCTGTCCCTCAGGAGCACTGCCTCAGTCACACAGCCTGGGCTGGGTGCACTACAGTGGCTCACAGTGCCTGGCTGGCATCACACTCCTTAGGCAGTGATTCTGTCTGTGCTAATGCTTAGGATGTTGATCATTTCTATAAAAGGGTCATAACCATTTTGTGAGTTTTTCTTCTCTGGACAGGAATAACTTCTAACAGAATACATAGGCTGTTAATCCTCATAATACGGTGAATATGGTCCATGTACTTATTAGTTTATTTATCTAATACAAGCCCATAGTTTTACCTGGAAAGTTAGTAACACAGTGATTGGGGTGGTAATCTTACAGTAAATGCAAAAAGAGGATGGAAGAAAAGAGGTTGTGAAGAAGTAAATAAATCATTTTAATCTGGCCTCAAAGCTATCAGGGATTGAGGATGTCTGTACAAGAGTAATTGTTTAGCAAGCTCTACTAGGCAGTTCAATCCCAAGCACTGGAACACACACACGCACACACGTACACACAAACAAACACACACACAACATGAACATGTAAGCACACCTGCACACACACTCTTACATGCACAAATCCCCAAATTCTTATGGAAAACCATGTATAATGAACTATGGATGATAGGCATAGCTCTAACTCCACTCTGAAAACTGATCAGGGGCCTCTCTTGCCAACTGGTATGAATTTCAACAGACTGAGAACTGCCCCTAAGAGAGAATGCTACCTTTAGTTTGGAAAAACCAGCAGAAATGGTAAGGAACAATCTTTTAAAGAACAAAAAGGGTAAGTATGGGGTTGAAATAAAGTGCAGTGAATTCTACCCTTGGGGGCTGCAGCCAAACGTTTTCCTATTTGTTTAGTTGGCTGGGCCATCAGAGCGTTAATCTTCATTCCTCCTCCAGCTGTACAAAGATAATTCTGGCCGTTCCTCCCCCGCCCCCGTGTCCATCTCCTTATCAGCTCATCCCCATTGGTGAGATTCACTCTGAGTACGTATCAGAGGCTCTGACCATGGTTTTCATTCCTGTCAGGTAAACCTTCCACAGGGTTGAGGCAGCCCAGTGCTTGTAGAGGCATTGCCATGGGAGAAATGTTCCTCACCATGAGAAAGGTACAAAATCCTTTAACATATTCTATAGCTTTTCACTTCCTAAATCTTTCCAATTCAAACACGGACATGACTTCTTACAATGTTTTTAGAGATTTTAAAATATATCTTATTTATTTATTTATTTGAGAGAGAGAGAGAGAATGGGCATTCCAGGGCCTCCAGCCATTGCAAACGAACTCCAGATGCATGTGCCCCCTTGTGAATCTGCCTTACATGGGTCCTGGGGACTCAAACCTGGGTCCTTTGGCTTTGCAGACAAATGGCTTAATGACCAAGCCATCTCTCCAGCCCAAGTTCTTACAAGTTTTTAAGTAAATCCAATATCTACAATGATGAGCATTTCTTAATTGCATCAGAATAGCATTCATCTAGCACATATTTGTCGTCAAGACACATTGTGGTCAGAGGCACTAAGACACTTATGATACAACCAAGAGTCACAGACATACCTCCATCCTCCTAGAGGTGACAGTCCTGTTGAAAAGACAGGAAACTGGTGAAAGAGGAATATGCAAAAGGGAATGTGCAGTACTGTGCTGACTCCTCACAGGGCGCTGGGTCAGTAGTGTCTTCCCAGGAAAAGAAAGACATGCCCACTGACACAGAGTCATCTAGGGGAAAATAGGAAATTCTAGGCTGAGAAGCTAGCCAGTATGATGGTTCTGAGCCAAAAGAAGAAGTCTAGAACCACCAGAAAGGCTGTTGGAGAGTAGGAAAAAAGTTCTAAATATGTGAGTTTTGGGTTTCAGAGTTTTCTGATTTTGGAATATTTGTACTTCCACAGTACAGAGCTATCTCTGCAATATGTGCTCCACTAGTTCACTGTATGTTACTCTAACAAAATATCTGAAACTGTATGTTCTATAAAATCTGGAGGCTTATTGAGCTGAGTTTTGGAGGATGCAAGCCAAGGACTAGATGACTCCATCTGTTCACTCCATGGTGAAGCCTCCTTGGTTGCATCACAACATGCAGAAGACATGTTTGAGAGATATGAATGAGAGAGATTACATGGCAAGACAAGAAGCCAGAAAGATCTATGAGTCAGACTTGCTCTTTTATAATGGAACCTACTCTCACAGGAAAGAACCAGTATTCCTCCAGAACTATGCTACTACCTCCCAAGAGCTGGGCTCCACATTCCAGTAGCCCCGCCTCTTAAAATTCTCTCGTTCTCAACACTGCCGCACAGAGGTTCATGCACCTCTAGGGGACAAACTACATTCAAACCGCATCAGGGCCCACGTCTAAACATGCGATTTGTTTCCTATGCACCTATACACACAGTCTTAAGATAATTTTATACCCCTTTTAATCATGTTGTGCATGAAATAAAGTTTCAAAATGTGAAACTTCCCCTAGGTGTGTCATATTAAAGCTGAAAAAGTTGGATTTTGTAGCATATCATACATTGGATTGGAGATTAAAGATAGTCTGTACTGGTTGAAGGTGGAGCTGTTTCAGAAGTCAGGTTCAGAGATTCCCATGAACCCATGTTCCAGTTTGCATCATATTGGGATACTAAGTTTGCTATTGAGACTGATTATGACAAACTAACTCTTTGTGTAAAGTAGAATTTTATATGCAAGAGTCATGAATTTGAGAGTTAAATGTCCCCTTAGAGGAGATGTAATCTAAACGCACATGGATTAATTGGTGCAGAAATTCCTTCCTTAAACATGCCCTACGGTGATTCAGAGCACATCATTTGTTTCAGTGATAGCTCCAATTGTTAGAAATTTCTTTCAAGCCAAACCTGCTTCCTTGAAACTTCCATCCATATTTATGCCCTCTGGAGTTGCAGAACATCAGTCTAATCCTTTTCCCATCTGACAGCTTTTCAAATGTTTAAAGACAGCTATCTTGTCCCCATTATGTCTTCTCTTCCCCAGGCTGACATCTCATTCTCTCACCTGCCCTTTATATTGCAAGATTCTATACCCACTCACCATTGTGGTTATGCTTCTCAGAACAAGCTTTCATTTGCCCAGAAAACATAAGTCACATTTGCTTTTGAGAACAAATCTCAATACATAAACTAAGCTATTAGCTCATTTTGCTTTTACAGTCATGCATTGCTGAAGTATGGAGATACAGTCTGAAAAATGCATCGTTAGGCAATTTAATCATGACCCAAACACCACAGAACATGTTTACACAAACCTGGGTGGTACAGGCCACTGCACACCTAGGCTATACTTGGAACTCTATTATTCTTAGGCTATAAACCTCTGTACAGTATGTTACTATTCTGAATATTGTAGGTAGTGCAACATAATCTAAGTATTTATATATCCAAATACATCTTGACATAGAAAATGCTCAGAAAGTGATAGGAACTTCTTAGCTCCATTATAATCTTAAGAAAGCACCATCATGCATGCAATTTAATGCTGACCAATATGTCTCTATGCGTTGCATATTTCCTTTGCCATTGAATACAGAAGTTATCAAGCCTAATGTTGAGGAGCTACAAAATGTCTTCATATTGTAATTGTATTATATGTTGTATTTTTGCATGCATATAGCATGTGTGATATGTGTGTATGATGTATGCACACATGTCTGCAGATGTATATGTGCCACATGCATACAAGCAGAGGCCTGAGGAAATATTATGTACCTCCCTCTAATGCTCTTCTACTTACACAAGTATTTTTTACCTGCTAAGCCTTCTCCCCAGCCCTGTATTGTATTATTTGAGTGCCCAGAAAAAAAAATTGATAAATGTCACTAGTTCACTAAGGAGGACTTTCCATATTTATTCCTGAATAAATGAGAGAGTTTAGCAGTTTACAGAATCAGAAAGACTCTGCAAAGACATGCAGACATCAAAACAAAAACCTAGTGAAAATATGCCTGCTGACTTCTGAAACCTGCAGAAGTCAGCTGACTCTTCCATAGCTGCTCTACAACAGTGGAAACGGCAACCTCCGGCAGGATACATCTTGTAGAAATGGCCTATGTGGTCCATTCACCTCCATGGCAAAGTTTATCTTATTATTAAAACTTGCCTGCCACGATGCCAAGAACCAGCCCTGCGTGCTGAGTTTTCCAGGTCATCTGTGTGATGCTATAATCGTAGGACTTTATATGCTCTCAAAGTAGGGTAAGGGAGACAGAGTGAGGGACAGAGTTAGAGGACTTTGGAAGTAGAGGAGACAGGGTTGGTTTTGCTTCATTTTGTTTTCTTCTTATATAGTCCACTTCATTTAAAAAATTAGCAGTCTTAAAACTGCTACTGAGTCTCATATCCATCATGGTAAAAAATAATGAGTGATTGATTTTTCAGTCTAATGGAAAAGACACATATGTAAGTAGACAACCGGGATATGGTATAGTGAGAGGCACACATGACAAGTTGACACAGGAAGAAAAACAAATCCAAAATACTTTCCTGTGCCTGATATACTAATGCAGAGAAGACACAAAAATAACTGATCTTCTTGCTCCAAAGGAATACTCCAGGAACCAAGTAAAATAGCTCATTCAAGACCCTAGCCTCCCAGCAACCCTACTCCTGAGCTCTTATGCCATTGTCTCAAAACAGTTTCCACCTGCTTTTCACTCCACACTCCCAGCTTGGGCTCTGACTTTCATATTGTGAGTCATTCTTGGGGTGTCACCATCGTGTGCCTCCTCAGACAGTATTCCTCACTCAAGCATATACATGTTTCCTTACTTCTAGAGACTTTCTCTGGCCTTGGATTGTCCCTGCTCAATGAATTCATAAATAGGGCTCCCATTTCAATGTTTATCAATATGACCAGATCCCCTTGTGAAACGGAAAGCACACTAGTGGCATGTTCCTTCAGTCACATCTACCATATTATTCTAGAAACTTTTGTTAGTTTATAAAAGCAGTAAGCATGTAAATGTAATGAAAAATTTTGAGAATGGGGTCAGAGGGTCCATAGGTGGGGAAAAGATTTTAAAAACATACTATAATAACGAAAATCCCCTTCCTTTGGAGTCAGATTTCTCCCTTCAGTTGTGCAAATTCATGGGTGGAGAGGCTCTGAGGTTGCCATCTTGGATAATGACAGGCCAGACAGGAAATTCACTAATTCACAAGGACCATTAAAGTCATTGAAAATCAACAAGTGTAAAAGAAGGAAAATGATTCAAAGGTAGTGTAAAACCTGGCAAGAAAAAAGAAAATGAGGGTTACTAGAGCAGCTCTGGGAACCAACTGTGTTAACTTCTCTCAGGGATAAAACAAAAGTGGACTGTAGGAGCCGCAATGAGCTCCATGAGCTCCACAGAGCTAGCTCTTCCAGGGCTGCCTCTGGCTCAGAATGTCTGAAGTGAAAGGAAAACGCACATTGCATCAGTTAAACCATGACCACCAAGGCTGAGAGCCTTAGCATATTAGTTCAACTGTTCGCACCCCTGTCCTCCCCAAACATCAGTCTCCGCTGGGCTGTGCGCATGCTCAGGGCACGTAGTGGTTTTCCCAGGTCAGCCATGCTGTCTGTACGACCCTGAGAGCTATCAAGAACCAGGAAGAAACCACATTTTTCCTAAAACCCACGGCTTCCTCCCACGTTATGCAAAGCAAATAGGAATTATATACATGCATGCACAGAAGTATAGTATATACCATACACATCTACACATTTCTTTCTCATTAATTTTTCTAAGCATTTGAAATGACATTAGTCATTAGAAAAAGCAGTTTGTAAGCACTTGAAATGTATTTTTCTAGTATCATGCTTCAAATTATCCATAGTCAATGTAAATTTTATCAAGTTACATAAAAATATTCATAGCAGGAATCAAGACATTAGTAAGATGCATAACTGTTTGAGATGAAATATTTGTAACCCACAAGAGTTCATCAGAATGCAGGAACTTTTTATGCAATGTAGAATTTATCAGAAACATTCTCTCTGAAACCCTAGCAAGGTTATGAAAAACTAACAAAATTGTTAATTTGTTTATATATGATGAAAAATTACAGCATTTCCAATATCTCAAAAATGTATTTACCAGGCCAGAGAGATAGCTTAAAAGTGAAGACAATTGTCTGCAAAGCCTAATGACCGTGGTTTGATCCCCAGTACCCATGTAAAGCCAGATACACAAAGTGGCACATGTGTCTAGAGTTTATTTGCAGCAGATAGAGGCCCTGGAGTGCCCATTATCTCTATCTCTATCTTACTATTTATCTCTGCTTGCAAATAAATAAGAAAAAATATTTTTTAAAATTTTATTTGCCACCTATACTTAAGTTTTCACCTTCTGATTTACTGTGACCACTTCCAAATGATAACCACAGCATTTTTGAGAATGTACAGGTAGAGATCATAAGATTCACACATACATACATTAATTATGAAGAAACGAATCAATTGAGAAATGATTTTTGAGTTATAGAAATTATATACAAATATTTATGATTTTTTTCTATTCAGAAATGCAGTACTCTGTATGACTATAATACTGCTCTAAGAGATTAGTTAATTACTGAATAAAGCTTGAAATTGTATCTTTGTTCAACAAGCACTTCAGTTATTTTAAATTGAGAAAGTTAATTTAAATTCTCTTACATCTACCTTTTAAAATCTTTATTTATTTATTTATTTATTTGCAAGTGAAAAAAGAGGCAGAGAGAGAGAGAGAATGGGCCCTCCAAGACCTCCAGCTTCTGCAAATGAACTCCAGACACATGTGCCACCTTGTGCATCTGGCTTAAATGGATCCTTGGTAATCAAACCTGGGTCCTTTGGCTTTGCAAGCAAGTGCCTTAACAGATAGTCATCACTCTACCCAGAAGATTTTTTTATTTAATGGGGTAATTATTATTTTTTTTATTAGTTTTCTATTCAGCAAATACAGACAGTTTGGTACCATTATTAGGTTCATTCGTGACCTACCCCCACCCCAATGGCCCCTGCTTGTTGAGGTATATGGGTCATGCATTGTGGAGTTAGCCCACAGTTATTGGTACGATAAATGTCTCTGCATATCATGACCCAACATGTGGCTCTGACATTCTTTCTTCCCCCTCGTCTGCAAAATTTCCCTGAGCTATGTTGGGGTCATTTTTGGTCTGCTTCACTGATGAGGTGTTGGGGGCCTCTGAGGCTCTGGCTCTCTGATTTGGTAGGAGTTGATTTTTCTCTGTTGGTCTCCTTCCCCCTTGTGCTGGTATCCAGTTCATCAGGAAAACAGCACCCTTGCTTGTTTCGCCAATTTTCCTTAGTTTCAGTGGGGGCCCTTTTGAGGTATGATGGGGTGGCTCTCTCCTTAGGATCTACATATATCTGAAAAAGAGAAGCAGATTCTCCAACGGAGAGTAAGTTAGCAGCAGGACAAATGAGATAACCCTTACTTTTTTGATAGAGAGTTTGATAGGTGTAGGCCCTCTTGTAACCCATGATTAATGGTAACCTGATATTGGAGAGGGGGCCTATGTTTGAATATGGTTCTGACTTGTTTCCCAGCTCCAGTTATGGGTCCCCTACCACTGAGGGGATCAGTTAGCCAAATCAAGAGCAGTTGGTTCCCCACCATGGCTGTGTGCCACTATTGCACTTGTGTGGGCATCACAACAGGTTATTTGTTGCTAAGTAGGTTAGACCATAAGTTGCTTGAACAGATATTGGTCATTTCCCCCGGTTACCCATGTAGCACCTTCTGGCACTAGACATGCTGACTGTCTGGGGACTGACTCTCTCCTGGATTCCAGCCATGCCATTCCATTTTACGTGTCAGCTGCATATGGTGTCCTCAGCAATAGGGTCTTACCACTAACCTTTGCTGGGTCATCAAGTACTCTGACAGAAATCTGTCATTCTTTTAAGAAACCTTGTAGGTTTCTCTGATCAAAAGCTTATTGTGGATGGTAGCCCCATGCTGGTACTGGGAGTTACAGGTCAGGGCCCACTAAGAAAATGAGGAAAAGGATAACTAATATACAAGAGTTAGAGAGGAGAGAGAGAAAGAAAGAGAGAGGAAGAGGGAGGAGAGGGAGAGGAGAGGGAGAGGGAGGAGGGAAGATGTAGAAGATTTAGGTTAGAATTGATCCTACCCTCTCCATTATCTTGTGGTTCAGGTGTTTCCTGTAAGGGCCTGATGAAGGCAAAGATTTTATTTATTTATTTGTTTGCAAGGAGAGTGGGAGAGTGTGAGAATGGGTGCAACATGGCCTCTAGCCATTGCAAACCAATTCCAGATACATGCATCACTTTGTGCATCTGACAAAATCTAGAGAAATAAAGAGAATGGGCATTCTAGGAAGTCTTTCTGCAAGTGAACTACAGAAGCACGTACCACTGTGCATCTGGCTTTACTAGGGTACTGGGAGATTGAACCAAGGCCAGCATGATTTACAAGCAAATGTCTTTAACTGCTGAGCCATTTCTCCTGCCCTACTTATGAAACCCTTTATTATTTTTCTATTAGAAATACATTAGGAATTGACATCACTAAGTCCTGTTAAAACAAAAAAATTAAAATGATGGTTTACCTCATGAACAGTTATAAAGTACCACATAGTAAAAATTATGTTTTCTCATATTTCTTTTGAAAGTGAAAATGATAGATGTTACAAATGCCTCCAATTTTGAAATTTTTTTCCCAAGTGGAATTTCTATAAAGTAGGTGTTTTTGGACAGAGACAGTTTTGATTTCTTTTGTATGACATTACTATGTCATGTCATGGTAACTCAGACCCAATCCATGGGAGGGCACACCCTTATAATAGAAAAGTCAACTTAAAATATAACTTATAAGAAGATATATAATATAGGGTTAAGAAGTCACAGGCTATTAATCTAAAATCCCTGTGCCAAGGATAAGATACTTCTCAATGCATTCTTATTCAGGGAGGCATCAGAAAACCCTCAAATAAAGTTGGCTATTTCCATTGCTCTTAGTTGCCCACCAAAACTTGATGATAAGTTCCTGTTGCTGAAGACAGCGCACATTTTGGTTGTAAGATGTAAAGACACCAAGCCGGGCCAGGTATGTTGGCCCAAGCCTTTAATCCCAGCACTTGAGGGACAGAGACAGAAGGATCATTGTCAATTCAAGGCCAACCTGGAACCGTGGAGTGAGTGAGGCTCTGCCTCAAAAAAAAAAAAACAACAAAAAAGATAGGTTTGATTTCCCAGTACCCACATAAAACTGGATGCACAATGTAGCACTTGTATCTCGAGTCCATTTGCAGTAGCTTGAGGCCTGTTGGGTCCATTCATTCTCATTCTCTCTCTCTCTCTCTCTCTTCTTGTAAATAAATTAAAATATTTTTTTTAAAAAAAGAAAAAACAGAGACAAAAAAGGAAACAAAGCTGGAATGGAGCTCCTTCTAGCTAGCTTTCTTCATACTGGAAGGGTGCTGCAAGCCCCTGGGAATGCAAGAATAGCAGGAAAGTTGGTGAAGTAACCCATTGCTCTATAGTTGAATGGGTCCTGCTTTACATAAGGGAAATAATGTCTTATAATATAAATCTGGTAAGAAGTCTATACCTAAAAAAATGGGCCTTAGGAATCCCAAAACTCTGCTTACGCTAATTCGACAGCATGAGGTCAAAACCGCCTTTAAATATCTGTGGTTTTTTTACGTAAATTTGTTCTAATCAGCCTTTAACACAGAAGTTTGGTTGTGCAAAGTGTAGAGGTGGGATCTAATGGGAAGAAGAAGGATTTAAGTAGGGTGGGAAGGGCAAGAGGAAGAATATGTGAAGGGGTCAAATGCATTGTATATGTGTATGAAATTATCAAAAACAAAAAAAAAGACTAATTAAGTCAGACTAAGTAAGTCATGCCTTACACTTTCAAAGTTGTAAATTTATCCCACGGGTATTACTTATGGTTATGGATTTTTTACCTATAATGATATTTTTTTAATTTTTTCCTCTTTTTCATAATAGGCAATGCTAATTGACAGAGCTTCCTCATATAACCTAATATAACTAAAGAAAAAACTTACATTCAGCCTTCTCACAGTAGTTTTAAAAATCACCCTATTTCCCTAATGTCTCCTTTTTTCAAGGTAGGGTCTCATTCTAGCTCAGACTGACCTGGAATTTACTATGCAGTCTCAGGGTGGCCTCGAACTCCCAATGATCTTCCTATCATTGCCTCCCAAGTGCTGGCATTAGAGGCCTGCACTGGCCAGCTAAAACTCTGATAAACTTACCAGATTCTTGCTCATCACTGATCCACAGCAACATAATAGAAAAATCAGTGTCCACGTCATTTCTACCAAGGTTGAAGAACAGAAGTAATGTAGAAGTTACATTACAAAAGATGGAGGAGGCTCCAAGAGCTCCCCCAAACACACAAACAAGAACCCATTAATCTGGCAAAGAAGCAACAATGCTGAAACTTTAACACCTAGGCAAAAAACATTCAACATGGAGGGAAACAGTTAAAAAGGAAATAAGCTGTTAAATTTAAGTGAATGTCAGGAGTTTGCTTTATGATGCTCATCTTTTTACTTTTAAACTTATTTCTTTTCTTTCTTTTACAAAGGTTGTAGTCTTATGTCCCCTTTACCCTGGTCTCACTCCCACTTTCCCTGAGGGCTCTCCTCAGTAGGGTAATTGATGTTCACTGTTGGGTAAATAAGGTCTCAGTCAGTCTTTGATGGGGGGCACACAACTGTGCCTCAGGCTATTTCTACCCACACCTTTGGGTCTTACAATTTTCCCATCCCCTCTTCCTCAATGGTACCTGAGCTTGGTGAATCTGTTAGCAGTCTGGTTTAGTATTCAGTTCTCTGTAGCCTCTGGGTTTCTGACTTGATGTGTTTTGATCTCCCACCATGTCTGTTGCCTTTCCTTGGAGTTAGTTGTCAGGCTTGCGGTGGGAGCACTACTCAGGTCACCATTTCTTCTGGAATTTCTTGGGTCTGTACAGTTGTGGTATAGGCGGCAAGTCTTAGGGTAGACAGCTGGCTATCTTTTCTTTTCATATTGATAGAATGTGAATCTCCAGAGTTTTCTCTGCTATCTGTTAAATAAAACAGATTCTCCAACCAACAGTGAGAGCAACTTGGATTAAAAGGGCGTATACATAGTTTTATGAATGTTTTGGTGTGTAAGCACATTCTTCTTGTTCAGAGAGGAGTAGGGGCTTCACTCTGGAGTCTGTCAGTTTACTAGCCATGGGATTCTGACATGTTTTCCAGTACCAGATATGTGTTCACCTCCAGTGAATGGGCCTCAAGTTCAACCAGAGAGTAGCTGATTATCCACAAAGGTTGTGTACCCCTGTTGCACAAGTGTGTGTTTCTTGCCAAGCTGGTTGACGTCATAACTTTCAGGATCCCATGCTTATTCATGTTGTTGGTGACCACTATCCCCTGATAACTCCCCTAGCATTTTCCAACACTATAAGGACTAGCTTGGAGAGAACGGGTTTCTCTCTCAGTTCCAGCTTGGTATTGATGATCATCCTCTTCCCTTAGATGCTATGCATGCAGCAGCCATGAGGATGTGATCTATAACATGGCTAACTAGAGCTACATTGGGCAAGAGGGACCTTGTTCCCCTCAACATGGAAGCTATGCGTTTTGACCTTTGCTGTTAGTCACCTATGAGACAGGAAAAATGCATAAATTCAAGTTCCACAGGCTGAAGTAGACTTTCCTAGTACATAGACTGGAGGAGATTATACAAGACAAACTTTTTTTCATTCATTTTCTCATAGTATTCAAACAATTAAGGCAATCACTGTCAGGTCATTAGCTGACTGCAGACATAGCACAGTGGCCCTCTGGAGACCACGCCTGAAAGAGAGTACAGGGTTCCCAAAAATAGCTTGGCAAAATCATTAAACAAAAGGATAATTGCAGTCTAAATCAAGCAACAAGAGAATTACTGGACAGAGGAAAGATCTTAGAGTTACCATATTACAATTCAAAATCTGTGTTTCTCAAAAAAAAAAAAAATAATAAAGCATGCCTAGCTTTAAGGAAACATGACCTCCTATGAAGAGAAATGAGCAGACAGCATCTCAGGCACTGAACTTACTAGACAAAGATTTGAAATGAGCTGTGTAAGGCACACTCAAGGTACTGAAATAAATCACCAAAACACCAAAGGAAATCAAGAAAACCATGTGTGAACAAGTATGGAAAAATGTAGAAAATGACCGAAATTAATTTTTTTTTTCCAAAGAGCCACATAGAAATACTGGAGCTGAAAGCAAAAAGACTAAAATTTAAAAAGTTATTGGTGGGGGGCGTATTCTACAGCATATTCAAGCATACAGAAGAAAGAATCAGTGATTCTAAAGATGATTAAATTAACATTACCCAAGCTGAAAAGCAGAAATAAGATGAAAAATAATTTAGCACACAGTCTCAGGGTCCTTCTGGTACACTGTCAAGTATAGTGACATAGACATTATGGAAATCCTGAAAAGAAGAGCAAAGGAGATATAAATAAATAGTAGCTTAAAATAGATGAAATGTGTGTTTTTACACATAGAAGAATGAACTGAAAACAATGTATTCAAGAGGATCTATAGCAAATAGGAAACAAGCCAAGAAGTAACTGGTCATGTACGAAGAATCCTCAATAATAGCTAATTGCTTCATCAGAAACTGTGAATAGTAAATGGCAATGAGATATTTTATTAAGCTGAAATTATAGATCGTAATTGTGAACTAAAATTGTAAACCAAGACTTCTACATCTGGCAAAACTACCCTTGAAAAGAAGTGAAAGCTAAATTAGTATATTCCCAGATCAACAAAAGGGTATTTGTCATGAATAGACTTACCTATAAGAAATATTTAATGAGGAAGTCCCTGACAACTAGTCCATGGCTTGGAGCTGGGTGATGAATTGCCTGACTGCCCAGTGTGTTCAGGGGCTGAGTAAGGAATTGTGTGGTTAAGAAGCATGCCTGCATGCCGCAGGTAGGGAAAGCCTGACCATGGAGCGTGCTGGCCCAGGGCAGTTCCTGGATCTCCACACAAGATGTGTTGGGGCAGGACCACAGGCAGGGATCCTCCTGAGACTATGGGATCCAGACCATATCTACAAATGCTTGACCCAGGAAAGCCCCACAACCACTGTGACTGAGATCTAACCCCAGTGGGCTCCTGCTAGCCCTTTACCATGCTTGTCACCAGCACCCACAACCAAGCCAACCAAAAAGCATCAAAAAGTGAGTAACAAAGACAACAGGACCTTGACTGGACACTGAGTTATCCAGGACTGCTAGGTCCCCACCAAGAATTCCCAGGATATTGAATACATAAGAAAGATCCAGCTCAGGCTGAAGAGCACCCAGCCAGAGTTTATGAAAATACCACCATACCACTCCTACCTTGACCAAATGTGAACAAGACAGTCAATGCATACTCCTTAAAAGATAATAACTACTACATTTCTAGAAAAATAGGACAAATGCCTCAAGATGGGCAAACTCCAACACAAAGCAAACAATTCTAGACACCAAGCTAAAAGATCACCACCAAAGACGCATAGTCCTATAACGGAAGCCTATATTGTAAACCTACATAAATACAACCATAGAATGGCAAAAGGAAGCTATGACAACTATATTCAGCTTCAACCAACTTAATGAGGTAATGAACAAAAGCCAAAAGAATTAGAAAAAAAATCAAAATAAACAACTCATAGCATAATTTGAAGCATGGATGAATGGTGAAAATGAACAAAAAGAATTGAAGAATGAACTCAAAACATGACTTAAGGAAACAGAAACAACTCAACAAAAAGAACTGAATATCCATCTCAAAAAATATTGAATTGAAGAGAATCAAAAAGAACTTGATGGAAGGATAAAGGAAATGGAAGTGAACCAACAAAAAATGACCTCGATAGATGGTAGAATTGACTCAATAAGCATGTAATCAAATGCAGGAACAAATTCTAAGAAACAACAAGTAAATCTAACATTTAAATGAAATTGGAATTCTACAAAGAGGTGGAGATGCTGAAATAAAAATGCAGTAGACAACAACAATGAAATAACCCTTTTAAAATACTCCTAAGAAAGCCTCACTGGCAGAGTAGACCACATGGATGATAGAGTATCAGAACTTGAGAACAAGACAGAGGAAATAGTCTGGGAGTCCAAAAACAATGATAAATTCCAAAAGAAATATGAATGGAATATGGGGGAATTGTGGAACACCTCTAAAAGACCAATTTTTCAGCATACAAGAAGAGGAAGAAATACAGGCCAAAGGCATAGAGAACATCTTTAACAAAATTATAAAAAATATTTTCCTAACCTTACACAAGAGAGCCTCATCAACATGCGACCCACAGAGCATCAAACAGACAGGACTGGAAAAGAAACTCTCCACATCACATTATAGTCAAAACTTCCAGCACTGAAAATAAAGAGTTTGAACAGCTACAGGAGAAAAACACCTTGTTACATACAGAGGAAAATTCATCATAATTACCTCTGATATCTCAATGGAAACTCCAAAAGCCAGAAGAGCTTGGAATGCAACATTTTAAATTCAAGAAGTCCATGGCTGCCATCCAAAAATAATATACCCAGCAAAGGTATGCCTCATAATAGAAGGCAAAAGAAAAACTTTCCATGATAAGGCCAACCATACAATTATATGAGCACTAAGCCAATCCTACAAAGAATACTGACCAGAATAATGCAAACTGAGGAGAAAATCAATCACTCAAGACTGTATGGACAGGAAAAGTATCAACCAAAAGAATAAAAGACATGAAAACTTCTATACTTCAAGAAAATACCAAAGTACACAAAGTCTCCAAATCAATAGAAATTAACTCATACTGTAACAGTTATAACTGCCAACATAAATGGGCTCAATGTCCCAATCAAAAGACACAGCTATGGGCTAGATAAAGCTCAGAAATCAAGGTGCTTGCCTGCAAATCCTGACAACTCAAGTTCAATTCCCCAGTAGCAGTATAAAGCCAGATGCACAAAATGGAACATGCATCTGGAGTTTGCTTACAATAGCTGGAGGCCTTGGCATGCCTTTTTTCTTCCCACTGCTTGTAAATAAATAAATATTTTTTAAAAGACACAGGCTAAAAAACTGGATCAGAAAAAATGGATTAATCCATTTGCTGTCTGCAGGAAACCCACCTTCCCAATAAAGATAGATATCACATGTGGTGGTTTGAATAGATGGCCCCCAATATATTCAGTTGTTTATTTGTTTGTAGTTTGCATCTGCTGGCTACCTGGCTGGAAGCGATGTCACTGGGTGGCTCTTAAATTGTGATGATGGGTTTCCAATTTCAATCTAAAGATATGCAAAGTGTGCCTAGCTGGAGTTCCTGAAGTGTGCTGTGGCTTTTGACCTTTAGGCTTGTGCTTCCCTCTGTCTGCTTGGGCCCATGAAGGCAGGCCTGCTTCTTCTGCCATTATGGAGCTTCCCCTGGATCTGTAAGCTTCAATAAATCCCTTCCTCCATAACTGTGCCTGGTCTGAAAGTTCATCTCAGTGAACCTGAAGCTGTCTGCTACACTACATTAGGGTGAAATTATGGGAAAAGGTATTCTAAGCAAATGGAAATAAGAAATAAGCAGGGGTGGTGATACTGATATCAGACAAAATAGATTTCAGACAAAAAGTAACCAAAAGAGATAAATAAAGCTATTTCATACTCATCAGTGGAACAATTCAACAAGAGGTTATTATAATTATAATTCTATATGCACCAAACAAAGGCAAACCAACTTTCCCAAAGCAAAATCTTCTGGACAATGAAGCAGGAATAATCCCTAACACAATCCTCGTAGGAGACTTTAATACTCCACTATCATCATTAGACAAATCATCAATGCAGAAAACTAACCTAGAAATAAGGGAGTTGAACAATACCATAGATTAGTTGGACTTAATAGTGATCTATAGAATATTTCACCATAACTCTAGAGAATCATAGGGACATATTTCAAAAATCAAAATCCACAAAATTGGAAAACCTGGAAGAGCTGAATGAATTCCTTAACTTATACAACCTACCAAAACTAAACCCAGATGAGACAAACACCTGAATAGAGATATAGCATCAAATGAGATTGAAACTGTAATTAAAAGCCTCTCCTTTACTACCAAAAAAAAAAAAGTCCAGGCCCAGACCCTTTCAACGCTGAATTCTACCAAACCTTCATCAAAGAACTCAAGCCAATTTTTCTCAAGTTATTATACACAACTGAAAAGGAGAGAAACATTCCTTGATTCCTTCTATGAATCCAGCATTACATTAATACCAAAACCAGACAGAAACAAACAAGAAAAGAGAACTACAGACCAATAACCCTGATGAACCCAGACAACAAATTATCAATAAGCATCTCACAAACTGAATTCAAGAACATACCAACAATGTCATCTACCTCAACCAAGAAGGTTTCATTCCAGGGATTCAGGGTTGGTTCAACATAATGGAAATTGATGAACCTCATGTATCACAGAAACAAACTTAAAGTCAGGAACCATGTGATCATCTCAATAGATGCTAAAAGGCCTTTAAAAAAAATTCAACATCACTTCATGATTAAAACTCAGGAGAAAATAAACATGAAGGGACTATATATCAACATGATAAAGGCATTATACATCAGATCTAAACCCTATATCATACTAAATGGGAAAAATATGGAAGCATTCCTATTAAGGCCAGGAACTAGGCAAGGGTGCCCACTCTCACCACTGCTTTTCAATGCAGTACATGAAGTTTTAGCTCAAGCAATAAGACAGGAAAAAGAAATAAAAGGAATACAAATTGGAAAGGAAGAAATCAAATTAGCCCTATTTGGAGATGACATGATTCCACACATAAGAAAAAAAAAAAAAACTATACCAAAAAACTTCTAGAAGTGATAAACACTTTGATTTAGTAAATTGGCAGGATATAAAATCAGAACACAAAAATCAGTAGCAGACACTCACTTACTATATATACAACAATATGGGAAAAGCAATCAGGGAAGCTGTCCCATTTACAATAGCTACACCAAAAACATCACATACCTTAGAATCTCTCTAAGCAAGGAAGTGAAAGACCTATACAATGAAAACAAAAGCATAGAATAAAGAACTGGTGGAAGATATGAGAAGATAGAATGACCATCTATGCTCATAGACTGGAAGAATGAATATTGTTAAAATGATCATATTGCCGAAAACTATATTCAGATTCAATGCAATTCCAAACAAAATCCCAGAAATACTCTTCACAAAGTTAGAAAAAAATAGTCTCAAAGTTCATATGGAAGCACAAAAGGCTGAAGATAACAAAAATAAAAATATGTGCTTACTAAAAATAACACCTCTGGTGTTAACAGCATACCTGATTTCAAGTTATACTATAAGGCCATAGTAATTAAAAAAACAAAAACCAAAAACAGCATGGTACTAACATAAAAGCAGGCACATGGAGCAATGGAATAGAATTGAAGAGCCAGGTATGAATTTGAGTAACTACAACTACCTTATTTTCGACAGAAGGGTTCAAAACACTCACTGGAGTGAGAACAGCATCTTTAGCAAAAGGTGCTGAAGAGACTGGATAGCCACATGTAGAAGATTGAATTTGAACCCCCTCCTCCCGTCCTGCATAAGATCTTGATATTAGACCTGACACTCAAATGCCTAGAAGAAAAAGTAGGAAGAACACTACAAGATATAAGTGGAGGGAAAGACTTTTTGAGTAAGACACCAATAGCCCAGGAAATCAGACAGTCAACAATTGGGACCTCATACAATCATAAAGCTATTGTACAGATAAGCAAACCATCTACAGAGTCAAAAGACCACCTAGCAAATGGGAGAAATCTTCCCCAGTTATACCTCCATCAAAGGGTTAGTATCTAGAATCTACAAAGAACTCAAAAACTTAGACAACAAAAAATGAAGCGCCCCACTCAAAAAGAGGGGAGGGGAATTGGACAGAGAATTCTCAAAGGAAAAAATATGAATGTCCATTAAACACCTAAGTGGATGTTCAATAGCTTGTTTCATCAGGAAAACGTAATTTAAAACAACTATGAGATTCCATCTCCCTGCAGTCAGAATGACAACCATCAAAAGAGTCAAATGACAGCACAAGCTCTCAGGGGTGTGTGGGGGAGAGGAAGACTCACCCACTTCTGGTAGGAGTGCAAACTTGTACAGCTACTGTGGAAATCAGTATGGAGAATCCTCAAAAGGCTGAAAATAGAACTAGCATTGGTTTTGGCTATACCACCTTTGAGCATATACCAAAAAGAAACTACAATGTATTACAAAGATAAGTTCTCCACCAATTTTTTTAAAATTTTTATTTATTTATTTGAGAGCAACAGATAGAGAAAGACAGATAGAGGGAGAGAATGGGTGCGCCAGGGCTTCCAGCCTCTGCAAACGAACTCCCGACGCGTGCACCCCCTTGTGCATCTGGCTAACGTGGGACCTGGGGAACCGAGCCTCGAACCGGGGTCCTTAGGCTTCACAGGCAAATGCTCAACCACTAAGCCATCTCTCCAGCCCCTCCACCATTTTTATTGTTGCTTTATTCACAATACCCAGAAACTAGAAGCAGCTCAAATATCCATATCAAATGAATGGATAATGAAGATGTGGTTCATATGCACAATGGAATTCTCCATAGTAAGCAAAAATGAAATAATGAAATTTGCAAGAAAATGAAAAATGCAAGAAAAGATGGACTTGGGAAAAATTCATGCTTAATGAGGTCACATAGGCTCAGAAAAACAAACTTCACATGTTCTCTCTCATGTGCAATACCTAACCTGGATATACTTCTGTTAATTGTATGTTGTAACAAGGATCAACAATACAGATATGGAGTTAAAATGAAGAGGAAGTAGGGAGGAAAGGGAGGAAGGGTTACTCAACGAGTTGAGCGTCACTAAAAACAAAGAAGAAAAAAAGGAAGGGAGGGAAGGAAGGAAAGAGAGAGTGAGGAAGAAAGAAAGAGAGGGAGGGAGAAAAAGAGGGAGGAAGGAAGGAAGGAAGAGCTGGAAAAGGCCTAGGGAATAAGAAAGGGAGGTATGTGGGAGGAGTACACAAAACTAACGGCAACATGAATCAATTCCAGAGGAACCTTCCTCCTGAATCCCATTCTATAACTCATTTCTGTCCACAAAGTAGGAGATCATATAGAAGGTAGAGAAATCATAACCCTAAAACCATGGAGTTGACTGGTAGAACCTAGGGCTAGAATGTGCTTCCCTCCACAGTGAGCTGCTGGTCAGGGAGACACAAGATGTCTTGAAATTAATATAGGCAATTGCTAAAACACTTGGTTACCTGCATAAGCTAAAAGCTAAGACCCTATTGCTGAAGACACCACAGCATGTAGCCCACAGGGTATCAAATGACCATGCTGGAATTGAGTGGAAATCCAGTTTGGTCCCAGCTAGCCCACATAGTGCAGGAAAGTGCTGTGAGAGCCACTGGAGTATAATGGTTGCCAACAGAGTAGATAAGAAGGAGATCCTGCAGATATGAAATCAATCAGCTAAGCAAGAAGCACACACTGTGTGATAGTGGCACACAGCTGATGCGGATAACCAGCTGCTCGTGGATTGGATATGAGGCTCACTCATGAGGAAGAACTCATTTCTCGCTCTGAAAACCAAGACAGATCCCCTAGAACAATAGGAAAGCAATAGGGTCCAGTGAGATCCTCCACTGCTCTGTAACTAAGAAATGTGGACATACACATCAATATGTCTCTCTAATAAATATGTTCATTTCCTTTAGTTTAAGTTGCTCTCAGTTTTGGTTGGAGAATCTATTCTATCTTATATATGGTGAAGAATACATCAATACATCAAGAATAGATTGCTTAATATCTACCATAAAATAGGGCACCTCCACCTCACCTGCCCAGAACCAGAAGTCATTACAATAGAAGATGACATGAATACTGCTCTCAAGGACAGACTGGAAACTAGTTTCAGGAAGATGGTGACAGACACTATGTTCACTCAACCTCATCCAAACAGAGATCCAGAGGCTATAACGAACTCAACACTAAATCAGATCTCTATCTTGCCGACCAATGCTCAGGGAACATAGCAGAAGAGGTGTTGAAAAGACTGTAAGAGCCTCAAGATAGGTAAGAATAGCCTGAGACACTATATCTCCACCCGCTACAAAGACTGACTGATATCACTTGGTCCCCACAATGAACACCATTAACCCCACCAAGGAAGACCCTCAGCAGAACTGTGGGGGAGGAGGGATATATTAGTACAACCTTTTCATTTAAAAACATCAGTAAAAATAAAAAAGACACAACTGACTCAAATAAGAAATTAAACTGGGGACACTGCCATCAACCTCATAGAAATGTAAAGGATTATATACCAAAATAATTAAAAGATCTAACTGAAATGAACAAAATCCTTGAAATAACCCAAAAATTGTCAATTCTGACTCAAAATCGAAATGGGATTAATCTCAGAGGACCTCCCATACATAATGAGATTAAATCAGCAGCCAAGAACTTCCCAGTAAGAAAAGCTCTGGACAGGAATCTTTCACTGGTCAACTCACACCATCCCAAAGTGTATATAAGAAGAAAACACTTTATAAGGCAGTCTGTGAAGCCAGAATTATCTTGGAACCAAAGCCAGCCAAAAACACTCAAAGAAAACCCCAGACCTGGATCCAGTATGCAGGTAGACACAACAAGCACAAAATATTAGAAAAGAATACCTGGGGCTAGAGAGATTGCTTACTGGTTAAGAGGTTAAGACGCACTTGCCTACAAAGCCAAAGGGCCTCAGTTCAATTCCCAGACCCATGTAAACCAGATGCACAAGGTGGTTCATGCACCTGGAGTTCATTTACAGTGACTGGAAGCCCTGGCATGCCCATTCTGTCCCTCTCCCTCCTTCCCTCCTTCCCTCCCTCCCTCCCTCCCTTTCTCTCTCTCTCTCAAAATAAGTAAAAAATAAAATAGAATACCTACCTTCTGCATGATGGTAAAATAGCACTTATTTCAACAATGTGGCTTGACATAACAAAATCTGTTAAATACTTTCACTAGTAGAATGAAGAAAAATGATCATCTTAGCACATGTAGAAAAACATTTGACAATATTCAAGATCATTTTATAATAAAAGCACAAAAAGATAAGACTAAAAGAGAACTTTCTCAACCAAATTATGCCCATGAGAAAACCACCTCATTATTAATGAGGAAAAAATTCTATTTTCACTCTGGCTATGCATTATGGCAAAGTCAAAAATGTTCAAAAACTGACTATTATTATTAAAAGATAAATAAAAGTCACAATGAAACACTACTTCATACCTATTAAGAGAGCTTTAATGCAAAACACCAAAAATGGGCCTGGAGAGATGGCTTACCACTTAAGATGCTTGCCTGAGAAGACTAAGGATTTAGGTTCCATTTGCCAGTTCCTATGTAAGCCAGACACACTAGGTGGTGCATGCATCTGGAGTTTGTTTGCAGTGGCTGGAGGCCCTAATGTACTCATTTTCTCTCTCTCTCTCTCTCTCTCTCTCTCTCTCTCTCTCTCTCTCTCTCTCTCTCTCTCAAATAAATAAAGTATTTTAAGAAAACACCAAAAGTTCTAAGTTTACAAGCTTAACAATCATGTTCTTTTAGAAATAGGGACCCTCATATGCTGTTAGTTGAAATCTAAAGCTGTATAACCACTATGGAATACAGTTTGTAGATTCTGCAAATAGTTAAATATAGAATTAGCATGTAATCCAGTAGCTCTAACCCTAGGCATTTTTACTAATGGAAATGAAAATGAGTTCATAGTAAAACTACCAACATAATTACATTATTCATAGTATTGAAAGGTTTTAAGCAATCTGTGTTTATCAATGGATAGGAAATTGTGGTTTATGTACTACAATGAATTAATATTTAACCATAAAAAGAATGAAATATTGATACAACCTATAAACAGACGATTCTGAAAAACATAGTAAGTAAACAAAGTCAGAAACAAAATGTCTCATATGATTAACTAGGGTTAGCCACAGAAACTGAACTAATATTATGATGGATGGGGAGAGACAAGTGAAGAGGTTCATAAATCAGTAGATTTAATAAGAGAAATTGGCTTGCACATTTATTGGGTTTCCAAGTCCCAAGATCTACAAGCTGAAAAGGAAACTACAGTCCCAGGAGAGCTACCAGATCAGTTACATCCCAAAGGCTCGTGGCCCAAGAACCAGGACGAACCAATGTTTTAGATCAGAGGAAGAGAAGTGGTTAATGACCCTATTCAAAGGCTACAAGGCAGAATTCTTTCTAACTGAGGATGTCAACTTTTTTTTTTTTTCTGCTCAGGCTAATTGAATGAGACCCACTCACAGGAGGAAGGACAAATGCTTTACTTAGTCTACCAATTTAAAATAGCAATCTGGGTAAAAAACACCTTGCAAGAAACACCAGAGAGTAAATACGTGGATACTCTATGGTCATTATGTTGACATATATAAAAATCAATTGTCACGTATGATACACACATATACACACAACTGGGATAGCTATATAGTCAGAAAAAAATAATTGCAGGAGAAAGAAATGGAAAATAAGTGGGAAGAAGGAATTTTTATGGAGTTATGAAAGAGTTCTGAAACTAGAGAGAACATTGTGAATATGAAAGCTACCATTGAATTGTGCCCAAATACTAAGTCATACAGTTTAAAATTATTAACAATGATATGAATTCCATCTCCAAAAATGTATAAATAATAAACTCATGGATTTGACATAATTTAGTGAAAATTCTTTTGTGTCTCGAGAAGGAAATAGATGTGCATGAGTATGTGAGTGTGTGTGAGTCTGTGACTTATTATGCTATAAAGAGCTGGAAATAGCTAACATCGCCTGAGAGTCAGAGTCATCCTTCTGAGAAAAACCAAACCTGGAAGTAAATAACTCCTCTCTTTCAGAATACATAACAAAAAAAAATCATAGATTGTAATCAAGGGGCAGAACAGTCAACAATAAAATGCATTTAACTGAACTACCCCCTCAATGAAATCTTTTCCATGTTTGTATACAGAGACATTTTACATGTACCTCCCAAATAACAGAAGCAGTTGTGTGTATATGTGTGTGTTAAAAACATTCATTGCAATGGCAAAGCAATACAGAAAATGAGTTTGTGAGTCCAACCTCTTAAAACCCAAGATCATTCCCTAGACTGAGACTGCAAATGTTTTGTCTGGGACAGTTTCCGTGACTCAGAGAATAGCCCTCTGTCATTCTTTGGAAAGTGAGGTTACAGCCCAGAAAACTAAGGAAATGTCCTTGCTTTCAACTTTCACTTTGTTTTGCTTGGATTTCTCCCAGGTATGCTATATAAATCTCTCTCTCTCTCTCTCTCTCAATCCCTCTCTCTCTCTTTCTCTTTCTCTCTCTCTCTCTGTCTCTCTCTCTCTCTCTCTCTCTCTCTCTCTCTCTCTCTCTCTCTCACACACACACACACACACACACACACAAAATCATTGTTCATATTTGACATTATTCCACCCCCACTTCCAAAGATGAGTGAGAATTTACTTCTATGTGGAATGCCAAAAATTAATAAGTTCATAAGTCAGTAGATGACATTTCTAGACAGCTTGTTAGATATTGGCAAGCTTGCAGGTCACTGAGGATGACCCTCTCCCATAATCAGCAGCTTGTAAAACCAGGAACTGAAACTGCAGGACTGATAACTGGTCAAAAGACTGGGGTCTGTAACTCAGGTCCTGGGTAGAGACATGACATTCTAAACTGCCCAAAGGGTCATAAAATGACTCTTTAGCTGGGTTTTCTGGGACAGAATAGAGACAATTCCTTATCCCCCTCCTTGAAGTGTTCATCCAAATTGGTCTGTCCATCAACTGGTAGGGAAAACAGCTCACCATAAACTCTGATCTAGGAACTTTAAGAAATGGTACAGTCTAATTTAAAAACGTAGGATTGCACTTCTCTGGCCCTTGTCCACTCCCACTCTTGAGACTATTTCCCTCTGCCATGGCCCCTTAACCACTGCCCATACTCACCCTTGAGAGCGTTCCACTTTATCTTGGAAGAAGCTCCACCTACTTAATATGTGATATGTTGTGTGTTTCCTCTGAATTCTTTTTTAAATATTGATTTATTTTTTGGCTAGAAAGAGAGAGGGAAAGAGACAGAGCCAGACAAAGAGAAAGATAGCGGGCACGGGTGAACCAGGGCCTCTTACCACTGCAAATGGCCTGCAGACCCATGCACCACTTTGTGCATATGGCTTTTTGCGGGTACTGGTGAATTGAGTCTGGGCTTTCAGAGTTTACAAACAGTTAAAATACTTTAAACCTCTGAAATCTTTTGATGTGTATCCTAAGAGCCAAAAGTTGAGGGCAAGCCCAAACAAGATCCGGGTAACAGCATGATATGAACATGAAGTGAAATAAATGGAATAAAAATAGGCCGAGATGAAATAATGAAATGAAATGGAATCAGTCTTCACTTTGTTCCCTTTTGTGGGGCAGGGTGCTCCATGAGGCTGTAGGTCTGGTGTCTCCAGATGCTGGTTATTTGCCATGTAGTCTTCACCAACTCGGGGCACTTGAAGCCTAGCATATAATGAAATGTGTGCCCTCTATTATTTGTATTTTTAAGACCAAATGGATGTCAAAATGCTACATCAGTGAAATATCTTACTACTATTTGTGTCTTCACTTCTTTAAAACCCTTCTTTATATCAGTTGTCAAATTTACTTATTCAAATTATGTGTTTTTCATTTGTGTGTACAGCAGAATATTTTTGGTTTTTTTTTTCCCTCACTTTGTTTTCTTTTTCAGAACACCTTTATGAAGTGTTATGGCAAAGAGACATGGGGGTATAGAATGAAATTGAATAAGAACTTTTTAGTTTATGTCTTAAATTTCAAATTTAGCTACACAAAATTGTTATGTTCTATGTGAGCATCCTGAGACATTATCTGTGGATCAAAGACCATAAATATGAATAGCACCATTATTTCTTTGAGCTGTGACGTGATGAACTTGTTCATTTAGTTATAAATTATGTTGCTGTGGCTACTGTTTTGAATCCCAGTAATTAGTTTCCCAGAATTACTAAACATTGTATAGTCATCTATCTGTTTTATGACAGCTTCCCTATCTCCTCTCAACCTGACATGACCATTGCCATCATGAAACTGATGAGTTTGCTGGAGTAAACTGTAGGATACTTAAAATACATTCACAACAAGGAAATAAGCAATACTATAAAGTGATAGCTAGGGCTATATAATGGTAACCAGACTATTAACGCTCCCTATAAGGATGGGAGGAAGGTCATAGGACCCTCATCTTAGAGGAAGAGAAAGTCTAACTGAAGGTAGGACTCCACAGTGCATGGAGGTGCATGCACCTCATCGACGAGGTGGCTGTCCTTGATAGAGTGTGGAGCTTGAGTGATGCAGCTGAATTTTGCACACTTACTCCTATAATGAAGCCCTCACCCATGTTTCTGAAAGGAAGACAAATAAACTCATTGGCTCACCACAATACACTTGGATGGAAGAGCACTTTGGTCTTGTCATTGGTGCCCCCATCTGGGGAGAATAGACATTTGTTCATGTCTTCCCAGATGTGGTGGTTTGATTCAGGTGTCTCCCATAAACTTAGGAGTTCTGAATGCTAGGTTCCCAGCTGATAGGGATTTGGGAATTAATGCAGCCTGGAGGCAGTATATTGTTTGGGGCAGGTTTATGGGTATTATAGCCAGTTTCCCCTTATCTGTGTTTTGCACATTCTCCTATTGCTATTGCCCACCTTATGTTGGGCAGGGGGTGATGTCCACCTTCTGCTCATGCCATAGTTACCCCTGCTATCATGGAGCTTAACCTTGAGTCTGTAAGCTAAAATAAACCTATTTTCCCCCAAAAGTTGCACTTAGTTGATTTCTGCCAGCAATGTGAGCCTGATGCAACAGTAAAGTTGGTACCAGGAGTGGGGTTATTACTAGACACCTGTGTGGCTTTGGAAGTTTGGATCAGATTTTCAAGAGGAATGTGGAAGGATTTGAAACCTTGGCCTAAGAGATGTCTTGAAGTGTTGTAAGTATAGCTTAATGGACTATTATGGTCAGAGTTGAAAGACCTGAATGCAGTAAGAACTATGGACTATGAGGTTTGGCTTATGAGGGTGAGAAAGAGCTTTGCTTGGACTGGGATAGAAGCAGTTTGTGTGAGAGGCTTGAAGTTATGCCCATGTCCTGCAAACATTTTCAGGGTCACAATACATAGAAACAGACTGGTGTATACAGAGGGATATGGCACAGAAAGAAATCTTTGGGTCAAAACTGCTACCCATTGAGCTGCAATTGTATGAGAGATTACAACCATTGAGACTGGGCCAGCTGACCTGCACTGGAACAACAGAATGAATGCAATCTTTTGAAGGGTTCTGAATGCTGAAGGAGTGTCCTATTCTTCAAAGTCTGCTTTATCCCCCCCCCCGCCTCCCCCCTGTCGGATTAACAAATTGGCACCCTACCTGATATTATGGAGTATAAGAAATACAGGAAAGAGAGGGTCATTGAATTTGCAACACTGTTTTGGAAACAGCCATGAACAGTGTGATGCAAGATTGCCTGCATGGAGACCTGATGGAGCTGTGTGGATGAACTATGGGTTGTAGTGGACAGCCAGTAGAGATGCAGGGACCAAAAAGTGGCTGCTAAAGAAAGCTGCTGGCCCCAGATGAACTTATCTAGGGCTATGAGTATCCTAGCTGGAGGGGCAGAATTAGAGCGCCAGAGACTTGGTAGTTAGAATTATCAGACTTGGAGATTTGTCAATAGCTAGAGTTGTTGGACTTGGATCTACAGAGTTTGATGTTTGCCCTGATAAATCTTGTATTGGTTGAATATTTTTTTGCTATGCCAGTGCAGCTTATGGGGGCCAGAGGCAGAATGTGGTGGTTTGATTCAGGTGTCCCCGATAAACTTAGGTGTTTTGAATGCTAGGTTCCCAATGGATGGAGATTTCAGAATTAACACTTCCTGGAGGTAGTGTATTATTGGGGGCAGACTTATGGATATTATAGCCAGTTTCCCCTTGCCAGTGTTTGGCAAACTCTTCTGTTGTTATTGTTTACCTTATGTTGGGCAGGAGGTGATGTCCACCCTTTGCTCATGGCATCATTTCCCCATGCCATCTTGGAGCTTCCCCTTGAGTCTGTAGGCCAAAATAAACTATTTTTCCCCCAAGGCTTCTCTCGGTCGGGTGATTTCTGCAAGCAATGCGAACCTGACTGCAACACCAGGAAAAGTCATAAAGTAGCTTTCTATATCTTATTGACCAACATCAGTCTTCTCTCCCACTTTAACAGCATTTCAAATATAAACCCATATTGAAAGAAAACTGCTAAAGTGTGGTTATAGATGACATTAATGACTTTACATTACACTTACCAGAGTATATTCAAGAGCTTTCAATATGTACTTGGCCATAAACTATTACACTGTCTCTTGTTTTATATAGATAAACTTCACAATTATCTTGTTTAAAAATAAAATAATTTTAAGGTTAGCATTAGTGATTAATGGCAGGAAACTAAAAACCAAAAAAAAAAAAAAAAAAAAAAGTGTCTTTGAGAGATGTGCTTATCAAGAGAAAGTAACTCCTCTGTGTTAAATGGAGTTCCTCTTAGTGTTTACCATCTATTAGGCCAGGAAACAGTCCTCATTAGTTCCTATTCTCAGAACATAGGTAGGATGCACACACAGACACACACACACACACACACACACACACACACACACACACCACCCAGGAAGAGGAAATTACTCACCTTCCAAGGGAAGGGTTTTATATTGAAGAAAGCACAGAAGTTTTGTATTCATGCTTTATACAACATAAGAACAAATTTACACCTCAAATGATTTTATTAGGAGAAGTGATCCAAGCACTGAGCCCTCATAATCATAAACATAGTAACTAATTTTTTTGTTTCTTGTGAACAAGACTTGTTTCTTTTTGGTGACAGCTAACCTGCTTTGACTAATCTCAGTTTCTGGCAGAAAGAAGTTGGAATCTGTTCATGTTTTCTCTGTCAAGCAGGGTTGTAACCCCAATGCCTTCCCCTGGTACCAAGTGTTTCCCTAAGTCATGCTCATGACCAAAATGATAAGTAGGGCTTCTGTTTCTGTGAGTTTAGTCAGAGGAATGTGAAGATAAATCAGATGTTGTCTTAGTTCCCTATATTCTTGTAAATGCTTAAAGCAGGTGATGTGAAGTAACGGGCTATATGACAGGGCAGTCAGTCTTATACTTTTGTTCAAAGTGGGAATGTTAGAATCACCTTTGTCACAAACAAATCATACAAGAAACTGTATTATTGTAATGAAGAATATTTTGAATGTTGCCACATGTTGAGTTCAGATATGCCCAATAGTTTAAGGTACCAAAAAGAAGATGTTTTAATTCTGTAAATGTATCTTCCCCATTTTAGCATAATATATGAATATAATACCTTCCTCAAACCATTTTGGACTTCAACAGATTTGTCTAACACTGTGGTGATTTGAGTCAGATGTACCCCATGAACTCATGTTCTTGGTCCTCGGCTTTTGGCAGTTTGGGAGGTGGAGTCTTGTTAGAGGAGATGTGTTGTTGGAGGTGGGCTGAGTGGTGTTCTAGCCAGTTCCCACTTGCCAGAGTTTTGCTCACTCTCTTGCTGCTGTTTTACACCTGCTATGGCAAAGGTGATGTCCAGCCTCTGCTCATGTCATCTCTTCCCCTGCCATCATGAATCTTCCCCTTGAGACTGTGAGCCAAAATTTAAAAAATTAAAAAAAAAAAAAAAACTATTCTCCTATCAGCTGCTTTTGTATGGGTGCCTTATCCTATCAATGTGAAGTAACTATAACAAACATTAATGAATATTAGTTTTTTCCCATGTAAGTTTTATTTTTTCAGGGAATCTAAATGCATTCAATATTAAATTCTCAAAAAATGCAATTGAATTCCAATTTTTAAAAGCTTTCATGTATGTAGATATTATTGAAGTGATCATCACAATATCATGGTTGTTGTAATTTGCAAAGTGGCTGCATTTGCCAAATAAATGAATTCCTTGTATGTGGAACATTTCTTGTAGGAGAAAATGAAGAGAAAAAAAGGATACTCATGCAATATAAAAAAAGTCTCAAATGAAAACAGACAGAAAATTCACAGGGAATCCAACTGTCTGAGGATAGTGACAAGAATCTTCTTTCTCAGTCCTGAAAGGTAAAACCAAGCAACTTTAATCCACCCTATTTCCTGCCATCATATGCAAGATAAAAATGTTGCCAACTGCAGCCTGGGCTCTTTAGCTGGTTCTGTTTCTCACATTCCCACCTTTCAAATAGGACAGCCTCCCTGATAGCCTCCTCTTATGTAACCTGGGGCTAATGAATTTCTTTTTCTTATCTACTGAAGGGAAAATCCTCATTATAAAAGAAGTAAGAGTTGGTTTGTTTTTGTTTTTTTTTAATCTAGTGAAATTACCCGTGGGTCAATTATATGTGAAATGGGGAAAATTTTCTTGTTGTCTGTATTGCTACATGAAATTCTATCTTAAAATATGCATTCAAGTCACTTCCCTTTTCTAAGTACTTAATTACTTATGTGGTAAAATTACAGCAGTTGATTGCCACAAAACAGATTGGAAAGTCATGATGGTCTTGAAACACTTACTGAGATACTACTTGCTACATCATGCCCTCCTAACCGCTGGGGTACTAATTATAACTTGAGACAAGAATGTGTTTGCACAGAGTCCCAGTAATCCAGGATGAATGGATGAATATCACTAGCAGGCAGCTAGTCTGTACAAGTGTACATCAACTTCTTGATAATGTCTCCTATATATATGTGGGCATGAGTGCGCACACACACAAAGTGGTAAGTGTATTGAATACAACTCTGCTTGATCAGGAAAAGTTACTGGGATGGAAACTGACTTGTACTATGCACCATTGTGTCAGGAGGAAGGAAGCTCATGGTACCTGAGCTGGAGTCCCTCCTTGCTTCTGTCATCCAGCAGATATTTACTACTGAAAGTTCAAATGCCTTTTATGTAATAAGCCCCCCAGAGCACACAGTACTCAGTCAGTACCCTGGAGAAATGATGTAAGGGCTGAAAGACCATTGAAAACAACTGCAATGAACTGATTTTAATCCTGTGGAACTTGTCGACATATTTTAAGAACCACTTACTTTTCAAATACAAATACATATGAAACATAAAATAGAACTGATGATCAGTCGTCTAAGGTACATGGGACAACACCATGGCTGTGGTGTCATGGGCATAGATTTTAGTCTCCACCAATGCCCCAAATCCCCTGCAGGCTCAGAAGAGTGTCCATCTTGTGCTCCTGTATTTGAGATCATGTACACAGAGCAGGAGCCACAGTCTCTGTTGTTTGCTTCATATGGCCAAGCTCTTGCATGAAGTACTAAGTGGAATGAGAGAAAGTTACCATGTTTTTCATGAAAAACAAGTCAAAATTTTTTCAATTTTATGTTTTCTTTTTAAACAAATGGCTAAAAATGCCTCTAGATTTAAAGCAAGCAGCCCAGAAAGGAGGTTGGGATGAGCACTTGTGTGTGTAGAATTAGAGTATTTTCTTGCATATTTTCTCTCCATATTAATACAAAAGAGGTGGTTTTGGTGTGTTTTTTTTTCTTCTTCTTCTTCTTCTTGAGTAGGTTATACAGTCCATCTTCAATATCTGTTCTGACCTTGTCCATTGTCTTCTGCTCACTGAGTGTTCAAGGTCAATAAATCAATACACATGGCTCTTGGATTCCTTTCTTGATTTTTACCAAGCAATCAAAACCATCATCCAGGAATGCAATGTGATTACTTTTCAGTAAACCTTGTCTTTGTGCTCATCTTACACCCCACTCCCTGTCACAAAGCTTTAGGGTTTACAGGCTGAACATGGGTAGTAAAGAGAAGTAGACAAGGCACTGTAGCTGCCATGCTCAGAAACTGACTGGAAAGTGTAAGCAATACAGGCTGGCATTTGGATGCCCAGCCAGGGACACGTTTTACAAAACGATCAAGCAAATAATGCGTGGCTAATTTGACTTTGCAATAAACAAAGAGAAGTTCATCAGGAGTCAGGGTGGATTTGCAATAACAACTTCCTCCTCATCCTTCTTCCTTGCTTCTTCTTATCATTGAAGGACTGAACTTAGTTCCAATAACTGGAGTTTAAAAGAAATAGAGGCAACCGCTCAATGTCCATCAGTTTCTCCAGGAGAGGGCATCTTTCTCCAAAACTCCCTATTACCGTAAAAAAAAAAAAAAAATAGTATTAATCTATTTTTAGTGGTACCCCAAGGAACTGGCAGCTACTTAATTCTAATGTATACCCATATTAAAATTATAACATATTGCTTCTGAAATATTTTCCCTGTGAAATACACCATTTATCTAAAACACATCTCCAAAAAAAAAAAACACCCTAACAAAAGTCACTAAAACAAATTCTTTTTGAAATATATATTTATTTTATCTATTCATTTTCAAGGAGACAGAGAATGAGAACGGGCGTGCCAGAACCTCTTGTTACAGTGTAGGAACTCTGGGTGCATGAGCTGCTTTGTACATCTGGCTTTATGTAGGTACCCAGGCCAGCTGTCTTTGCAAGCTCCTTTAACTGCTGAACCATATCCCCAGCCCTCAGATAAATTCTGTACACAAACAACACGTGAACTTGGAACCCTCAGAAACGGAGCCAGAGGAGGGGAGCAAGAGGAAGGATGTCCCACCCTCCATTGTTGTCTCAGCCTCAGGTGGTGGTTAGAGAACACCTCTTGAGCTGGGATGGTAGTGTGGAAGGGGTCGGAGTGGTGGGAGAAGGAGGCAGCACTGAAATGTCTGCTGTCCTGGGTGGGGGGGGTCTGTTGTTTTTCCATTTTCATGCACACCAGGTAGCCCTACACAATTTGCCTTGAAGCAGAAATCACTGCTGTCTCCCCCACCCTCAATCTTCCATCCTGGTGTCAACTGCAATCATCAATATCAGCCCTCATGGCTGCCTCCATCTTGCCTAGTGAATCTGGGCTCTGTCTGACAACGTTAGGAGTGTGACTTTTTTTCCCCCAGAAGTAGTAGAGGGGAGAGGGTTCAGACCAGAGGGTACAGGTATAGGGACTATATTGTTCTATCTACTATTTGGTTACCCCGTTATCTAAAGAGTTTTCAAGCAGCTGACTTGCCCTAGTTGTCCTTAACCTTAATATTTAGCATGCAAGGGACGGCAGACAAGAAAGGGGAGAGAAGGAATCATAATCCCAGGTCCAAGGGACAGGGTACAATCTCCTTGTCAGAAACAGCCATAAGCAAGGGCAGTCACTCTAAGTGGTATAGAAATTAACTTGTTAAAACAAGTTAATCCTGATTTAATGCCTCAGTAGACTGCGTCACTTTTACCCTGTTAGATAAGCAAGTACGTGGGGAGCTGGGGACTGTGCCCCCTTTCTTCAGCTATAAGCCCACACACATGGTTCAGAAAGCCATTTTCTTCAGGGATCAAGGACCCAACTTGCTAGTACCAATGTGGAATGGGCTCTGGCCACTTACCCATTTCCTTCCATGTCCTTAACTTTTAACAGAAGTCCCTCTGACTTTGAGAGAATGACAGCGGTGAGGGAAAGAAAAGTCTTAGTTCCCAACCCAAGGAAGAAAGGCCTTACCCATGCAATGAAAACAACAGGAGAAAGCCGGGTGTGGTGGCACATACCTTTAATCCCAGCACTCGGGAGGCAGAGGTAGGAGGATTGCCATGAGTTTGAGGCCATCCTGAGACTCCCTAGTGTATTCCAGGTCAGCCGGGGATGGATTAAGACCCTACCTCAAAAGAACAAAAGAAACAAAAAAACCCAGGAGAGATCTGACTTAGGAGTTTTGAGTGGAGCCTGAACAGTCAGAGCAGAGGGGCAGAGGCGAGGGAAGACTTTGACAGGATGATTTTGAACACTGGGTGTTGCAGTCCGGTTCGCATTGCTAGTAGAAATCACCAAACTAAGAGCAGCTTCTGGGAAAAAGAGTTTTATTTTGGCTTACAGGCTCGAGGGGAAGCTCCACGATGGCAGGGGAAAATGATGGCATGAGCAGAGGGTGGACATCACCCCCTGGCCAATATAAGGTGGACCATAGCAACAGGAGAGTGTGCCAAACACTGGCATGGGGAAACTGGCTATAAAGCCCATAAGCCCGCAAGCCCGCCCCCAACAATACACTCCCTCCAGGGGGCGTTAATTCCCAAATATCCATCAGCTGGGAACTTAGTATTCAGAACACCTAAGTTTATGGGGGACACCTGAATCAAACCACCACACTGGGACAGAAGGGCACAGAGGAAAGTCAAGAGGAAAATGGGCTGACTGCTTATTTACCTCACCCCCAAAATGTTGCAGATTTTCATATTGTCAAGTTCTTTTGGTGGCCTGGAAGAATTAGTAGCACAGACATGAGACATGACAAAGACAAAGGAGATTTACTGAGGAAGTGTAGAAAAGCCCCAAAATGTCAGGGCAAACCTTCTTTGGACTACAGTTGGCATCCAGAGAAGAGAAAGAAAAGGATAAAAAAGGAAAAAAACAAAATGTCTCTTTTGAGTTAGAGTTCAGAAATGTGGGCAGGCTCCCTAAGGGTCTGAGGGCAACTGCCCCAAGGGAGTGGCTTCTTGGGGGCATTGTCCACCATCTCAGTACGGTGATAACTAGTCTTCCCAGCTCGTTAGCATGTCTGTAGGTGAGGCGTGGTCTTGACCAGGTGAGTGAGTGATAGGCTCCACTTCTGGTCAGAAGAAGGTGGCTCTTCTCCTAAAGTGACCAGGGAAAGAGTTGGGGATCCTTCCCTTAATGACCTCCAACCTTAATGCCTACAACTCTCAAAACCATGAGCCAAAACGAACCCTTATTCACTTAAATTGCCTTTTGTTGGGTACCTTGTTCCAGCAACAAAAACATAACTAATCCAGTACCGTCCCTGGGCATGTTCCCACACTGGATATCCAGATATCCTTCAATGCACCAGTTCTATCATGAGAGAGAGACCATTTTCTCTTATGGTGCACCTTAAATAGATGCAATAAAAATGAGTGGTAAATAGAAACATCCAGATATGGTGCCCCAGATCTGTAAACTCAGGAGGCTGAGACCAGAAAATCAAAAGCTCAAAGCCCTGCCTAGGCTACAGAGCAAGTTGTCTAAGCAGCTTCATGAGACATTCTAAAAAAAAAAAAAAAAAAAAAAAAATATATATATATATATATATATATATATATATATATATAGAGAGAGAGAGAGAGAGAGAGAGAGAGAGAGAGAGGGCGAGCTGAAGTAATTGCTCAGTCATAGATCACTGGCCTAGCATGAGTAAAAACCCTAGACTCAATTCCTAGTACTACAAAATAAATTAATATAAAAAACATTCAAATCTGAGCAAGATTGAGCTTCCTGGAGAAAGACTTCCAGCCCAGGAACCTAATTTGTCTGGGCCATGCCTCCTTCTGCACCCATTCATGGTTCCTGCTTCTCCCTTCCTCCTTCTTCCCCTTATCTGAGAATCACACATACCCTTCAGATACCCAATGCCACTTGAGCTCTGTGGCTACTTCTCAGCCCCTCTTCACCTTGGAATCCCTCTTAGACCTTTCAGACCCCTGTGACACCCTCTTATAGCACTGTGTGAGGGGCTCCTGGTCTGTCATCACCTCCCTCTTGCTGTAAGCTCTACAGAGGAATACACCATCCCCACTCTGCTCAGCACACTTCTCGCTCAAAACTCATGTTCAACTGCTTGCTGAATGGATTTGTTGAATACAGAGCCTGAATTGCCCAAATTGTTATACATATATTTTATATGGTTCAGAAATACTTATTACATTAGCCATTGGTCTTGGTATTCAACTTCCATAAAGCTGCTAGTTCTAAATGAATACACCATGGGTTTCTTGTGTGTGTCAGGTGCTGCGAAGCTCCATCATTGTCAATCAGCCAATGTGGGAGCTAATTTAAGGTCAGCCATTGTTGTGTAGCAGATTCCTCCAAACTGAAAGGATTCTCTCCTGAAGGGAGGAAGGAGGCTCTGGGGATTCAGGAAATCAAGTCTGGGAGACCTGAAATTTAAAGGTCACACAACCACACCCAAGGTTATGTTAATTATAAGGTGAAACAATCCTTCCTGGGGGAGGGCAGGAAAGAAGTTGCAGAGAGTCCAGAAGTCTGGGAAAGGGTTGCAAGGCCCTGTCCTAAGGCTATACGAAAGGAAACAACTGCTTGGAGATGAGAATTTCAGATTGAACTGCTTGCAAGTGGTGCAGTGTGCTTGAGACCCTGACGCAGCCAAGCTGCCGGTAGGTTGTACAGTGAGCTCCAGAGATGTGCTTCTGTGAGTCATCATCTACGCTGGTGTGAAGAGGTCATGATCCAGAATGGGACAAGACTTCTCATGGTTTAGCTACCTTTGAGTGATCCATTGCTCCTGCAAGCAATCACTCACTCTGGTAGGTCGGTAACCCCAGTAAATTCATTGCTTCATCAAAACTGGTTTTAGCGTAATTATCCTTTGGTCTGTGCACATGCCCTATCTGGGGAGAAGACACATGTTCACATTACCCCAGGGGGAAAAGGTTTCCCAAGACAGCCATACTGTACAAACTGTGAGATTCCCCAGAGCCCAGAAGGACAGTGTGTGAGGAAGATGACTGAAAATCAAGTGAGGGTGAACAATAGGGTTCAGAAGTATGTCTCTCTAATTCTTAGTTTGTTTGTTTTTGTAAAATCACCTGTGGGGTAGATGAGCACAAACGTGTTAACACTTTCTACATGGCCCTGTGTGTACATTTGAAGCTGCCATGACGGAAAATCAAATGGTCAGGGAGGGGCTAGGGAGCTGATTTACTGGGGAAAGGGCTTAACCAGTAACCATGAAGATCTGAGTTTGGGTCCTTAGTATGTGCGTAAAATGCCAGATGTTGTGACATATACCTGCAACCCTAGCCTTTGGAAGGCAGGGCTAACTGGCTAGCAAGTTAGCTGAATCAGTAAGCTCTAGGGTCATGGAGGGACCTTGTTTCAAAAATTAAGGTGGAGAGCAATAGGGGAAGATACTGACACTGACATGTGGCCTGCATGCATATGTGCACAACATGTACAGGAGCAAGTGGACATGTGCCCACACATATGTATACATAAATACATGCATGCAAACCACATACATACACCCCCCCCCCAAAAATAAATGCTTAGAACATTCTGGAACTCAGTAAGCATTCTGTTTAGACTTTTGGTAAGAAAATTCTTTCTTCACCATTCAATTCAGGAAAAAGAAATTTCATTTGAGCCTATCTTTACTGACCTAAGAAAGCCTTGAACTGTGAACAGAGAGAAGATAATGGGAGGAAGTGAGGAAGGGAGAGAAATAAAGAGAGAGAGAGAAAGAAAGAAAGACATATACACAATCTTCTTTTTTAATATACCAGGGAAAGATATGCAGTTCTCTTGATGTTTTTATCATTGGACTGAAAATGTGTGGTAATGAATTTTAATGCCCAGAGTTTCTCCTGGACAAGTGCCAAGCACTACTGTCCCTGAATGAAGAAGAAAGTCAGCTCTCAGAAAGTAGAGCTCAGAAGGCATGAGCCAGAGGGACAAGGTTATCATGACAGACCTGAGAGGGCAATGCCCTCAGTCTCCACCACGGAGAGGAGATATCCCCTGCGGATGAAAGAGAAACACCCGAGCCTTAAGTAGGAGGGGGAGAGGAATTCAGTGGAGTGCAATCTCCTCTCCTGTGTGGTCCTGGCGTCTCTCAGGGAGATCACTTTCAAAGCGAGGTCAGGGCACATTGCAGCTCCTCTACTGTAACTCCCAGCTCCATCACATGTCATGGGAATTATAAACCTTTCCTAGACATTTTTCCCTTATACAAATTACACAAGAATGCATCAAAAGTGATTTTTCTCTCCAAGAAATGTAATTCATTCTTTTAAGCCTGCACAACTTCTCAGTTTTCACAATGTGGGTTCAATATTTGATATCCAGATCAGCCAGCACAGAGGGCAGCCCAGGATTCTGACCTTTGGCGGCTGTAGGGCAGATTCTAGACAGAGTCACAGAGAAACCAAAGATTGGAGTAAGTACATCCCAGGACAGTACAGTAATTATACAGTCAGAAAAGGTAGTAAATACCTGGCGGATTTCTTTTTTAACTTTTTTTTTTGACACTTTCATATGTATATATTGCATTTTGCTCATATGTCCCCCCACATTATCTTCCTTTCTCCCCTACCAATCTCATCTCAACTGTACTCCTCATCAATTGTCATTGCCTAGGTTCTGCCTAAGAAGATAGTGACTCCGCCCCTGGTAACCTTTAATTGTCATTAACTCATTAGAGTGAGGAGTGGCCTCCCAAACCCCTCCCCTTACCTGTTCTGTTATGAATGGTGACTGGCCCCATAATGGGCAGGTCTTGTGCAGGTAAGCACAGCTACTATGAGTTCGTGAGTGCAAAGGCCGTGTTGTGTCCAGATGACAGAGATCCACATCCCCCCCATGCAGCTCTTAGATACTTCTCAAACTCTCTTCCATTATGTTCCCTGCTTGAGACCTGGAGGGGATGGTGTACAAGCTCCATGTAGTGACTTATCAGTCACTTAATTTCGGCACTTTACCAGTTTTGATTCTTTGCATTAACTTTCTCCCATTGCCAACAAAAAGGAAAGAATAATAAAATTTAAAAAACGGTTTACTAATTAGGGTAGAGAGCAGAGTTAATCTGTGGGCCATAAAGATCATCTTTAGAAGGGAGTTGACAATAAATCTGCTTAGCATTATGGTAGATTACATCCATTTTGATATAAAACTGCCTAACATGCATCACACACATCTTCTAAGTGAGTCTTAAATGAATAAAGGCAGAGGCATCATGATAAAATCAAACTGAGGCATGGGAATTGGTGCATGAGCTTTATATCCTTATGCAGAGTTAAAATATAGCTTATGCAATAATAAACACAGGTTGCTTGCATTGAGCCCTGTGCTTTGCATTGATTTCTGCATGCTGTGAATGACTTGTGCCATTACTATCCAAAGTAGTACTACAGGCAGAACAGTGGCCAGCTGAGGCCAAGGAGGTGATCAAAGGTCACCAGACCCATCCAAGACCACAGTCCTTCGGGAGGAACACTAAGACATCACAGTCAACTATGATGGTGAATATCTGGTTGTCAGACTGACAGGATTTACAAACACCATGGGAGAAAAAAAAAATCTCTTGATATGTCAGAGATTTTCTACATTGAACTAATTGACATGGGAAGATGCACCCTAACTATGGACAAATCCATTCCATGGGCTTGGATCCTGGATTGTACAAACAGTAAAAAGATATCTGAGCACCAGCATTCATTGTGTGCTACTTCCTCTGTGCTGATATGATGATGTGATCTGGCTTCCTGTTCCTGCCATGCTTCCCATGCCATGATCAACTTGGCCCTTGGAACTGTAAGCTAAAACAATTTTTTTTTTTGCCTTACACTGATTTTTAAAATTTTATTTATTTATTTATATTTATTATTTATATTTACATATTATTTATATTTGTATATATTTATTATTTATTTGAGAGACTGAGGGAGGGTAAGAGGCAGAGAGAGAGTGGGGGGGAGAATGGGTACACCAGGGCCTCCAGCCACTGCAAAAGAACTCCAGATGCATGCACTACCTTATACATCCGGCTTACATGGGACCTGGGTCCTTTGGCTTTGCAGGCAAGCACCTTAATCGCTAAGCCACCTCTCCAGGCCCCTTAAATTGAATTTTGTCAAGTATGTTGTCCCAGCAATGAGAAGTTGGGCATTATAACAACTGAAGATATTTGTGGCTTAAATTTTTTCATATGTAAATTGGAATGATGTCAATAGACTCTATGCTATTTTGTAACTATAAAAACGGCTTGTGCTCCAAACCAACCATGTCCTAGAAGGTATCTGGTGTTGGTATTCTCTTTCATTGTGAAGTAAGGCAGCCCTGGCCTTGAACCTAGGTCTGTGTACCAATTAAATGTGTATCCATTACCTCAGACATGATCCAGGTTGTTATGAGGGTAAGTCAAGAGTACATGTGAAATAGACACCCTGAGCATTATACCTTCTTACCTAATGTAGCAATTGATTTTCTCATCTCTGTGACAAAAACCTGACAAAAGCAACTTAAGGAAGGAAAGATTTTTGTTTCACAGTTTTAAGATAAAGTCCATGGTCGGGATGTACAGGCATGAGATAGCTGGTCATGTTGTGTCTGCAGTCAGGAAGCAAAGGTGCCTCACTCCCTTTCTCCTTTTCTCTTTTCTTTTTACTCAGTTGAGGACTCTAACCTATGAAACACTACCACCCAATTCAGGATGGGTCTTCGTTCTTCAGCTAAACCTCTCTGAATGCACCATCAAGGACATATCCAGAAGTATGACTCCCTCTTGACTTTAAGTCCAGTCAAGTTGGCAATGAAGATAAGCTGTCAGACATATAGAACATCTCTAAATTGTACATTCATTCCAAACTGATTTCCTATATACCACCAGGCACCTTTCCCCCAAAGTTCGTTTCTCTTCTCGATTCTACATCTTGTTGATGCCATTCTCGGCACCCAAATCTAAGGTTGCTTTATGAGTCTCAAATGCTGACTACCATTCTTATTCCTCAAGTTCCACATCTTGTCAGTGCTTCCACAGTGAGTCCTGCATCCTTCACAGTCTCAAGTCTAAGCACACTTTAATATTACTTCTTGTTTCGAATACTCCAACTAAAATGGCAGTTTTGGTCTTTCTTAAACACAAATCCTTTTATTTCTAAGCCCTTTTATGGCTGAAATTGCTCAGAGGATAGAATTCAGGAGAGTCATCAGCCTGGTCTAGAATCTTAATGTATCTAAAATCTTGTCCAAACCTGGTCCTTACATCTAACACCCTGCCAATGCAGCCCTCTCCCAAGTATGTTCTATGCTTTCTGGAATACCCACCATTATCCATTGGCCACTAGATACGGAAGTATCTATTCCCTAGTAGTCATTTCAACTGTGGACCGTTTCCCATGATTCCCTCACTTGCCCAGTTAGCACACATAAGGTTTAGTTTTAATGTCTGCCATTATGAAATGTTTCAAATAATGCTGAGAAACTATGATACTGCATGCCTTGTCTCCACTACCACAATTTAACACATAACAGTTAATTGTGTTATTTTTTGATTCCCTGTTTAGGACACTGATACATTTTTTTAAATTTTATTTATTTATTTGAGAGCGACAGACACAGAGAGAAAGACAGATAGAGGGAGAGAGAGAGAATGGGCGCGCCAGGGCTTCCAGCCTCTGCAAACGAACTCCAGACGCGTGCGCCCCCTTGTGCATCTGGCTAACGTGGGACCTGGGGAACCGAGCCTCGAACTGGGGTCCTTAGGCTTCACAGGCAAGTGTTTAACCACTAAGCCATCTCTCCAGCCCGACACTGATACGTTTTGGGAGAATGGGGGGAGAGGATACATCTTGCTTTCTACTTACCAAGCTTTCTGGTTATTTTTTTTAACCTATGCTGTTTTTGTTGAATTAATTAATTTTTCTACACACCAATTTCCCACTGCATTTTGTTTATATTTCTAAATCATATATATGCAAAGATTAAGCAAATATCTTTTTTCTATTGTTATCTAGAATTACTCCATAAGTGCCCTCCCCAAAATAAGCTAAGGCCATTGCCACTATTTCATATCCTTTTTCTAAAATTAAATAATTGTATATAAATTTATAATGTAAATATACTTATGTAAATTATATATGATATATAATTATAAACTATATATGGAATCTTGATTTCTGAATGTTTCCCAAGTGAGGAGAGGCTTGTTTTCTCTGTAATCAGTTATCAACAGTTTTAAATCAGCTAGAAGCTGTGCACATTTCTTTTATGGCAGTATTTCTTATAGCCTGTGTTATCCTCCCTCATAACATCATTCTTAATCATGTTTTTACACCCCCTTGAATCACTTTTAAAATGTCAGTTTTAAGTTTTATAGTTCTTTTATTGTTTAAAATTAATCCTCAATTAAGTGCAAAATTACCTAAGCATGTAAATGCTGTCTATTCCAAGTTATTTTCTCAAATGCTTTTAACATACCATTTCACTGTTTCCTTCATGGTTTTCTAGGACCAATGACTAGTCTGCTGGTCGCTCTTCCATTTTCAGCTACCTACTTTTGTGATGTGTAAAATTAGAGGGTATCTTTTTGTTTGGTCGTTATTTATTTTACAGAGACAGAACCCAGAGCCTTGAACGTCCTAGGCAAGCACTCTACCACTGAATTATATCCCTACCCCTTTGCCTGGAATCCATAATTTGGCAACAATACACACAGCTGTCATTTTTCCAGGGTACTTTGAGTTTCAGGTGTCATGAGCTAATGCATTTGAATATGTTCTATTTTATTGCATTTGTTCTCCCCTTTGAAGTTCATAGTTGAATATTTATTCTCTAGAAATGGCTTCCGTTTTCTTGTAGCTTTTCTTCCCCTGGCATAATCCTTAGGCTCAACTGTCTCGCTTGGCAACTTGGTCTTCATATTAGAGAAAAATCAACATTTGCAATGGAACCAGCTTTCTTTCCCATGACCTGGGTAAGTTTTAGGCTTTCTCCTGCATGCATATTATATTGGTACTAGATGCTTAGTGCAAGAACAAAATGAAGCAACAATCCCTAGCCCATATGCTATAAATGCACCAACCAAATCAATTGCTCGGACAGTCTTGTCCCTCAAATATTTCTGCTGCATAGTTGTTTACTAAGGACTTACATCTGAGACTGATATAACACTAGGAGAGATTGCTTCTGGTTATAATTTGGGGTATATCTTATCTGGTTTAGTTTTCTCTCTATCCATTTCCAGTTGCTATCTCTTCTTCTGAAATTCCTCAAAAATTTCTAGATGATTGTTGTTACAGTTACCCTCTCATTTCTGGAATGAAGTACCCGACCAAAAGCAGAATATGGAATGAAAGGATTTATTTTGGTTTATAGTTGAGGAGAAGCTTCATCATGGCAATGAAAGCATGGCTCAGCACATCTTGTCACCTTAGCTGGGTGGTAGCAGCAAGAGTGAGTGAGTTAGTGAACACCCAATGGGCTGGACTAATAGACTTCTAGGTCCTCCCCCAGTGACACACCTCCTCCAACATGCCTCCACCTCCCAAGATGCAAAACATATGAACCTATGGGGAAGATTTCATTCAAGCTACCATACACGTGAACACATACTACCCTCCCCAAGGGCCTAATTATGTCATTTTTTTCAAGTACTTTTTATTTTTCTTCTCTCACTCTCTTTCTCTTTCTTTTTGTTTCTTGTTTTGGTTTTTCAAGATGGAGTCTCACTCTAGCCCATGATTACCTGGAATTCACTATGTAGTCTCAGGGTGGCCTCATACTCACAGCGATCCTCCTACCTCTGCCTCCCAAGTGCTGGGATTAAACATGCACACTGCCACACCTGGCTCTGAACACCCTTCTTAATGCCACAAGTTATTACAGTTGAAAGCCCTTCTTAATGTCACAGTAAGTAACTTTTTTTTCTATGTTACTGTTTATTATGCTTCACAAAACATCCATCATCTCAGAGTTGAGGAAACAGAATACTTTATATAAGAGTTACACCTCTGTTAAATATTTAATTCAAGTATTTAGCACATCACCCATGTTGAAAATAAATCTCCTTTTAATGCTGAGCCCCGTTAGTGTGGTAAGGATATAGGCAAGTGGGGTCTCCTTCTATAATTTAATTACTGGTCTTCAAACCCTGTCAGGAAGATCTAAAAGAGAGGAATACAATCAGACTGGCCATACATGAGTTTATAAATAAAAACAAGTGCTTGATGGAATTCACCTGTTCTGGCTGGGTTTTAGAGTGTTTTCCTTGACTTTTTCCTCAATTTAGTCAAATGATTTGTGTATGTCATCCCAGCCGTAGAATGTGTCTTCCTAAGACCAAGATGAATCATGAGTTACTAGTTGAGGGGGAAAAGAGAGAACTAGCTGTTCACAAGCATGTCACGGCAGCTCCACTGAATAAAGCAAGACAGAAAAAGAGAAAACTCTTATAGTACAGCACTCCACCAATTGCTTCCAGTTCCTTTCCTTTCCTCAAATACTTATTCATATGCTTTTTGGAAGGGCTCAGTGGTAAGCCTGTGAAGAATTACAACATCTGAAGCCATATACTTGTCAGGTACTGACTCCAAACTGATGATTTTTAAAAAATTTTTAATAGGATCAAAACCAATAAGCTTGGGTTTGTTAAGTCATTGCTTTCTACATTTTGAAGACTATAATTAGCCTGCATTTTAGTCACTCTTCTGTCACTATAAAATTCTATAACACAATCAATTCATAAGCAGAAAAGTTTACTTAGGCTTGCATTTTTGGAGGTTCCACTCCATGAGTAGGTGGCCCTGTTACTTTAGGATCTGTGGCAAGATGGCATATATGTCATGGCAGGAGCGGGTAGCAAAGCAAACCTCACCATGTGGAACCAGGGATAGATAGTAAGATGCAACAAAGGGAACAAGGCAAGAGAGTGGGATCCCAACAACTGTAGTTACTTTTTCATTGCTTGGATGAAACACCTGACTAAAAGCAATCATGAGAGGAAAGTATTTTGGCTTACAGTCTCAAGAGGAAGCTTCATGATGGCAGGGGAAATATGGCTTGAGCAGGGGCTTGACGTCACCTCTGCCACAGCAGATAGAAACAGCTGCAAGAGAGTGAGCCAACTAACACTTGTAAACTGGGTGTAATAAACCTCAATGTCTACCCCAGTGACACACCTCCTCTAGCAAGGCTTTACCTTTCAAGTTGCCATCAGCTGGGATCCAGATGTTCAAAACACATGAGATTATGGGGGATATTGTTATTCAAACCACCACACCAATATTCCTTTCAAAGATGTAGTTCCAGTGACTAAAGGGCTTCTCATTCACCCTCCTCTTAAAGTTTCAACCACTTCCTAATTGTACCACACTAATAGCCAGGCTTTGAAAATAGGGATTCTTTTTTTTTGGGGGGGGGGACACTTATCCAAATCATAGTCCCTACAAAGGTTTGTGTCACATATTTCTAAAAATGTGCCGACTTGGAAATATGAAATATTCCTGAAATATTAAGTGTAAGTTAACTCTAAAGAAGGCAGCAGATTCTTGTGGAGGTGACTGCTCTCTTGCCTGCTCAGGACAAAGGGAAGCTACCATCTTATTGACCATAAGCATGTGATATATGTGCTCTGCATGTTTTATGTGTGCAAGTTTACACATGTGTAGTGGGACATGTGTGTGTGCACATGCATGTAGTGTGTCTTGTATATGTGTGTGCTATGGTATGTATATGTAATGTGTGTTGTGAGTGGTGTATATGTCCATGCATGTGTTTATGTGGTACGTGTTCATGCATGCCTTTGACATGTGTGATATAGTGTACGTGCATGCTGTGTGATATGTGCATATTGCACAGATGTTATGTGTGTGTATTTGTGGTCTTGAGTACATATTGTGTGTATATCAGGAGAGTGTTGCATGTGGCACTCAGGTTAAGCCATTGTCCCTTTTTCACCAGTGACAGCAGCCTCCCGTCTAGGTCATCAGGAAGGGGCTTCCCTTCTGGACTATGTAGAAATGTTGCAGGTTAATCTAAGGTTCACTGAAGCTTGTTACAGCAAAACCTGCAGTGTCGATTCAGAATCAGTCCTGAGGCTACACCTTCGGGACCCTCGATAGACATTTGCAATTATTGTGTAGTCTCCTCAAAGCCTCCATGGGTGTTCAGAACAATGAGTGATGGTGTAAGAGTACTGTCTGATAGGCTGAATGGCTGTGACAAGACAGCGTAGCAAGGGAGATTGTAACAGCTGACAATTAGGAAGTCATATCACCCCCATCCCCAATATCTTTGCTTGTTGATAGGAAGAAATGACTAGAGTGCTTACAACAAGAATGTAAAGAACTTATCATTAAGAGTCTCTGTGATTTTAACAGTACTTTAATAATGCTTAACGCTTAACACTTGCTCAGTGCCCTAGGGAGAGGTTACTTTTCCTTATATGTCTCCACTGACTCCTTTGTATCTTCTACTTTTCTCTGCCTTTGCCTTTATGTTTTCTGGTCATAAGTAAAGTTATTACTCCTGCTATGCATTGAAAGTACTTTGTCAAAATTTATACATTGAAACCTAAATTGTCAAAGAGATGCTAGGAGGAGGTGGACCCTAGGAGAGGAGGCAAGGCACTCAGGAAAGAGCCCTGTGTCTGCTATCTGCAAACCAGGCAGGAAGCCCTCATCAGACAATGCATCTGCAAGCACCGTGGATTTTCCAACCTCCAGAGCAGTGAGACATAATGCCTGGTGCTGAGCCACCAGTGTGCCGTGGTTTGCTATAGCAACCCTTGGTAAGATAATCATCACCGGCTGGCCATTTCAGAACACAGATTGTTTGTCACTAGGAGCTGTTTGTTATTTGTTCTAATGTGTTAAGCCCTAGGTAAGTACTGTGAGAGTTCCTGATTCCAAGATGAAATCATTCTAGTCTGACCCAGACACAGTAGGAAGCAGGAAGTAATGAAGGGAGAGGGGTTCATGCTTGCCTAGGTTAAATACTGCTTCAAGGACATTATAAAAACCCACAGAAGGATTCTACATGCACACCATGAGCATAGGCACAGATTTCTGTAACAAGTTGATCTTCAACATTCTTGAAGGCTAACAATTCAGACTACAGGCTCTGCACACAGCACTTCCTGGACACCTGTTCATCCACCAGTATGTTTAGATCAAGTCTTGCCTCAGGCCTTCAAGACCAATGAAGTCCACATCCCAGTCCCTTTTATAAATTTCTCCCCTTGTTACACTCCCTCAACCTCTGACTATTCCTGTGTTTTGTGAGACATTTCCCTCTGCAGTGCTCTGCAATGTCAAGGATTCATTGCTCCATTATTCCCTAGAAATGCTCTCTTGGATTGCTGCTCTTATAAGTTGACAATAGCAATTATTTTGATCCTCAAACAAATAAAAACAACCACTACCACCACAGAGGACCCATCGCAATGCTACCAATGTCTTTCAACAGAAAAAGTTTTAGTAACATTTGTAGCATTGTGACAAGGGAGTGTCTCCCTGATTTTCCAGTGTGGCCTAGAAGTGTAAAAGAAATATTAAAAATCTCAGAACAATTTTACACAGGCACAATTAAAATCCATCCTAAAGGTACATTTTGTGTATCTTTCAGAAAGCATCTCTGGGCTTCCCTCGGCCACTGAACCTCTGACATGGCTATCCCACACACAAGACAGCAAGGATTCCACAGTCAAAATGGTCTGAATGTCTACCACCACTGTCACTTGCTCTTATTTCATAAGCAAAGGCAGATATTTCATTTGAACCTCATGGAGACCAGACATTTGCAGCCTCTACAACCCCTCCAAGATGCTAGAATGTTCATCATCCAGATGGTGATGGCATCAATACTATTAAGCATGTTGAATGTCACCCCTTCTGGAAGGAAAGAACTATCCAGCATCCTGCCCATTATAACCTCAGGTTACTGCTCATGCATACATTTTTTTTTAAATCGGTTTTCTGAGGTAGGGTCTCACTCTAGTCCAGCCTGACCTGGAATTCACTATGTAGTCTCAAGGTGGCCTTGAACTCATAGTGATACTCCTATTCTTTGGGAGGTCCAACATCCCATCCCTTAGTGATGAGCAAATGACACCATTTGAAGTCTTTAGGGCTCTTTGTTTGAGTAGGGCAATTTGGATACCTACAAAAACAAAATATAGGACTTTCTCTCCCCTATCCACTTCAATCCTCCCCACAACCATCACCATTTTCTTGCTAGCTACAGAAAGGCAACCCAGAGGGGTACTGCTGGATGCTTATAGATCATCTCCAACTTGGTAACACTTGGTGTTAGAAGCCACTCAACTAGCACGGGGCCAGTGGCCAAGCGTGCCTGACATGTCTACTAGATGCCATGGTCCATAATAGTTCTAGCAGTCTCTGTTCCAATCTGACATCAAGAAGCAAAATGCCAAGATAAGAAATTAGCTCCTCGACCAGAGATACTTCCCCATGGGCTTCTGGGGCCAGGAACACAGATGTGGATAAATTTAGAAGCTACTTGTCTCCTGCAGCTTTGTGTCATCTGAGAAACAGCCAGTGGTGGAGTCATGCAGCGCCAGAAAACACCATGCTGTATTCCAGGCCCATCCTGCCCCAGTGATAGCTGTGACACTCCGTTTGGTCTCTTCCATGGGAGGGGACATTTGTGGGATGAAGTGACATCAGAGTACCAGAAGACTTCCGACCAGCCAGATCTTGGCTGACTAGCCCAACTCCCGTGGGTGCACAGCTGTCTAAATGGAGAAGGGGGAAATTATAGGGGAGAGGCAACAGCTGGCTAAAAAAGAAAGAGGCTAAATCATGTCTCCCTGTTTACAGGGCTACCACCCTTTCAATTCCAGGTAAGCAAAGCATGGACTCACAGTCTGCCATTTGCAAGTGAACTCAGCAAGGTAAAAAGAAATATGCTCTTAACCCTGCCACAAAAAAATTTGATGGCTGAGCATGTTGGAAATTCAAGGAGCAAGGTTACCAGGCAGCTTGTCATTTTAACTTTTTGTTGTAACATGCTTAATGGGATTTTATGTTTAGTCACATGAACTTTGAAATACTCAAGTTCAGATTTCACTTGCAGCCTACCATCTGGTTCTGTTCACTCTTAGAATGTCCACCGCTGTCCTCCAGGCCTATGTAATGAGATGTCCCATTCAGCTCTTTGGCTTTTGTAGGTGCTGACATCATGGAAATTGTAGGGCATTAAAACAAGAGAAGAATTCAAAACTTTGGTCCTATGAGATACCAGTGAGAATGTATTACATTATCTAACAACATTCCTGGTATGATGTTTCCAGAATGTCTGTCATGAGTGCCCAGCAGGGTACACAGTGATTATTTATTGCTACACTTAGTAACATTAGGCACTTGCAGGACCTATAAATAATGGAAGCAGCAGAGGGAGGGGCCTTAAGCTTTGCTTTCCCACTGACCAAGAGCTTCTGAATTCCAAGGTCAAAGCTACTGACCAGACCCAGACTCTAGATTAGGGATAGCAGTATGGACTTCATAAATCAGGTGCTTGTTTGGCCTGACCCCAGAGCTCCCAGCAGCTGAGCCTGCTGTGAGGGTCAAGGAGTCCAGCCCAGCCCTAGGATGGCATAGAGTGGCTGGCTGCTGGTCAGAAGGTGGCCAGAGTCATAATACTAGTGTTTAAGATGTGTTTGTGTGAGTGACTCATTCTTCTCATTTCAGATCCTCCAAAAAGACTTTCACCACTGGGAAAGCAGGGGCATTCCATATAAAGTCTGAGATGATTACTGGTGTCCCCAAGTGAGAAACAAAAGAGGAAGTTAAACAAGGTCATCGTAAAGGACAGGGAGATTTGCAGAAATATGTTCAGTACAACTAGAGACATGTTAGCTTCCAGACCTCTAGATGATCTGACATGTTCTTGAGATGCTTTCACATCAGCTGAAGTAGTGTATATCACAGGGTCATATAGCACTCCAGACAGACAACAAGGGAGATCTCCCTGAGGCATAGTTTAGATATAACAGGACTTCAGAAAGTCCTCTCCCAGCCAACATGTCAGAGACCCACTGTTGGGGACTAACACCCATAATGGGGTTGAGAAGTGTGATACTTTGGTATCATTGCAGCCTTTCTACCAGATTATATTGTGGAACATGATGTATGAAATCATCCTTCCTCTCTCAGCTACTCCTTCCTATTCATGGCTCTAAGACATCACTACAGCATAAGAAGTAAACAGATAACCCACATATCCTTCTCCTGAGGCAGAGGTTAAATATTTTCAGTAAACTTATAGAAATGAATTTCCTAAATCTAGGGAAAGAGATGCCTATCTAGGTTAAAGAGACATACAGAATACCAAACAAGACCAGAAAATTCTCCATACCATATTATAGTCAAAACACTAAATGCACAGAATAAATAAAGTATATGAAAAGCTACAAAAGAGAAACATTAAGTCTCATGTAGTGGCAGGCCCATCAGAATAACAGCTGGTTTTTCAATGGAAATTCTAAAATCTAGAAGGGCTTAGAATGATGTAATTCAAGAATTGAAGTTGGCAAGTCAAACTACATACCTAACAAAGTTATCTCTCATAACAGGAAAAAGAGAAACTTTCCATGATGAAAAGTGACTATTAAACATTATCATAGAATGCTTCATGCCAGGTAGAAGTATAAGCATATTCAAGAGGATATGGAGGGGGGATAATAATTAATGTTAAAATGGTTGCTAAGAAAATGAAATCTAGCCAAACACAAAACACCACAAAGTAATCAACATGACAGGGATTAACTCACACTTTTCAAAATAACTCTGAATATTAATGATCCTAATTCTCCAATCAAAAGATACAAGTTAAGATTGGATCAGGGGCTGGAGAGATGGTCTCGTGGTTAAGCACTTGCCTGTGAAGCCTAAGAACCCCTGTTTGAGGCTTGATTCCCCAGGACCCACGTTAGCCAGATGCACAAGGGAGCACACACATCTGGAGTTTGTTTGCAGTGGCTGGAGGCCCTGGCACACCCATTTGCTCTCTCTCTCTCTCTCTTTCTGCCTCTTTCTCTTGCTGTCTGTCACTCTCAAATAAATAAATAAAAATACCAAAAAATATTTTTAAAAAAGATTGGACCAGAAAACAAAACACCTTTTTACTTTTTTCAAAAACTCACCTCACTATCAAAAATAGACACTACCTTATTGTGAATTGATATCAAAAAGACATTCTAAGCTAATGCAACCAGGAAACTAGTAGGCATTTTTATTTTAATATCTGACAAAGTATACTTCAAATCAAAATCAATAAGAAAGAATAAAGAAAGCCACTTCATACTGTTCAAGGGAAAAATCCACTAAAAGTACATTGCATTTCTAAACATATGCACCAAACACAGGTGCACATAATTTCATAAAGCAAATTCTATTAGATATTAACTGAGAGATAAATTTCAACACAGTAATAGTGTGTAGCATTCTCACCAGTAGTCAATAATTGGAAAACAAAGCAGAGAAAAGTAGGAATTAAGTGGCACTGTAGAGCAAATGGATCTGACTGACATTAACAAAACATTCTGCCCAAACACAACAGAATACACATTCTTTACATCAGCTAGTCCATGGACCTTTATCAAAAATAATTACATATTAGGACAAAGATCATGTCTCAGGAAGTATAGGGAACTTATATTAATTCCTTATAGTCTATCTGACCACAATGCAATAAACCTAGAAATCAACAAGAAAAATTACAGAAAATATACAAACACATGGAAATTAAGTAACACTATGGAATAATGAATGGGCCATAAAAGAAATGAAGGAAATCAAATAGTTCCTATAATTAAATGAACATGAAAATATACCATACAAAAATCTATGGGACATGATGAAGGCAGTCTGAAAAGGGAAGTTTATAGCTGAAAGTGCCTACATTTCAAAAACAGTGTTCTCAAGCTGGGTGTGGTGGTGCATGCCTTTAATCCCAGCACACGGGAGGCAGAGGTAGGAGGATTGCCGTGAGTTGGAGGCCACCCTGAGACTCCTTAGTGAATTCCAGGTCAGACTGGGCTACAGTGAGACCCTACCTCAAAAAAACAAAGAATAAAACAATAAAAACAGAGTTCTCAAATAAAAAAAAAATAATAGCAGACTTTAAAAACAAGAATAAATCAATCCTAAGGGTATTAGACCAAAAGGAATAATTAAGACCAATGAAGAAATTAAATTGAAACATGAAAAAATAATAAAAAGACAAGCATAACTGATGAATCTCTAGCCAATGTAACCAAAAGAAAGATAGGAAAGAGCCAACTAAAAATAATTAAAGATGAAAAAGGAGACATTATAACAGATACTAGTAAAATTGGGAAAATCATAAGGATATACTTGCAGTATATATCTTATTAAATTGACAAATCTAAAAGAAATGGAATTTCTAGATGCATATGACCTACCAAGGTTAAACCAATATGACAAATAGCTTAAGAAGATCTATAGAAAGCAATAAGATTGAAGTAATAATAATAATTAAAAAATCCCAGCCAACAATAGTTCAGGTTCAGATGGATTCACAACAGAGTGTTAGCAGATCTTTGAATATGAACTGAAACCACTGCTTCACAAATCATTTCCTGAAATATAAAAGGAGAGCCTGTTCCCTAACTCCTTTTATAAAGCCAGCATTACATTAATAGCAAAATAACATAGAGGAACAACAACAAAGGAAAATCATAGATCAACATTCTGAATTAACATAGATACAAAAATTCTCAATAAAATATTTGCAAACCAAGTTAAAGAGCATATCAAAGAGATATCCACCTTGATAATGATGGCTTCATTCAAGAGATGGTTAGGGTTATGGTTAACATATATAAATCAATAGATATAATACATCACAAAACAACTCAAGGACAGATATCACATCATCTTATCTCTCTAGTTGCAGAAAATGACTTTGATAAGCTAATGTCCCTTCATAATAAAGACCCTGGAGACACTAGGGGCAGAGAATATATCTTAACATAGTAAAGACTATGCATGACAACCAACAGCCAATATTATTCTAAATGGAGACAAACTAAAGCATTTCAATTAAAAACAGGAACAAGACCAGTGTACACACCATCTCCATTCCTATCTAATGTAATAGTTGAAGTCTTAGCTATGCAGTAAGACAAGAGAAAGAAAGAAAAGGGATGCAAAAAGGAAAAATAAGTCTGCCCTACTGGCAGATGTTATGATTTAATATGTAACTTACCATACTCAACCAGAAACCTAAAACTGATAAACACTTTTAGCAAAGTGACAGGTTACATTAATATATGAAAATCAGCAGCCATATATGCCAGGTACAAACCCAGAGAAAGAAATCAGGAAAACACTTCCATTCACAATAGATACAGAAAATAAATAAAATACCTTAGGAATATCCCTAGACAAGCAAGTGAAAGACCCTACAATGAAAATTAAAACATTGAAAAAAGAAACTGAGAATGAAGATGCTAGAAGATACAAAAATCTTTTGTGCTCTTGAGTTAGAAGAATCAATATTGTGAAAATGGGAATGCTATCCAATTCAAAATATAGATTCAATGCAATTTGAGTCAAAATTCCAGTACGACTGTTTACAGAAATAGAGAAAACATCTCAAAATTCATATGGAAGCACAAAAGACACCAGATAACCAAAATAATCCCAAGTAAAAAGAACACTGCTGGAAGTATCTCTTCCATACCGGATTTCAAATTGCACTTCAAAGCCATGGTAATAAAAACAGCATGAAAACCAAAAACAAAACAACAACAGCAATAACAAAAAACAGCATGATAATGACACAAAACAGATATTTACTAGTGGACTAGGATAGAGAATCCACTTATAAGTCCAGGTTACTGTAGCTACTGTTGTTGGCAAATATGCCAAAAGACAGCATCTTCAACAAATAGTGCTGGGAAAACAGGAAAATTTGTAGAAGAATGAAACTAGAGCCTTATCTCTCTCCCTGCACAGAAAATTAACTCAAAATTGACCAAGGATCTCTGAAACAGTTAGAGGAAAAGGTAAGGAGTGCAATCCAAGTTGTAGACATAGGGAAACACTTTCTGAACAGGATTCTGGTTGCCTGGGAAATAAAGCAATAGTACCTCGTGAAACTCAAAAGCTATTGTACAACAAAGGAAACCATCAATTGAGTAAAGTGGTAATCTAAAGAATGGGGAAAAAGTTTTTTTGACAGCTGCACATCTGACAGAGGCTTTATACCTAGAATGTACAAAGATAACAAAATAAACTAGACATCAAGAAAATGAACACTCAAAAATGAGCTATGAACCGAAACAAACAGTTCTCAAAAGAAATGCAATTGGCTAACAAATATTTTTAAAGTGTCAATTCTTTAGCCATCAGGGAACTATAAATTTAAAATTTGAAATTCCATCGTATTCTAGCCAGATGGCTAGCATCAAGAAAATAAATGACAACATCATAAATCCTGGTGAGGGTGCAAGGAAAAAGGGACCCTAATTCACTATGTGTGAAAGTGCAAATTTGTGTAGCCACTATGGAGGTCAGTGTGGAGGGATTTCAAAATTTTTCAAGTGGTACTACCATATGACCCAGAAATTCCACTCCTGGGCCTATGCCCTTAGGACTCCACTCTTTACTATAGAGATACTTGTTCATTCATGCTTGTTGAGACTTCAGTCACGATAGCTAGGAATTGGAACCAATCTAGATATCTACGAACTAATGAATGTATAATGAAAATGTGGAACATATACACAATGAACTTTGATTCAGCTATAAAGAAAGATGAAATTATAAAATTCAGTAAAATAGACAGATCTGGAAGACTATACTAAATGAGGCAATTCAGGCTCACAACATAACATGTTACATGTTCTCTCTCATATCTGATGCTGGCTTCATATTTTCTGGATATGTATATATGTAGGGGTGAAAATCAGCAGAGGTTAGGAAGCTACAAATGGACTGTGAGAGGTGGGGTCAAGATGGAGAGGGGACAGTTAAATAAAATATTTTTTAAATGGTACAGAAAGGGCTGGAGAGATGTGAAGCCTAAAGACCCATTTTCTATAGTTTTCCAAACCCTGCATAAGCCAGACACACAAAAGTAAATCAAGAACAAGGTTGTACATGCCTACTAGGTGGTTTAAACATCTAGGGTTCAATTATAGCTGGTGAAGCCCTGGCACACTAATTCTCCCTCCCTCTCTCTCTCTCTTTCTCTCTCTCTCTCTCTCTCTCTATCTAAAAAAATAAAAATGAATAAAATAGAAAATATAAAAATTGGTATGAAAACATCTGTTATATTATTATCTATAGTTTATGCCTTACCCAAATCCTTCTTTGTTTGACTAGCTTGTTCAAAGGGAAGTAGGCAATAGATGGCATTCTAAGTGAACTTGAGGGAGCATCAAATAGAGTAATGTTTTCCCTAGATGCAACACAAATCCATTAACGTCCCAGAAGAACATTACTAAGAACATCATAAAACTCAGATTTAGGTCCAGTTTTACATCCAGGGTTCTATCCAAATATCAATTCTGATATGTAGGAATAGTGATCAGGGAACTATTTATTTTTCTTTTACAAAGAAAATTAATCCTTTAAAGAGGGTTCTAGATACATATTCCAAAGATGTAACAAACCCATTGGAATTTCTGTCCTCTCCTATTCTTAAGAGGAGTGAATAGATTAAGCTGCAGGAATCATTTTCCATGCAAAGTGAGGTCAGAGAAGGGAAAGAGAGCTGGAAGGATGGGGTACGGTAAGGGCAGGGAGCACCTAATAAAATCATCCAGGCATAGGGTGCTGGTTTTGATGTCTTCAATTATGGTGGAATCAGGTCACTAATTCCAAATGCAGAGAAAATTTAGGATTTCCACCTTTTCATGTAGTGCTCAAATAGGTGGCTCACACCCACATCCTCACATTTCTGCTCAGCCATAAGGGGCCAACCACTGACCATACTCAGGTCTCACAGCTCCAAATGGATGAGAATTTAGGGTGACATGCAAAGCCTCATTCCTGGCAATATGTCAACTATAGATCTTTATTCCTTAGACCACATGCCCTTAAGGAGCTATGGAAAAGGAATAATTTGTGCAGTGATTCTTGTCTGGCCTGAAAGGGTTTTCTACATGCTGCTTCATAGCTTATTATGCACAAAGGAAGGACATTGGATTCCCACTGTGCTCATGAAAGCAAAACAAACAGAAAACCATGTAACCCTCCACCAGCACCTGCTACCACACCACTCCATGCCACTGGACACAGCACCAAGGGGAATGGGGAGGGGTAGATGAGTTATGTCCCTTTCTTTCCTTAGTTACCCAGCTCTGTCACCAAAAACGACCAGATACATTCCATTTCTACGTGAGTCTCTGCCTTTTAGAGCTGACTCATCTTTCTAATTGCACGTGGGGTCCTTTCCAGGAACTGCCTGTCCCTATAGTATAGGCTCTTTCATAGTCCTTGCTCCTTCTCTCACCACTTTCATTCTGAAGCATTCTAAACCGAGCAAGCATATGGGTCAGTTCCTCACTATGCATCATTCCCACTCAGATGACTGTCTATCTCACACAACTCCACAGAGACCGGTTGTCTTCTGTTCTAAACAAATGCTCTTCTATCTGAGGTTCCCAATGAGAAGACCCATTTCCCACCAGTGTATTACTATGTTTTCTCAGGCTCATCCTTAGATCCCATGGTCTAAGCCGTTTTTATAAGCATATCCTGCAAATGAGAACAAAGGAAATTTATTTATTTATTTTTAAACATGATCAAGTTGTAGCAAGCACAATGTTATGATCCACCTCAGAAAGCTTAACCTATAAGACACAGGAGTTGGGGGTCATAAATGCAGATGCCAAGTGCAAACCCCTGCAAAAAGTGCCAAGTTACAAAAAAAAAAAAAAATGACTATTATGAGAGGTTGTCATTGTTAAAATTTCATTGTGACTTCCAATATTTATCAAGTACCCAATACTTTAACTTTCTTTTCTTTTGTGTGTTGATGCAAATTTTCCTTTGGAAATAATAACTGCAGTTGTAAACAATTTGTCTCCATTGCAGGTGGGATTGATTTAAACCCACTGGAATTTCAACAGGTGCTGAGAAGATGGCTCACTGGTTAAGAGTACTTGCAAGCTCAGCTCTCTAGAGCCCATGTTAAGCTAGACGCACAGTGGCACACAGTCTGTAATACCAATGTGCCTACCTCAGAAGGAAGCAGAATCAGGAGAGCCTCAAAGCTGACAGGCCGGCTAGCCTGGCAATCACAGCAGCACAAACAGCAAGAGAGGCTCTGTCTCAAAGAAGGTTGAAGGGGAGGACTGACACTCCCAAGGCTGTCTTTTGACCTCCACACATGCACCACGGCATGCATGTACCCATACATCTACTCATCACACATACATGCACCAATAGAACATTGCACGCATGTAGTCTTGAGATCAAATAACAGATCACTGAATCTATAGAACCCAACTAATGAGGAATTTTTAGGATTAGGATTTACAGATTATCTCGACCATAGTAAAAGTCATAAGACTGCTACTTTATACTTCAAAAGCAAGGGGTCACTATCTTCTTTTTGTGACTAGATGAAAGCAATCCAGTTGCTTATGAAGAAGGATGAAGGATCACAACACAATTACCAGGGTTACAACTATATTAAATAAAGCAATGTGGTGCTGGTGAGATGGCTTAGCAGTTAAGGCGCTTGCCTGTGAAGCCTAAGGACCCAGGCTCTATTGCCCAGAACCCACGTAAGACAGATACACAAAGTGACACATGTACACAAAGGTTACACATCTGGAGTTTGATTGCAGTGGCTAGAGGCCCTGGTGCACCAATTCCCTCTCATAAAAAAGTTAAAAAGACAAATAAAGCAATGTCATCGTGTTTACTGCTACAGCAGCATGAGTCAGGACAGGAACAGAGCTAATCCACTAACTAAATGCTCACAATATACTATGCACCGTCTGCCCACACCACCTTGAAGCTGGTAAGGGTTTTTTCATAGTGAATATTATCCTTACCACTTCATAGATGGTGGAAACTGAGGCTCAGAAGATGTAACTGCCTTGTCCAGTAATAGACAGGAAAACCCTGATTCCAGAATCCTTGTAGCTTTAACACTTTCAAGCAAGTAAATGCTTTAGCACAAAAACGCTAGGAAAAATGTTTGACAGGCTAAAGATGGCAACCATTTCCCTGGAAGAGAAAAGTTAAAGGAAATTAGAATCTAAGTCTTGCACACTTCTCAAGTGATATATGTTTTCCACCAGCATATCAACTTCATGAGAAAAGGACAGGAGCATCACAGCTGAGGGATGCGCGGGTGTCGATGTACCACTGGCAACAGTGTTCAGACGAATAAAAGGTGATTTTAGCTTAGTTCCGTTACCATGAAGGAACTAATGCAGCATATCAGTTTTATTCACTTGGTGAAAAGAAATCACCCTGGAGCAGAGCATCTGAAGTAATCCCTCTCCCACCTGTGAGGAAAACCAGTCCTAGTTGTCTAACTTGAGCTGCCCATGCTTACTCTTATACACGCACTGCATTACCTAATCTAGTGAAAATCAGCGGACCCTACCTAACGAACAAACAGATCAAACTGAAATTCTTCTGAAGCCCTAGTTGTTCCCTGTGTCTTGATGTAGGTGTGGTGTGGGTAATGACAGAAGGAGAGGTCAAAAAATCACAGGCCCAGTGATGACCCATTGGAATAACAGGAAGTGAAAACAAAGCCGGCTTCAGTGGAGATAGGTCAGAGCAAAGGGAACTGGGGCTGGAGGGCCTCAGGCTCTCACCGCACTCCACTTGTCTCTGATTTCATCCCCTTGCCACCTGATCCTCCTGCCTGATTCTGATGCTTTGGCAAGAATGGGAAAACTCAGGGGTAATCCATGCCTGAGGACACCCACTGACTGATAAATGGGGGCTGTTGTTCCAAAGACAAACAGCCACTTGAAATGGCCCAGGAGCTAGCTGGTGGTTTGCACGACAGCTATTGATGACCTCAGAAGGGAGAAAGGTTTCAATTCTTACATCTAGGGTTGGATTACCACCACCTCAAAAAAACCAGGGAAATGTCATGCCAATGAGCAGTGTTTGAAAAAAAAAAAAATAGCTGGTCAGTTGTTCTTCCTTTTCACATTACCAAGGCATAAAATACAAAACACCAGTGTTGGGAAAATATTTCCTTATTTTTATTCCTAGTTCTATGCCATTTTCTGTTGCTTTTTCTAGAAGTCTAGTCTCGTCAAACCTGGCTCATTCGGTCCTTCCTGAGTCCATTATTATTATTATTGTTATTATTATTGTTATTATTATTATTATTTATTAGTTAGGTACACAGTGTGTATACAGTCATGTTGATACCATTGTTAGCCTCCTCCCTGTCCTCCCGCCTCTGCAGGGACTCTCCTCGTAGGGGAATGTGGGTCATGCATTGTGGGGTTAGCCATCAGTTATGGAGAAGAGGCAATGTCTCTGTGCATAATGACCCAACATGTGGCTCTAACAATCTTTCCAGCCCCCTCTTCCACAAATTTTTTTGAGCCGTGTTGGGTTTGTTTTAGGTCTGCTTCAGTGATGAGGTCTTGGGAGCCTCTGTGTCTCTGGATATCTGGTTTGGTATGAGTTGAGTGTTCCCTGTGTCTATCTCCTTCACCCTTGTGCTGGTACCAAGTTCACCAAGAAAGCAGCACTCTTGCTCATTTCCCTACTTACTCTTAGTTTCAGCTTAGGTTCTGGTGAGGTGTGATGGGCTGCCACTGGTTTAGTTCTCCACCTCCTCGCTGATACCCACCCACAGACAAGGGAAACTGTTACCTGCACACTTTACAAGGCCTGGAGCCTCACTGTGAAGAGTACTGACAAACGCACCGCAAAGTAATGAAACAATTACAAAAGGAATTTAGACCTATGAAAATGCTTGAAATGTGCCACTCTAACTTAATGCCACAGTCTGACACTCAAAACAGAAAAAAAATACTTGTATTAGTCACCTTTCTCCTTGCTGGGACAAAAAATACCTGACAAGAAAATCAGAGTAAGGGAGGAAGGACTTCATGGTTACAGTCCATCATGGCATCTACTATACTTAACATTCTGCTTAGATCCAAACCTCCCAGCAGACCACTGGCATCAGAACCTGGGTCACAAGGAGCTAAAAGGTAAAGAAGGGTACCAAACCCAGCAAAGCAAAGGCACAGAGGAGGAAACTATCTCTAATGCACAGAACAAATTTCCAACCACAGAAGTTGCCTTTAAAAGTAAACTCTGAAAAGTGCATTTCACTGGCCCAGTGAAAAGTTTAAATGTGGTCAATAGCCTCCAAACATGACTGGCTTAGAGCAAGAGGAATTGTTCTGAGTAAAGAGCAATAAGAATGAACACTTTTATTGCAAGTACCCATTATCCCATGTGAATACCTATGGCATGAATCACTGTGCTGACTTGATTCGCTGATGGGCAGAGAAAGGAGCCTGGTGTAGCTCGTCTGTGTGCTCCGTTTCTTGCTGACTCCCACTGATGAATTCACTCTGATAATGCTCATCTCCCCTCCCCCACCAGACACTCCTCCAGTGAGAAGGACTTGGAGTATGGTATTACTGTTGTTATTTCACCAGTCCACACACACATTACTGATCATCTCTTACGAGGCAAGCCAGTGACAGTACAGAGGATGCACAGGTCATCCTCAGGGATTCTTAAGGCCTTTAGCGTGGTTGGGCAAGCCAAAAGCATTGGTGCAGGTGAATCCAGGTGACTTGGAGGCGCAGGGAGCCAACAACTCTGCCTCAGTCAGGAAACATTTCCTCATGGCCTTAAGTCCAGTGGGCTATGTGCCAGATGCATGTGAGCTGCCTTGCAGCTGATCCACAGGGAAGAATGATGGATGCACACACAATGAGGCTGGACTGTCTATGCTGGCTTGCAGAGTGAGGGAAGGGGAAAGCTTACAAAAAACAAAAGAAACAGATTAAGTCCTATTATCTAAGAAACAAAACAAAAATTTTTGACAAATATGATTTTCACAGATTAGACATTTTTGTGGCTTTTGTTTTCATCTCATTTGGTTTTTGTGATTATTATGGAAGTATAAAGTCTTATGAGCATGGGCTGGAGAGATGGCTTAGGAGTTAAGACGCTTGTCTGTGAAGCCTAATAACCTAGGTTTGATTTCCCAGTCCCCATGTAAGCCAGATGCATGAAGTGGCTCATGTGTCCAGAGTTTGTTTGCCTGGTGCACCCATTCTCTCTATATATTTGTCTCTTCTCTCTCTCTCTCTCTCTGTCAAATAAATAAATAATAAATAAAATATTTTTAAATGTATTCTGAGTATGTAAAATGCTTTAAAAAAAAAGTATTCAGAAAGTGAGTGAGCAAATAAGCTCTGGAGGAGACAATTAAGGTGGGCTAGAAAGAATGTGACTGTACCCTTTCAGACCCTGGACTGCACTGAGTGGATTTTCAGTGGCTCAAAGGAGTAGGGGTGGTGGCAATTCTCTGCAATTTTGGCTACTTGAAAACCTGAGACAGGGGGATGACAAGTTTAAAGTCAGCCTAGGCTACATAGTAAGTTCTTGTTTCAAAATATAAACATTTTAAAAAGTGATTGGGGATAGAGTTCAGTGGTGTGGTGCTTACCTTGCACGCAGGAGACCCTGTGTTTGGAAACCAATACCAAAAGAAAAGAAAGAAAGAAAGAAAGAAAGAAAGAAAGAAAGAAAGAAAGAAAGGAAGGAAGGAAGGAAGGAAGGAAGGAAGGAAGGAAGGAAGGAAGGAAGGAAGGAAGGAAAAGACAATTTGGGGGCTGGGGAGATGACTTCATAGGTAAAGTGCTTGTTACATAAACATGAAGACCTAACTATGGATCCCCAACATCCACATGGAAGTTGGTGTGCCGATACTAGGCAGCAATCCTATCAATGGAGAGGCAGAGAAAGGAGACTCTCTTGGGCTTACTAGTAGCTAATGTAGCTAAATTATCAAGCTGTAGGTTCAGTGCAGGACCCTGTCTCAAAAAATAAGGTATATTGGGACAGGCATGGTGGCACACACTTTTAATCCCAGCACTAGAAAGGAAGAAGTAGGAGCATTACCATGAGTTTGAGGCCAGCCTGAGACTATATGGTGAATTCCGGATCAGCCTCAGCTAGAGCAAGACCCTACCTAAAAACAAACAAACAATAACAAAAAAAAAAAAAAAGGTAGATTGGGGCTGGGAGGGAGATTGCTCAGTGGGTAAGGCACTTGCTGCACAAAGTTAATACCTACATTTGGATTCCAAGAACCCAGGAAAAAGCTAGACTCAGTGGTGGGTGCTTGTAACCCCAGACCACCTATGAAAAGAAGGGATGTGAAAACAGAGAACCATCCAGAAGCTCATGGGCCAGCTGTGCTGGTGAACACAGTGGTGAACAGCCAAGGACTCTCAAACAAAATGGTGGTGAGCACTGGCACCCAGGGTTGTACTTGATTTATGCAGCTACGGTGTGCGTGCATGGCACATGTGCATCCACGCTCTTCCACGTGAACAAGAGTGCTCATGAGCACACACCCCAGGAGTGATAAAGTCAAGAGAGACTAAGGAAGACACCTGATGCTGACTTCTGACCTCCCCTGTGTGTGCACACACATCACATCACATCATCACATACACATTTTTAAATCAGAATAAAGAAAGAAGGGTTTAAAAGGTTCTTGTCTGCATCACTAAATGTCAATGCCTACAGCATCTAAGAGATGCCTCAATTTTAAGTAATTACGCTGCATTTTCTTGACATGCCTACTGTCTTATTAAAGCTGCGTGAAATGCATAATTACCATGCAGGTGAGCTAACGTTGCCAGTGAGGGCATGGAAGTCTCTCATCAATCGCCTGTAAGGACCCCCAGGGCAGAACCAGGGCGTGCTCATCTTGCACAACTCCACTCCCACTTCAGTGCCTGCAACATAACACAGTCCACAAAGGGTGTCAGAATCGGTCATGAAGAACATCCTAATTACATCAGCTTCCTCTCGGAAGGGGAGAGTGGGTAGCTGGCAGGTACCATTGTTCCTGGCTAATGCTTCCAGTCCGACCCCAGCATTTCTTCCTGGGGTTATGTTTCAAGAACGTTTCTAAACTCCCTTCTTATCTCTGCTCCACCTCACTAATGTGCCAGAGTGTTGGATCCATTGTGCCCATGATGATGTCTTCACTCCTAGTCAAAGGAAGTCCAGGTTTATTTACATGCCATAAAGACTTTTTTTTTTTTTTTTGCTTTCACAGAAAATGATTTACAATAATAGTGCTCCAGGAAAGAAAACACATGAATAATAACAAGTCAGCTGAAAGGAGTGGTATGCAGAGATTGCTTACTGCATGTAAGGAGTTTAGTGACAGAAAGATATGGCCACTAAGAGCATTTGGTATACAATGATATATGATGCTAGTCAATGGAAGTGATGTGGAGCACTGGTCACAGCAGCCAGAGAAAAGGAGCTGAGAAAGAGAGGACTGTACAAAAGGGCACTCTGACTCTCTCAATGCATCTCAGGCTACATTCTAGCACAGGCTACAGGTCTAAAGGCCATAGGCAAGGAAGTACATTCCACCAACCTTTGAGCCTTCTTAGGTTATTTCTTCAGAAATGATACACAGCTACACTGAGGTGGAGAGATACCAAGGCAAGCTCTGTAATAACAAAGCCATTGTGTCCATCAGATCAGCCTAATAGCATGGCCTTGGGATCTCTTCCTGCCACACAAAACCCTTGAATGTGAACACCCTCTACTGTTTGCAGAGACTTTCAAAATACAGTCACCAACAGGATCTATTCTGAGAAATGTATTGTTAGGTGCTTTTCATCACTATGCAAACATCAGACTGTAGTACTTATTTTTTTTCCTTGCTGTGGCAAAATAGCTGACAAAAAATAACTCAAGGATGCAGGGTTTATGTTAGCTTATGGTTTGGGGATTTAGTATCCATCATAGCATGATGGGTGGAGGATAAGCCAGCTGCCACATTGCATCCACAGTTAGGAAGCAGACAGAGCTTCATGTTGGTGCTTACTTGCTGTCTCTTTTCTCTTTTTTTTTTTTTTTTTTTTTGATGGTGTACACCTTTAATCCTAGTACTCAAGAGACAGAAGTAGAAAGGTGGAAGGATCACTGTGAGTTCAAGACCAGCCTGGGAGTACAGAGTGAGTTCCAGGTTAGCCTGAGCTAATGTGAGACCATACCTTGAAAAAATCAAAACAATTTTTAAAGATAGAAAAACAGTAAGAATATAAGAAAATATTTGGTATAACTCTATCATATATTTGTGTTTTTAGCAAATTATTATTGTAAAAGTCAAAAAGTCAAAAAATACAAGTTTATGAAGTAAAAATTATCATAAGCTAAGTTTACTATTGAAGAAAGAAATCTTATTTTGGGGTTTTGGGATTTTTTTTTAATTTTTATTAACATTTTCCATGATTATAAAATATATCCCATGGTAATTCCCTCCCTCCCCACCCCCACACTTTCCCATTTGAAATTCCATTCTCTTTTCTCTTTTATTCAGTCCAGGACCCAGCCCATGGGATAATGCCACCCATGATCAAACTGGGTCTTCCCACCCAATTATATTTCTAATACTAGCAGAGATATGCCCAGATGTCTGTCTCCTAGGTGAGTCTGAATTTTGTAGAGTTGACAATTAAGGTTAATCAGCTAGCCGGGCATGGTGGTGCACGCCTTTAATACCAGCACTCGGGTGGCAGAGGTAGATGGAGCGCCGTGAGATTGAGGCCACCCTGAGACCCTATAGTGAATTCCAGGTCAGCCTTGGCTAGAGTGAGACCCTACCTTTAAAAACAAAAACAAAAAACAACAACCAAAAAAAAAAAAAAAAAGATTAAAAGATTAATCAGCAACAGCAGAGGGTGGTGGCACAATGACGTTAATCCCAGCACTCAGGAAGCAGAGGTAGGAGAATTGCTGTGAGTTTGAGACCAGCCTGGGACTATAAAGTGAGTGCCAGGGTAGGGACTTCCAGTGAAACCCTGCTTCAAAAGAAAAGAAAAGAAAAGGAAAGAAAAGAGAAGGGAAGGGAAGGGAAGGGAAGGGAAGGGAAGGGAAGGGAAGGGAAGGGAAGGGAAGGGAAGGGAAGGGAAGGGAAGGGAAGGGAAGGGAAGGGAAGGGAAGGGAAGGGAAGGGAAGGGAAGGGAAGGGAAGGGAAGGGAAGGGAAGGGAAGGGAAGGGAAGAGAAGAGAAGAGAAGAGAAGAAAAGAAAAGAAAAGAAAAGAAAAGAAAAGAAAAGAAAAGAAAAGAAAAGAAAAGAAAAGAAAAGAAAAATAACAAAAACCAAAAAGATTAACCATCACACCAATCAATACATCTAACAAAAATGGCAGATCTTCCATGTCCAATGGAGCCCCTTTCTAAATCTGTAGTTGGGTTGCTGCCCAGATCTTGAATTGTTAATAAAAGCCAGTTCGACCTTTAAACTCAATTAGTTGAAAAGGTTGTCTTTTGACACATTGTTAAAAGGGAGATGCTGAACATCTAAAATGGGCACAGACAGACCCACAAATCAACAGGATTCAGAATAGGTGGGTGTTCCAGATGAATAAAGAATTTCTTTAACAAAATATGTACTTTACAGGTAAATAGAGGCCCAGATCCTTCTCCAAGTGCCAAATCAGGAGTGGCATTCCTGGGGCAAGTCCTTGCCACACTCCCTAAGGAAAGTGGCCATGGGTACATATCTTTTGCTTCTTCAGGCCCACCCTGTGAAGCCAGGTATGGCAGAGGTGGAATCTTAGAGATCACTCAAAATGTGTTTTCAGAATATGTTTTTAAAAGCACACGGGACAGGCTGAAGAGCGTTCAGTGGTCAAGGCGCTTGCCTGCAAAGCCTAATGATCTGGGTTTGATTCCCCAGGATCCAAGTAAAGCCAGATGCACATGGTGGCACCTGCATCTGGAGTTTGCTTGCAGCCACTGGAGTACCTGTCATGACCATTCTCTCTGCCTGTCTCTCTTTTAGAAGTCTCTCTCTGCTTGCAAATAAATAAATTAAAAAAAATTAATTTTAATTTTAAAAAAAGCACATTTGTCTATGAGCAAAACAACTTAAAATTAGTAAAGTCAATATTTAACTTGGACATAGTTGGGAAATGAGAATTTTTCCATGGAGAATCAGAACTGTCACCAGGAGCTAGTGAATTGGAACAACATCTCTGGTTCCTGTATTTTGAGAAGAAAGATCTGCTGGGAGTGGCTCGGAGCAGGAAAGGAATACCTCGCCAGACAATGTCTTGAGCCAAGACCCTGCCTAGACAATCATTCCATAAAGGTCAACCCATCACTGCTTGGTTTCTTCCTGATTTTACTAAACCCAGATTCTACCTGCCGTCCTTGCCCCTGCCTGTGCCCCAGACTGCTGTTTTCTGTATAAAATTGACTTTTATGCCTGAGTTTCTTTTGCGGGCCATATGATATTTGGAGTCAGGCATGAGGGCACACAGTTGTAAGCAAGGCATTTGGAAGGCTGACATAGGAACTCAAGTCCAGTGCTTGTATGGGTTAATTCTGAGACCCTGACTCCAAAAAAAAGAAAAAAAAAAAGTGGAGAGGGTGATGGTTTAAAAATGAAATATTTCCCGTAGCCTCATGTGTTTATGAATGATTAAGCCTCACTCATAATCAAGCCCCAGCTAGTAGAGCTTTTGGGAGGTGAAGCCTTGTTGGAAGAGGTGTGTCACTAGGGGTGGACCTTGAGATTTATTAATCCATCCCTACTGGGTGTTTACTAGCTATCTTATCCAACTATTGTGACAATACATGACAATCCAGCTGCCCTCTCTGTTATGCTTTCATCACCAAGATGAATCTTCCCTTGAAACTGTGAGTTTAAATAAACCCTTTCCTCCTGTAAGCTGCTTCTGGTCTTGTATTTTGTTCCAGCAATGAGTGGAAAACTGCTATAGTAGGCGGTATGACAAAAACTCAAATTTTGGGGGCAGAGAGATAGTTCAGAGATTAAAGGTGCTTGTTTGCAAAGCCTGACAGTCCAGGTTCAATTCCCCAGTACCCACGTACAGAGTCACATGCATAAAGTGGCCCACGTGTTCCTTTGCAGTGGCAGGAGGCCCTGGTGCACCCACACTCACTCTTTGTCTGCCTCTTTCTCTCTGTCTCAAATGAATAAATAAAATTTAAAAACCCATAGGCTTTTATTTGATCTGTATCACGCAGGCTTCCATGACTGAGTTTAGATTCTCTCCTACATGCTGCCCACCAGGACGACAGCACTACAGACACTTCTAGTGTATGATGAGGAAAAGACCAACCTGCTGCCATTAAGATCTCAAAGCAGAGGAAAAAGACCCGGCCCCTCCCTTTACTCAGTCTAGCTAAAGACTTATTAACTTGCATTCTTTAATAGTTTCCTAATATCCATTCTCTTTATCTCTACTTTAATCTTGCTTTTCTTCCCTGTGCTGGTTTGAGTTTAATTTGTGTTTCCTTCTCTAGTTCCCTGATTATTGCATAAAGATATTTCTTTTTATTACTGGATACACCTTTTTTACAGCTAACCATTTCTTCTAAGGACTGTTTGTGTTGCATCTTGTGAATTTGGATGTTGTCTTAGCTCCTCTCGTTCAACCACAGAGATAGTCACAGTGCATTAGGGACTAGAGTGGACATGAGGCAATGCAAAGCGATCCAGAGCAGATGAATCTACTTATAATTGTATTATCTAGTCTGAAAGACAAGTTGCTAAAATTTTGGTCTGAAAGGAGATTCACTTTTGGGTCTTACTTGTAGTGCATGAGTATGGATCCATGGCATAGGCTCGTGTATTTAAGCACATGGTCCCCAGCTATGGCTTCTGTTTGATATGTGGGGGTCTTACTGGAAGAAGTGGATTACTGGAGCTTGGCCTTCAAGTGTTAGTGTGGCCCCACTTCCTGCTGAGCTCTGATTCCTAATCCTCCCTGACATGAACAAGCAGGTTCATGCGCCTGCTGCCACTGCGGGGAGCATCTCCTCCTGCCATATCTTTCTTTCCCATCATGAAGGACTATACCTCCAAACTATGAAACCTCTCCTCTCTTAGGTTCCATCTTGTCAGATGTTTGACCAAAAAATGATGAACACTAGTAACCAGCATGAATTTGGATGCCCTGGAGTCCTTCGCACTTATTATGCACTATGGCCTCTTTCCAGGCTACCACTCCATGCTGCCCAGCCTCCTCCACCAGCTGGTAGAAAACTGGCCTCCCTTCAGGAAGACTGCTCATCAGCTTGCAATCTGGGATCTGGGTGACTTAGCAGTTGCCCACGAGCTGATGCTGAACAGAAGGGAGCTGGCTCTCCTAGGGACACATACCCTAAAATCTTGACCTCCTGCAGATACAAAAGTTTCTCAACAGCCCAGCTTACCTAGAAAACATTCAGGTGTTCTGAACTGGATGCAAGCATGGACCTTTATTCCAGGCTACTTGTTTTGGAATGTTTCTATGCATTATCAAACAGCTGCCACATCTTCTCCAAGAGGTGGCCACATTTCAATGGCGGGTGAATTAATTCCTGTTTATACATGCAGTTGCAAAGACTTTTAGAACCCTTAGGCATGAAAAACATCTCATAATACATCATTAATTATTTCTAACAATAGTAAGAGACGGAAGAGGGCTCTCTCACATACATATACTGTGGAATGTGATAGTCATCCAGCAACAACATCTGATAGGTTCTCTGTTTTTACCCACTTGATTAGAATGTAGCTGAGAAGCTCTTTAATGGCAAAACAAATCTTAAGGTAATTTTTCCTTGGAACACTTGTCTGATCAAACAAGGAATCCCTTTTTCCTTAAAGTGGGGTTGGACAACATCTACATATTTATTGCATTGCAGCAATGTGGTCTGTCATGCCAGAGAAAAATTTGCATTTTACTCAGGCACGTAGCTATTGTGATCATTACACACTGGTAAGCCCAAGTGATTGTGAAAATCAAGTTCTTTCTTTCAGATTGCTGGCCAAATTAATATTGCTTAAACTTGGCACCTTAGTACAAATCAAAAGCTATCTATTGCCTAATCACATATCATATTTTGATAGCTTATCTTGCTGAAGGGATCAAATTGTTTCACAGGCAACAGTGCTTGGAATTACTAAAATTGTCCAACAAGTGGGGAAAACCAAAGCAGAGAGAACTAGAGTCCTTTGCTCAGCATCCTGGTTGACTCAAGGTGAACCTACAAAAGGAAATGCTTTGGCCTCCCCTCCCATTATCTTCAGGGAAACAGCTCCTTTGTTTCATTTTTAGTAGATTTTCAGGCTTGAATTTCATTATGAAGTAACAAGGAGAAAAGAAAGAAAATTGGGCTGGGGAAAGGGCTTAGGGGGAAAGAGCACTTGCTGCACAAGTATGAGGGTCTGGGTTTGATCTCCAGAAACACATGAAACAGCTAGGTGTGGCCAAACATGCCTGTGACCCCAGTGCTGAAGGAGGCAGAAAAAGAAGGTGACCAGTGCTCCCTGATCATCCAGTCTTGCTACAGGTTCACCCAAGGTGAGAACAGCATCAATCAAAAGGATAAACATCTATATTCAGAAGCTTTTGATGGGAATAGTGTCTCTATTTAGTCCACAAAAGTGGGAACTTCCTCTAGGGTCTGTGACCTTCCTTCCCAACCACAAGCATCCTTCCTTCCTTCCTTCCTTCCTTCCTTTCTATTTGTTTTGTTTGTTTGTTTTCAAAATAGGGTCTCACTCTAGCCCAGGCTTTCATGGGACTCTCTCTGTAGTCTCAAGTTGGCTTTGAACTCACAGTGACCCTCCTACCTCTGCCTCCCAAGTGCTGGGGTTAAAGACATTTGCCACTGCACCTAGCTATAAGCCATAAGTTTTGAAATGGCTCTCAGTACCAGGCATGAACTCCCTCCCACTAAGTGGGCCTCCTGTCAGCTCAGAGCAGTTGATTGCCCCATAGCCAATGTGCCACTATTGTCCCAGTGTGTGCGTCTTGCCAGGCTGGTTGATTTGTAGCTTGCCGGATCCACTGCTTGTTTACACTGTGGGTGATTTTTATGCCCCAGCAGTTCACATAGCGCTTTCCAGCACTATGACAGCTAGCCAGCAGGGACCTGGCTTCCATTTCAGTTCCAGCTTGATGTCTCAGTGTCCTGCCACCACAGTCTGTGGGACACATTTTTAAAAATATGACTACATGATTTGGGGCTTATATATGCTTCTCTCTCACAGATACAACAAAGGACGTTAGTAGAAACACACCAGTGGAGAACCATTTAATTTCCATGCACTCGAAAAATAATTACATTTGCATGTATCTTGTCTCTATATCTCTTACCTCACTCACAACTCTGAAAACTGCAAATTAAGAGTTCTCAAGCAGCAAGTTGGGTTCATGCCAACATACAAAGCATATTTGCTTAGCAAACATTCAAGGGTGAATCATGTGTTGTCATTGCCCGACCTTACCAGAAAGTTGACTATAAAGTAACAACTTTAGTCCCTGCTCAGAGGGGCAGCTCAGAGGCAGTATGTCCCTTGGCCAAGATTCCTTCCTTCTTTATTCAAAATTAAACAGCCTGGTACCATAAGTACCATGAGAGGGCAGGAGAACATTCAAGCTCACATTCATTGTTTCATTCCTTAGACAAGGCAGGCAGCAATGGTTGGAGAAGAAGGTGGAACTTGGCTTACTGAAAATGGGGTTCTCAGGTTCAGAGCAGGTATATGCTTGCTTGGCCTTCACCCTTTTGCCCTTCAGTCTGTTGAAGGAGGAGCAGATGACTTACTTTGACGGTCTGCTTCTAAATGTCCTCAGTCAAAAGAGCACATATCAAAGCTGCCTTGTTCAATGTTCCTAAGCAGCAGAGGACAATCTCCACCCTTGTGGCTTCATTCACTACTCTGGCCACTTGCCATCTCTTGCTAGGTGCCTATGATCCTGCATTCTATTGCCCTTTAAGCACCTTTAACAGTATCAGCAAGCTCCACTCTCCCTTCAGGATGCATTTAGACACCACTGCCTATGAACAGTGTCCTCGATCACAGTGCCATGGGGTGGGAGGGGGCTTCCTCATGTTCAAAGCTCAGAGCCTTTAGGTGCTCCATCCTGCTGGCCTCAGTCTTCCTCTAGGCTGGACAGTCAGCTGGCCCTCTTAGCCAACAAGTAAGACAGTGGCAGAGATAACACTGAGACTTCACCGGATATTCACTCACTGCCATGAGAAGTATTCTAAACAAGGCAACTATGACAGAGGAAGGTTCTAGAATCAGTAAGCAGAGTGGAGATCTGGTTTCAGAAGTATACCTTGGAAGTCAGATTCCTGCCTTCCGCTGAATCTCCAAGGGTATCTTAGATGAGTGACTCTGTGCCCTGAACTCCCCAGCCTGCAGCTGAGCAGGACACTCTGTCGACAGCAATACCTGGAATACTCTTCTGATTCCACACTGCCTCGTCTGGCAACCACCTGTACTCAGGGCTGTCTCCAGCTACCCAAGAGACAAAAGCTCAGGCGAATTTTGTCTCTACCAATATCTTGTACTTACTCAACATTATATAGCTCTTTATTGAATGTATAAAGTATAAATGAGACCTTGGTGTGTGCTTAGTTATGAATTGGCTTTGGGGGGAGGAACATAACGATATTCTGATAGTATAAAATTGCTCAACTCAATATAACAGCTTTATGCTAAGGAAAAAAGATGTGCATATATGAGTTTCTAATATTAACGTCATTCAAACTAAGTTGAACAACAACTCCATGCCTGCAAAGTAAAAGAAAAGAAAGGGAGGAAAGAAGGAATGAAGAAAAGAGGGAGAAAAGAAAGAAGGAAGGAAAGGAAAGGAAAAGAAAAATGAACAATGGAGTCTAGGAAACGTTGATTCATGGACTTTATGGGAAGATGAATTTATCACCTGCCTCCAGGAAACACAAACAAAATCCTCAGTGTTTATGGATTTTAGCCCATTGGACTTAAAATCACCATCTACAGAGAATTCAGTTCTATCGTTTTGGTCCAACTAGCTATCACAAATTACACATAGCACCCCCATGCCTTTGGTATTGTGTGTACTTTTGTAATTCTATCTCCACTCAGTTTGTGTAATACCATGTGTTCTTTTCTTTTCAGGTATGATTTTCTTTTACCCTAGATTCAGCTTCTTTCTCTCAAGTTCTCAGTCCAATGACATCATTTGGAAGTAACAACCATATGAATTTATCTGCAACTCATTCGTTATGTGTTTCTCAAATGCACACCTCTCCTGTGTCCATTATAAAAAACAAGCGCTTAAACAGAGACGTAACAGCACGTGTTATCATCATGATGCAATCACTGCACCAAATCATTGCTGAATAGATTCAGCTGTATTGGGAAAAAAAATCAATCAATCAATGAATTCTATCAAATCAGCTCTTCTAGAAGAAGAAATAACTAAATACCTGAAAGAAATTTTGGAGGTATTCACTTGGGTGGAGATTGCAAAGAAAGAGATTGGAGAATAGTTTCTGCAGTGTGGCAGTTATCACATTCACTTCACACAAAGTAAGAGGTTGACCAGAAGCACATCACTGAAAAAACCATGTACTAGGCACATAAAGCTCCAATTTCTTACTCCCTCTACATATATCATGCTTGACAACTTTCCATGGTGAGAGGAAGATGAACCCCTTAAGCAATGAAAATGAGAGCTGCATTAGAAGGTAAAGATATAGACATGGTCTAAAATCCTTCACGCTTCATTCAGAATTCTCATATCTGGGTGTCAGAGGTCTGACTTACGGGCTAGCACAGAACCCTGACTTTGAGGATTTCCTTCCAAAGCTGTGCTGTGTAAGCTTGTAGTGCATATTGTAAGCACATACATAAGTGAGTGGTGGCTGCTCTCCAAGCCACGCAGCCAAGAGACAGATGGCAGGCCAGAGAGTCTCCACAGCTGCGAAGGGAGAGCCCTGTTGGCACTGTAGCTGCAACAAGGCTCAAGAGAGAAAGTGAGCAGAACCAGGGCAGCTGGTCTGGCTCTGCCAGCCTGAGATCTGTGCCCCTGAAAGCCTGGTGCCAGGACCAGGTCACTCCCTATGTATTCCCATACAGAACTTTCCCCAGCAAATAACCTTTACTTTTTGAAGTCTCCCTCCAGAAGAATTAGCCATTTTACTAAAATGTTTGCAGTATACCAAAATTACTCTGGTCAGTGTGATCCACCACAACCTTATTATACTAGCAAGATTGCTCAAATGAAACTTAAAGAGTACAAGATAACTTGGACTTGTCACCCAGAGCCAATGTATCCATGAGACAACTGTAAGATGATTGTTGGAGTTTTAACACTGACTTCTTTGGTTGTTCACCCTTCCCACTTAAGCCTTGGTAAAACTCAGCCAGTCCTAGGTTATTTGGAAAAGAAAACATAAAAATGATTCTGAGAATCAGAATTGGGTCAGCACCCTGTCAGTAGTGAGGTTTAACAATTTGCATTCTCCACTATGAAAAAGGCCCTTGCCTGCAATGCTGGCAGAAACCAAGCTCCATTCAGTAAGGAGACAGGAGGATGACCAGAGAAGGGGTGAAAACAGGAACAGTCTTTCACTGATTGGGAAGCCTATGAGCCAGGTTTGGCTCCTCCTCTGAGAAGCTCACATCTCCAGTTGAGGGACTCCAGGTATCTGGCCCAGTGCTTCAGTTTGTACCTGTCAGTTGATCATTAATGGATGTATGCTGATTGACAAGTATTTTCCCTTTTGCTTGGATAAACCAGGGTTACTGGCTTCACAGTGATTTGTTCCATGTAGGTGTAAGGAAGGGCAGCCACAGCTACCACATGCTGATAATCAGGGTAGTTTTGCCCAGAAACAAAATGCAGCCCAGAGGATTGTATAAAGAAGGTGAAGAACTACTGTCCTGAAGGGAAAGTCTTAGAGTTACTAGAGCTTTTCAGTTGTCTGTGATCAGAAGGAAATGCTTCCACTCAGTGTGAGAGGAAGAGGCATGAAAGCAAGGTTGGTGCAGTTTCGCAGGTTTGAGGATGCACACAGATAGGTCATAAGAGGAGCCTGACACTCCTCGAAGTCAAGAGCTCATTAGCAATCAGATCTAATGTCTCAGAGGCCAGTTTCAGCTGGATAAGACACAGGGTGAGCAACAGGAGAAACGGGCAAATGGAGCAAATCCAAGCTTTCAGAGGAAGGGTGGAACACTTCACTGTCTGCCGCTCCACACCAGTGTGTGGTCAGATTCCAGGGCACATGTGATCTGAGCCCATGGAGTGATGGACACAATCAGAATGGACAAGCAGGCAGAGAACGTTTCTCACTTGAAGATGTGACAAAGCACATGGCGTGTGGTCTATCCAAAGGTCAAACAACCCTTGTCCATGGTGGGCAGAGAGATGATTTCTGAGTACAAAGGCCTGTAGAGTCTTTTCGGTTTTTCCTTTCTGTTGTCATACTTTATTGAGATTGGGTTCAGAGAGGAGACCTCAGAGCATGGGACTCTGTGCATTGTGCCTAACATAGTCTTTAGAGCTGATTGGTGCAACCAAGAGGTTTCATCCAAACTGTCAGTCAGCAGCATACAGTGACCCCTTCCAGCCAAATCAGAGGTTCTAGATCAATGGATGCAATCCATCATGGATCAGAATGTTAGGGAGAAAAAAAGAATGCGTCTGTACTGAACAGAATTGTCAAGTTGTTTCTTGTTTTGATCCCCTATACAATACAACAAGACAGCTACCCACATAGTATTTATATCGGGCTTTATAAGTAACCTAAAGATGATTGAAACTCTACAGAAATATCTGTATAGATTACATATTCTGCTATTTTTATCATTGGCTTAAACATCTATGTATTTCATTATCAACAGAATTTTGGGTTTGAGTATCTCAGGAGCATGGAACAAATAAATACCCCACTAACACAGCGTTGTTTTCTTCTTGCTATAGCAGTTTATTGGATGATGTATACAACAGAGATCCTGTTATATGACACAAGATAAGTAGGCAATTTGTGACGATCATGAAGGTGGCAAGCTTGGAACTGACAGTGGGACGTGGAGAAGACAGTAGTCAGGGTTAGGAGTAGGATTATGGCAGTAAGGCTACTCAGCCAAACCTGGAGAGTCAGGCTATCACCAGGGACTGCCCTCCCTTCAAAGAGGTTCATGAACCAGCCCTGCACCACCCCCCTTGCGGCAGACAGAATAGCCCCAGAGGGTTGGAGAAAGGCCCAATGTGCAGAGGCCATTCCTTCACTAGTCATCCCCCATCCGTGATGTGCTCAGCCCAGGGGACACGGAGTCGGCTGCCTGTTAGAGAAGGCATATTCTAGATGGTTCAAATTATGCACTGCGGCTTATCACTAGGCTATAAACATTGAGCTGTCTCTTCTGGACATCTTTACAAGAGAGAACAAATGAAATAGCATGATTCTTAGTGCAGGTGGGTTGTACTCTGGCGAGTATTGGGGTAGGAGGTTATAAACACAGTTCTTGCTTCAATGAAAATCAGACAGGCTTAGCACCTGCTCCCTGCTGCTCCTTCGACAACCATGAATGCATTCACTGATGTGGCCAAACTTAGAAGCCAACTAGATTAGTCATAAATGAAAATCTATAATCTACATTAAAAATAAAATGTGGAAGAGAGGGATATTTGCTTTTTCAACACCAAATCGACAAGCACTTTGTCACCAAGGTAGCTGAGCTGAGCTGACCTCCTCTCTGACATAAGAATGACCAGAACAAGCACAGAGACATCAGCTCACAGGATGTGCCATGGAGTCACCTGAGTGACTCTAATCTTTACATGGACTCATCTCTAAAATCCGGGGCTCCCACCCCATATTCTCTCTTCCCATGCAGCAGGGCATAAAGTAGTTATCATTGCTTAAATCTATAGCACCAGCCTGGTTTTGATTCCTTTTTTTCTAATCTTTAAAGTACATTAGAAAATATCCTTATTTTGAATATCATTTACATATGTGCCAAGTAACTAAATTCAGATTTCCTTCCTCTGAGTTTATAGAAGTCATTTGCAATCTACTTGAGCCATGCACAGTAGTTAACATTAATCTTGAGCACAAAGGTCCCTGGTGAAGGTGGAGATTGGTGGAGCCTGGAAGAAAGATAGCCTGAATGCTTAAGAAAAAGGCTACTGAGAAAGAAGCTGTGAGTCAGAAGGGAAGGAGCAAGAGGCACTCTGGCCCATCTCAAATATAATCCTGATACACTCCTCAAACTCTGCTTGGAGGTGAGGTCCAGCTAGTCTAGTTGATAGTCAGTATTGTCCTATACTGTAATTTTGGAGAAGCCTCCAGATTTCACAATGGAAGATTTGATGTTAAAAGTTGATATTGGGGTTTCTACTGCTTAGAGGAAATAGTTATATATATATATATATATATACTTAAGGTGGTTTTTTTTTTTTTCATTTTTTTTAGTAAGGTCAGGTTGCTCATAGCTAAGGCTGGACTTCATCTCACTCTCTGTCCAAGAATGACCTTAAACCCTAGATCATCCTGATTCAACCTCCTGAATGCTATGACTACAAGCCTGTGCCACCATGGTAGGTCTGGTATGGATTGTCAACAGAATTCTATAACCAACTAGAAAATGAACCTCTGGGCATATAAGGGATTATCTAGGTTGTTAGTGTCCGGGCAGGCTTATGAGGGATTATCTTGATTAGCTTAATTAAGAAGGAAAGACCCACCAACATGATAGGACCCATGGGCTGGAGTCCAGGACTGGATGGAAAAGAGGGAGCGGGCTGACCACCAGCACTCAGCACGCTGCCGCCTCACTGTGGACACCGAGTGTGACGTGCTGCCTCAAGCTCACACCTCCATGCCTTGCCCATGGTGACGGAATGAAAGCTTGAACTGTGAGCCAAAATAACCCCTTCCTTCCTGAAGTTGCCTCTTGTCAAATGTTTGGTCTCAGCAACAAGCAAAATAACAAATACATGAATTTCTATCAGTAGCTCACTCTTTTATCTCTTGACCACACTAAAACCTTGTCATAGAAAGGGAGTCATATGCAGATCTCTGCTAATGCATAGGCATAGAGAGGAATCCACTGTTTACTGGATTTCAGGAACCAACTTGAGGGAGTCATAAATATTGTGTTACACTCTTCGATTTAAAATCACTAGTATCAGGCTAAGGAGAGAACTCAGTTAGTAAAATGTTTGACTTACAAACTCTAGAATCTATTGTATAAAAAGCCAGACATGTTGGGTGGATGGCACACACTTGTAATCCTAGCACTGGGGAACTACGGAGGCAGAGGCAGGTGGATCCCTGGGACTCACTGGCAAGCCAGTCTAGACCATTTGGCAAGCTCAAGACTAATGAGTGACCCTGTGTCAAAGGAATGACACCTAAGGTTGTCTTCTGGCCTTCATACATATACAAGCACACATGTACACACGGACCTGCACAAACATATGCACACATAGCTCAGAAACACATATATACATAAATATATAAATAAATTTAATTGATTTAAAAATAAGAAAAATTGCCACCATCATTACACCATAGTCCTCAAAAGCACTGTTTTGGATTCCTTTCCAGATAACTCATTTAAGCAAGTAGCTCAAGCAACACTTGTGTCATTTGATGACTGAGATTCATTCTGAGAACTGAGTAGTTTGGCACTTCTGTCATTATGTAAACATCAAAGTGGACATACAAAACCCAAGGTAACTATAGCATCAATAGACCAGAAGGTATTTTCAGTCCCATTGTGATGTTAGGAGCCAACCACCACCACATTCACAGTCATTGTTGCCTGAAACATGTGTCATATGACTGTAATTTTAAAAGCAAGTGATTAAACTTTCCTGAGAGCAAATACTAATGGAGAAGAGCAGGGAGTACCAACAAACAGGGCTGCGTCTGGAGTTTCTGGAAGGTGAGCATGTGACCTCAGAGAAAATCACACGATCCACATGCTTCAAGGTGTTGAGGAAAAGTGACCCCCATACCATGTAACTAGCAGCCACATAGCAGGGGCACTGCCAAAGACATATAGGTAGCTTTGTGAATAATTGGGTAAATTCACTGAAATGATGAATCTGAACTATAGAGTCAATTAGTTTCCAAACTAACCCAAGAGCTGCAGGGAAGGCTCAGCAGAGACCACTATGTTTGACTCCCTAGAACCCGCATAAAAGCCTTGGTGTGACTTTGCACATCTATATGCTTAGTGGGGGTGAAGAGACTGGAGAATCACTGGGGCTCACTGACGAACAGCAGCAACTCCAGGTTAAAGCCTAAATCCTATCTCAAGGAAACCCATGGTTAAATGGTGGAAGGGTATATCTGAATTTCTCTCCTGGCCTTCACACGCATGTTCATGGTGCACATCTGTAAACACACACATGCAGTATGTATCAAGCACCATATACCACAGCAGAGAGAGAAAAGAAAGAAAAAAAAAACTGGGCCAAGAGCAAGGCAAGTGTAAAAAGACATAAAGAGATATGAGAACAAGTAAAGACATCAGGATATTGCCCACAGCCAGTACTTATATGCACCCTGAACATCTGGCACACATGAAGCAACAGGCCAGGTTTGAGCTTTACGTGCTGGCCACGGCCCTGAAGCCCATCCTCCCCAGACTGCCTCTGGGTCATGAGGGCTCTTTCTGCTTGTGTTGTGTGCCTGGTTATTCATGGCATCACCAGCAGGTTCTCAGAGCCCAGAAGTGATGTTGGTGGTGCAGGGATGCCAAGAGGCTGAATGAGGAGGGAACTTTCAGCTGTTATTAAAAAAAAAAAAAAAAAGAAGCAGTACCAATATGTCTGTGCTTAACAGTCTTCTATAAACCAGCACTTTCAGCAGAGCAGGCAGAATGGATGCCCCTTTTGTGTTCCAGCCATGCAATTTAGGCACATTTTAGCCTTTTGTTATTAGTTTTCACTTTTAAAGTTGCCTTTGATGTTCATTTTAAATGCATTTTTATTTGATGAAACTATTGTGCCAGGGGGGAGGTAATGTGATTTGTCCCAGTCCTTTAATCCTTCTGTCTGGCCTGGATCTTGACTCGCAAGGATGGGCAATGGCTCAACTGAACAAACATTTTGGGATACTTCTTAATAGCACCTGACTGCGAAACAGCAGGAGACTGAGGGGGGAACCCGACTCCGTCCCTACCCGCCATCTGTGGCTACTGCTACAAAAGTATATACGTGGTTAGAAAATAGCTCTAAAGAGGTTTCAAGGGCTGGGAAGTACAATGTCACTGGGATGAGGGCAGCTTTGTGGAGAGCAGCTCGATAATGAGTGACCCTGTCACTGAGATGAGGGAGGCTTTCTGGAGAGGTGGTCCGTAACGAGCTCGCTAATGGAAAGCAGATTAATCGGGCCAATAAAAACCGTCCTCCCTAAAAACATGCACCTTTTCTCCAGGGTTTCACAATGAGTAACACTTTCCCTCTTTATGACAAAGGGACCATCATCAGGATGCAGCAACCCACTGCCCAATAGTGCCACCTTCTCTGCCATCATCACTCCATGGCCATGCCTCACCCCCCTATTCACCTTCCAAGGAAGAACATCAAGAACCAAACTGACCCTACTTTTGTGGCCTACGTCTCAAGTTAATACTCAGACCACAAGAGTCTCTGCGAAGTGCCTCCACAGCACAGGGTCTTACTGTTCCCATCTGAGCTGCCCCCATCAAGGGATCTTGGATGTCAGCCAAAGTGTCCAGGCCAGCTGTATGGGAATGATTTTTTTGTCACCAGATCCTAGCTGCCTCTCCTCTTTCTTATCCATCAGCTCCTGCCATCTCTCTTCTTATCAACGAAAGCAGAAGAGTCCACCAGAGCAGGTAACCCCAGAACTCAGTGTATCAAGCAACAGTTCCGAGAGGCAAAGGCACACATGGTCTGTACTGGTTTGTATTTTCTAAGGCTACTGAGGAAGTGGTCTAAGTCATCAGAAAACAGGCTTGAGAGTCAAAAAATAAGGCTTTGAAGTCACAAACATACAAAAGTTGGCACTGACAAAAATCATGTTCAGGCACTAAGTCTACCCCAGAGTGTGTAAAGAGTTGAGATTGAATGCATAGGCTGTACAGAGGTACAGTTCTGTTGTCTCTGACCTCCAAGAAGGGGCTGATGGATACAACTCCACTGTGGCCACAGAAGCCTCCACTCAGAGAGGGTGGGCAAAGGGGGTGAGGGGATGCCTCCTTCCTGGGGACATGGGGCTGGGTCATGGGGCTGCCTCATCTCTCTGCCTATTATTTAGAACCCACATTCCTGCATGACCATCAACACAAGTCATCTGACCACAGGAATGTCCTAATGTAGTTGAGAACAATCCTTCAACTATCACAGCTTTCTGGATCCCAGCTTCTTAAACTGTGGATTGTGTAACTGGGATCATGAAAACATTGGCAACAATAAGAGGTTTCTGAGCATCCAATGACCAATGTGAATTCCAAATCAAATGCATAATGAATCCAAGGTGTTTCTGGCACTGCATCCCATGTTGCATCACACCACTTCACTGCAACCTTGGTTCTGAACACGCAACATGGGCACTTTACATTGTACATGAAAACCTGCCATGCAACACTAAGCAGTGCTTCCTGAAACCTCGGCTCAGACTCAAGACTCGTATGCTATGAATAGCAGTGCTTTTATCATACATGCAAAGTTTTCTGTTTTCACAGAAACATAATGGTTTCATTATCGGAAATAAAAATTTTTAATATTTTCTTACCGGATCCCTTAGGATTTAAGCATCAAATCACTGTATCATTGGCTTCTATTGCGAGAATGTTATATTTTCAAAATTACTATCTGAGTTGCTGACATGAGTTCCATTTAAAAAAATTAAATAATGCCAGGCGTGGTGGCGCACACCTTTAATCCCAGCACTGTGGAGTCAAAAGTAGGAAAATGGCTGTAAGTTCAATGCCACCTTGAGACTACATAGTGAATTCCAGGCCAGCCTGGCCTAGAGCAAGACCCTACCTCAAAAAAACTAACATAACTAACATATATATATATATATATATATATATATATATATATATATATACACACATACACATACATACATACGTATGTGTATGTATGTATATATATATATATGTGCATATATATATATATATATAAAATCTTAGGGAGTAGGACAGAATCTCCTACAATATTTATAATTCCTTTGACCACTGAGCCATCTTCCTAACCCTACTACAATTTCTTCTATAATTTTTTTTGTTCATTTTTATTTATTTATTTGAGAGTGACAGAGAGAGAGAGAGAGAGAGAATGGGCACACCAGGGCTTCCAGCCACTGCAAACGAACTCCAGACGCTTGCGTCCCCTTGTGCATCTGGCTAAAGTGGGTCCTGGAGAATCAAGCCTCGAACCGGGGTCCTTAGGCTTCACAGGAAAGCACTTAACTGCTAAGCCATCTCTCCAGCCCACTTCTATAATTTTTGTAATGGCTTAAACTCAGATTTACCACTTGCACTACATATTTATGCAAAATGATGTTCTTAGCATTGAAAATTGCAAAATTAAAGTATTAATCAACATTGAAAAGGGCTGAAGGTGAATGTTGAAGGTTTTATAGTGTCAAATATACAGCCAAGATATCACTTTTTTGTTGTTGATTTTTTTGTTATTTGTTTGTTTTTGGAGGTAGGGTCTCACTCTAGCTTAGGATAACCTGGAATTCACTGTGTATTCTCAGGGTATCCTTGAACTCTCAGCAATCCTCCTACCTCTGCCTCCCAAATGCTGCAATTTAAAAGCCACCACGCCTGGCAAGCTATAACTCTTTATGTAATAGTAGGCAAGCACATCCATCTCATTACTTTGCAAATTTATTTTTTTCATGAATAAATGATAAAATTATGTGTATATCAAAGAATTGTTTTAAAATAATTTTCTTTTTGATTTACTATTGATTGGTAACCTATTTTATTTATCCATATGCTGGTATCATATAAAAGTGTGGGGGGAGAAAAGGAGTTGCGAGTGGAAAAGTTTAGAAAGCTCTGACATGGAGCACCTTTTAACATCTGCCCTCACTGAACTGTGGGCAATCAACATCTGTCTGCCTCTGACTGGTCCAAACCTGACACTGTGCTGGAAAATGAGCTTCAAAATGGTCCCAAAGCTGCAGCTTTTCTGGCACCTTTCAAAGCATCTGCTCTTTCCCATGCCATGTTATGAATAAATGGCACCAACTCACAGATATTCACAGTAAGATAGAGCTAGTCCAGGGTGCTAGGTCCAGGATGGCTTGATCAAGTTTTTATCAAAATGATGTAATAAAAACCAGTCTTGGGAAAGGTTTTCTTGTGTGTGTGTGTGTGTGTGTGTGTGTGTGTGTGTGTGTGTGTTTTCTTTGTCATAACAATTGGTATATTCATGGCAATGAAAGCCTCTTTCTCCAAGCGTCTTTGCATGTAGAAAGAGCTCTTAGCTTTGGTGAGCCTGCTGCTTCCTGAGATAATGTAATGTAGGTTGATGAAGAAGATGATGATAATGATGATGATGATAATCAGAATACAGCATCCCTTCAGCTCTTCTTGAGGAACCCAGGGTCAAACTATGTGCCTCTAAGACCAGGACAGAGTCATTTGAGCTAGGAAATGAGTAGATTCCCCTTAAGAAACATCCGGAGCCATTTCCTCTAAGGTACTCTCATTAACTCTACAAGCCTCTCCCAGTTGACAATGGCTCTGCCTGGAGGACATGGGCGGGGTGGGGGTGGGGGTGACTTTCCAAGGTCTTTATTGAAAGCACCACCTGGAAGGAGTGATTACCTAACAATTTGCCAAAAGGGAGGGCTGCAAAACCTTTCACATTTTTGAATTGCAACTGTTTTCTGTCATCATAAAGAAAAAGCTAATCATTTTTTCCAGCAAGCCACAACCCCCTCTGTCTCCTGCACAGACTATTATGAAATTGTTAAAGACCACACACTTGGCTTTCTCTGCTTTCACAGTTTTAAAACCATCATCAAAAGGCAAAAGGAGCTGGAGTCAGGGTTTCTTTCCAGTGCAGCATCTGAAGTGGAATTCCTTCAGTAGAATGCTATTCTTTTCTGGCTACTTTCCATAAGTTCCATCTTCTTATTAAGTGTTTATCATCTTGCTTAAAGAAAATGGAGACAAAGAAAATCTCAAACTGTGTCCAGTTGGGAAATTGCCATAGAGCCCTTAGTCTCATGCTATCACATATTCTGGAAATAAATTTTAAAGACCAAAAAAAAATTCAGCTCATAATACAAAAGTTCAAATTTATGATAACATTTATCTCTACATTAATAAGGAACTTGCAGGCGAAAATGATTCTCCATGTCTTTGAAGATGTGTGACTATGAATCAGTCCAGCTACATGTTAGTGATATGAGGCAGTTGGTTTTCAAAGTTGGCCCAGAGTAAAGATATCTCTTTTTTATGTGAAATTATGTTGAGAGAATTTTGAAATGCTCACCATCTGAGTCACAGACCCTGGCTTTGAGGTAGGAATTCAGCACAAACATTTTTGAGCAGCACATTAATGATGTAAAGTTTGTTTTTAAGGGAGAATAAAATAAATGTCTCACTTCCAAAACCAACTTGACCCACAGGGCAGGGAAGAAAATGTCACTGGACACAAAGTTAAGAAAGAAAAGCCGTCAAAGATGCCATCAATTCACAGTGTCCTCACCTGCTCCCAGATCACAGACCCTCCGATAGGCTGTGCTCTTAGAAGAAACATCTTCCTTCTATCTGCCCTTTGTGACTTCACCCCAAACACTTATTCCAGCCAGTGACATAAATCCCTTCAGGGGCTCAAGGTGTGCCTCAGCTGTCCTTGTCATTCTTTGAAATGTTGCTCACCACCACCCTAACCTCAATTTTCTTCTTGTCTCCAACATGATAGCTTGAAACATAGGTCTTGTTCTCCCGAACAATTTGGATTAATGTACATCAGATATCTTTAGAATTTCTATTTTTCTTCTCACATTTTTTTATAGTTCAGACATTCATGTCTATAACAAAGAAGGTCATCTTCAAAGCCTCTGGCCTCCCTAACACAGAGTACACCACTGCAGAGCCAATGCCCACTACTCTACACAAAGCCCCCCCTCTTTCACTCCACTATCAAAACCTAACTCGGGCTGAAGAGATGGCTTAGCGGTTAAGCACTTGCCTGTGAAGCCTAAGGACCCCGGTTCGAGGCTCCATTCCCCAGGTTCCCACAGTAGCCAGATGCACAAGGGGGCGCACACATCTGGAGTTCGTTTGCAGTGGCTGGAGGCCCTGGGGCGCCCCTTCTCTCTCTCTATCTGTCTCTTTCTCTCTCCCTTGCTCTCAAATAAATAAAAATAAACAAAAAATATTAAAAAAAAAAACCTAACTCATTCTTCCAAACTCACTTTCTCTGCTGAGAACTGGCCCTGCTATGCTAGTTCCCTGCCATCTTTGGCTTCTGCCTGCCTTCATTCCACCTAGCACTTGCTGCTGCCATTCAACCCATTCAAGATTCTACCGACTTAGTTTATCACTTTTGAATCGTTTCATGTCTGTGCTTTGTTCTCAACCAGGCTGTCTGGGGACGATACTGCTCTATGATATTCCCATAAGGTCTGGCCATCAAGGCAGGGATGGCTGGAAACACAAGTTTCCCACTCTGCTGGAGGTCATAGGAGAAGTAGTAACATAGTCGCCGGCCAACTCCAAAACGCTGCCTCAGCTGATTGTGGTTTTTTCCTTTCCACATATTTTGCTTCCACTTTGTAAGTGGGGTGGGAACAAGTGAGTGGGTACAGAGAAAAGACTGGAAAACATGCGAGACCAATGCACTCAGTGTTTTAATGGAGTGCTTCCCAACATTCTAGTGCGTTAAAATCACCTGGGTTATTAATTAAAAAATGCAATTCAAGGGAGGAGCTACTACTATTATTTGGCTAGATTGATATATTGTGCCCACCAAACTCTCTCCAAATGCTTATGTTTGTGTGTGTGTGTGTATATATATATAAATGTATATATATATATATATAAATGTAAATAAAATTCAGAGTCTCAAGGTTCATCTCAAAAACACTTAAAAACTACTTGTTACAGTGGGGTCAGGAATCCATGCCTAACCATCTCCCCTGAGATTCTGAATAGCCAGCTTGGTGTACATTGCTGGTTAGGTATTGTGAAGCCCTTCTTAGGCACTTAATTTAAATTCTGAGTATGAAACTGGAAGGCCAGGTGTCTATTTTTGTTTGTTCAGGCCTGTGGTGGGCATTTTTCTTTCCAGGAGGAATCTGGAAAAGATATGCACATGAAAAGAAGGCTGGCCCCTTCCGTGTTGGAGATCCCAGTAGAATTCAGTAAGTGTACTATGTTCTTGTTATCCTCTGCCCCAAGGATAAAAGTAAGAAAGACTTAAAGAAAGAAAGATCTCTGCACTGAAGGAGGCTACAATCTAATAGTGAGCTCCAGAGGGTCAAGAACTCTGATTGCTAACTCTCGAAAGCTGGGAAACCAGGGAACTAAATTATTTACTATCTAACATGTTCCATTTAGAAAGGCACACAGTTTTCTAATCTCAAATCAACAGGGCAAAATAGAACAAACTTTATGATACTTCCCGTGTCAGTTACTTTACTCATTGCTGTGACCAAGTATCTATCATGAAGCAGCTTAGGAAAGGAAAGGGTTGATTTGGCTCATAGTTCCGGAGGGTACAGTCCATCATGGTGGAGAAGGCATATGATGGAGCAGGAGGCCAACTCGTTGCCTTGCAGCCACAGTCAGGGATAGAGCAAAGACGACGTGGGACCAGACTGTATAACCTCAAAATTCACCCCCAGTGACTCACTTCCTCCAGCAAGGATCCACCCCCTAAATTCCACAGCCATCCCCACATGGCGACCCCCACCAAAGTACCACCATCTGGGGAGAAAGTATTCAACAAATAAATCTATAGGGCACATTTTAGATTCAATCACAAAAGTTAACTAGAATTGGTGATGGCTGCCATAGCTTTGCTTATATTTGTTGTCTGTGTACCAGTAATTTATCCCCCTTGAAGTAGGATGAAGGAATGATATCTACTTGGGACAAACTTTCTTGTACAAGAAGGGAAGAAAAAGAGATTCACAGTCTTTCTGCATACCAATAAAGCTACATGACTAAGCATTACTGTGACCCCAGAGAGCTGTATTGGGAGTGGAGGAAGACCCCCACAAGCCTCCAAACAGTGGGTAGAATTGTGTCATCTTATAAGGGGCAGAAGAGTTTGGAACAGTCTGTTGTTCTTATATCTCTTCACACCAAATTTTATAGAAATCCTATTTAAGTTCAGCCTTAAATATTTAGAAGTATTGGTGAACTTAAGATAACCAATACTTTGTAAAAACCCTTGGGTGTTTATTCATATCTATTCCTAATCTGCGTATTGAGTCATAATATTTTCAAGTGAGTCATTTTTTTTTTTCAACTTAGCTCAACTGAGAATGAAGCTAGGCTGAAGGAAGTGACTTTTCCTATGTGGGTCTGATTTGCTCTTGACTTGAAGTTCTGCCTAGCTCTTGGTACTATTGGTACTTAACGGTGCATATTTAATCACATTACTATGATGAAGAAATTCTCATACTTTCTGCAAAGTGGACTCCACCTAAACAGGCAAGGGATCAAATGTCAAAGTTATTCAATTATTCATATGTAGTGTCAGAAATTTACATGTAGATTTACCCCAAAGGATGTACTAGTATTCAGTTCCTCTGGTAACCATTTCCCTAGCTCCCTAAGCCATTAGGTCATTAAATAGTTCTTGGCCCTTTACCTAAAATTTTGGGGTGTTAATCCCAGTTTCCTGGTCACATTCCAACTAGGGTAATGACTTTCTGACTTCTTAAATTATGCTTGCAGTTTTGGTCAAGTAAGATGTTCTTTCTTTCTGTCCCATGTGGCTTTATATAAATGAAAATAAGATAATTCAAAATGATGTTTAGAAACTTCTAGGCTAATATAGTGCACTAACCTGAATCATGAACATAGATGCAGTGACTCTCCTGATGGATGCCTCAGATGTCACCAAACACAGGTGCTCACCTTCCTCCCTGAAGTTCGCCTGGAAAAATTGTCCCTGGGCGAGCGTCACCACAGAGTACACTTGCTAGCATAGCCGTCCTGCTTCTGCCTTTGACTGAGGGGGTGGGGTCTGAGGAACCTCACTGGGCTCTTCTCTCCAAATGGGTTATTTACTCTGTCTCTTTTGGATACAGAAACTGGATAGGAGATGATGAAAAGTGACTTGAAAGATTCAACAAGCACTATCAAACATACCACAAGAAAAGATAGTCTATAGCCTAGCATGATACCAGTCATCTCTATCACATCTACCAGGGCTCAGGAGACATCACAGAGGAACTGGGAAGTTAAACATGAATACTACTCTCACTGCTAGCCTGACAACCAGCTCCAGGGAGAGGGTGGTAGACACTGAGGACACTCAAAATTCATAAAAGCAGAAATTCCGAGAATGCAGGTATCTTAACACTAAAGCAAACTTAAATCTACCAAGGCTCAAGGGATATTGTGCCAAAAGATTATAAGAATACAGGGTGGAAGGAAGTATCCCAAGGCACTGTTTTCCCCTTCCCCTATAGAGAGACTGACTGACACATTCATGACCTCACTGTAAATACAAATAACACCCCCGAGGAGGGTCCTCAGTTGAATGGGAGTAGCAGAGAAGGGATATAAGCACATAAACAATTGTAATGTGATGTGTTCATATAGTAAAATTCATAATTTTAAAATAGCAATATAATAAGCAGCAAAACAAGTTATATTTTTTTCCTTTTTAAAAATATTCAAGAATATATTTACTATTTATACATTATATATTTATATTTATACATTTTTTCATATCTCACTTAATATAGCCAATTCAATGTATATTTATATATATGTACATATTACATATATATGTATATTTATACATTTTTAACAGAACAAAAAATTGAATTCTATTTTTGTTACAAATAGTGTATGAAGTGAATTGCACAAAAATATAAATGAATGATTCCTTGATAGGTATGTTGTGATTGAATCTAAGATGGTCCCCATAGGCTCTTGTGTTTGAACACTTAGTCTCCAGCTAGTGACACAATTTGGGAAGGCTGTGAAATTTAGGAGGTACAGCCTTGCTGGAGGAAATGAGTCACTGGGGACAAGCCTTGAGGTATAGTCCAGCATCATTTTCTGTCTGCTCTGTGCTTCCTAACTGTGGATGCAATATGACCAGACACCTAGAACTTATGCCACCATATCTTTCTTATCACTATACTATTCTCTTAAACGTTCAGCCAAAATATACTTCCTTCCTTAAGTTTATTTGGCCAGGCAATTTGTCATAGCATTAAGAAAGGTAACTTATGTAGCAATCAACATAAAATGTCAAAAAGTAAGCTCTAAGAAACTTGGAAGATTATTCGTTATCAAAGAAAAACTGCCTAATACACCGTATTCCTTGGCAAGGGAAAAATAAAAATGTTTTCATAGACAAACATTGCTCAAGTAAAACTTGATCATAAGGATCTTGGGAAGAGATTCATATCCTACATCCCCAGCCTTCATGTGACAGGGTATGAGGAACATGAAGGCTGAAAGAGATTTTCTAAAACACCTAGAAGATACAAGGGTATTAAGGCAGAGTTAATAGGGAAGTATTTTTGTTCGGGTGGTAATATTTCTCTAGAACTCTTTCATCAGACTCCAAACCACAAACACTATTGTCCTACAGAGATATGCTTAAGATAAATTTGTCTGAAAAACTCAAAATGCTTGGGGCCTCTCCATAGAGAATATGAGAGCCACAGAGTGAAACTCAAAGAGAAAGAACTCCAATAGTCAAGCAGAAAGCTCTTCTCAGGCTTTGAGGAAGTTGATGGGGGAAGAAAGGACACGAGGATAGTCTTGCCTTCCTCTGTTGTGGTTCTCTGAGCAGAGCACAGCTGCTCTCCAGTCAGGGCATCCGAGTGTGAACAGGTGATGTTTAGACACCTGCCAGGCACCAAAGTGCACAGGTGAACATTAGAATGTATGGTGTGAGTAGGTGTTGAAATATCCAACACAGTGTTTCCAAAGGTTATGTCCTGGATCTGGAAAAATGTTTGAATGGTTTTCATTTTTGCCTGAAGTCACCCTCCAACTTTACACTTACACTTTTATAACTGTCACATTTTTGTAAAACAAAAGATCTCATTGTTGCCCCTTTCACCTACAAATTCTTACTCATTTTACATTACACAGTGGAGTCCTTTCATTTTTCTTTGGTTCCTAGTACAAAACTATATGGTATATCCATAATTGACAGCCAAGTGTTTATAAGCTTACCTTTCCAGGACAGGTACGTTTTATTTGAAATGCAATTGATAGATTTAATTATGTTCAGCTTTCTCCAAAAAAAGAAATCCCACTGGCACAGTGAAATATATTGAGTTTGATGTGTTTGGCTGCAAAAACTTTCATTTGGCCAAGACTACATAGTCCTAAGTCTCCAAGTGTAAATTATGATGTTATTTGAGATGAAATAGAGAGTCATTTGTGGTGCTCAAGCATGACACTGAGGTAATCTCACCCTCTATCTGCAGGTGTGACACTGGATTCTGCTAGGACAGGCACCTGGTATCAATGTTCAGTCTGGCATTGTTTCAACACAGTCAACCATGGCTGAAGGTGACTAAAAGAAAAGTTTCCAAAGCTTTTTTGTTTTCCACAAGGGATGATGAGCCACAATTACCACAGAACTACATGGTGTCTGATTACTCTCTTTCCCTCCACAGCACCAAACTCTTGTTCTTTGCAATCATACTCTCAGCTATGAAAGGGCAGACAGGAAATCATATCCTATGAATAGCAAATACAATGGCATATGGATTTTTCATGCATGGGAATGATATAAATGCTAATGACTTCCTTTCTAATACACTTGATGGATATATCCTGAGCTATGCATTTTCCCTCTGTAACTCATCACATTCGCCATCACTTATGGAACGTCTGTCTCTACTTCTAGACTTGGAGTCAAGAGGGAAGGAACCAACATAGTGTGTGAAACATCATAGTGCTCACTGCATATTTGCTGGGAGGATGGCTGGATATACACCTTCCTTCTTCATATCCTGATTCCAGGGGCATGAACTTACAAACAGGGCTCATTTATGTCTGAGGTGCAGAGGATAGACCTTATTTAGTGAGTGGAGGAAACTTTTCTGTCCTGACCTCATTGAGATGCCTATATTGATACTCAAGCATTCCTCCCCCATACATTACTGTGACCAGGTGAAAGTTGACCTTTTAGATATTTTGAAGGAAAATGAAATTTTCCAAAGCAATCTCTAGTAACATAGGTACCTTTAATTGATTGAAAGATATTTATATTGAAATATATTTATATTGAAATATTGAAATATATATATTGAAATATATATATATATGATAAAGAAAGAGAAAGAGAAAAGAAAGGAGGGAAAGAAGAAATAAAGAAGGAAAGAGAAAACGCATGCCAGGGCCTCTAACCATTGCAAGGGAACTCCAGATGCATGCACCAACATGTGCATCTAGTTTATGTGGGTTCTAGAGCGTTGGACCTGGGTCCTTAGGCTTTGCAGGCAAGTGCTTTAACTGATAAGCCATCTCTTCAGACTGAAATTTTTAGATAATTGGAATTTTTTTAACTGCTATTTTTAAAGTTTGTGAGAATCCATACTAGAGCATTTTATTGACATTAATCCAGACATAGGAAACATTTGCATTTTATGCAATAGGCAGTTATATAAGAATTCACAGTGTATTGTTAGGGGCAGGCTTATGAGTGTTATAGACAGCTTACCCTTGCCAGTGTTTGGCACACTGTCCTGTTGCTGTTGTCCACCTGATGTTTGCCAGGAAGGTGATGTCCACCCTTGGCTCATGCCATCGTTTGCCCCTGTCATTATGGAGCTTCCCCTCAAGTCTGTAAGCCAAAATAAATGCCTTTGTCCCACAAAAAAAGAATACTCCTGGGATGGGAGACCTGAAAAAAGGGTGGGAAAATCTCAAAGTCCTATTTGAGTCATTCAAGTGAAATGAAAAATATTCACATCCATTTAGTTCTCTATCCAAAGGAAAGACATGATGTGATTCCCTTTGCTTATGATTCAAACGTTAGTCACCCTGTAGTCATTATCTTATTTGATCTTCATAACATCCCCAAATGCAAGATGGGATCCCAAGGCATCTTTCTATATTAGGAAACAGGCTCAGTGGATTGGCTTCTGTATCTGATAATCTTCCTCTGTAAGAGGCTGTCCCTCCAAAGGCTCAGAATCACACAGTTTACCCCATAGTCTCATTTCACCAGGGTGTGAACCTTTAGAAGTAAAGCAATTTCAACTTTGCCCTTTGAGTTTTTGTAGCATGATCTTCTTGTCTCTCTCACCGTTCTGTATATGAGAAGGTTCCAGCTTGTAAAACCTATGAACTCAAAGAAGTTAGTTGTTGTTGTTGTTGTTTTTCCCCAAAAGCCCATACTTTTGAAGATCTAAGTTTGGATCCTGCCCAATCTAGTTTATTTTCCAGTGGAAAAGAGAAAAAATGTCTAGGTATCCCCTTGAAGAGCCTATTTGAGAACACAGCAGTTTCTCATAACAGAGTTCAGTCAGGACAGCAATAGCCCCATTATGGACCAAAGCCACCGCAGTGAGTGGGTCTCTACAGCGAGACTTGTCAGGAGTACTGAGAAATAACATTTAACATCTCAACCACTTTTGTAATTGGGAAAGTGTCATTCTTGCCTGTGTTTGAAATAACACCGTGTTGCTTAGCAAATCCAACTTTAGAAAAACTTTCAACAGCTTTTGAGAAATAATCTCAGTCACTTTACACATGTTTCTTGAAGTTCTTTTCTTTGTAATTCAACTGAAGGAATAAAAATTGTATAATGTATTGGATAGATAAACTACCTATTTATTCATTCACTATAGTCAAAACTTTGTAGTTTTTATAATTCCATACAATGAAAAATAATTATTGAAAGTTTGTGTGAAGGCAAACTGGAAGGGTGAAGTAGAGGAATTTCCATGTCTGTCTATTGAAATCTTTAAAGAGAAATGTTGGAAGACCCAAGAGGCAGACCTGCCTTTGATTGCATGAGTGTGTTGCTGTCGGGCAAGGCAAGGGGATTAAGTTGTCTGCTCTTTTAAAGCCAATGAAGAGAAGAAAAGGTCAAGGAAAGATACAAAGGAATAGTAAGTAATCACTTCATAGAGTCAATCCTCTACACTGGACCAGCCATTTCCCAAACGATTAAGTCATGATCAGAACAAAAGGCAGATAAAAATCATGAATGGAGGCCAAAAAAAAAAAAAAAAAAATTCAGATCCACAAGGTGGCTGGTGCCTATAATCTCAGCACTCAGGAAGCTGAGGAAGGAGAATTATGAGTTTGAGGTCATCCTGGGCTACATAGCAAGCTCAGCCTGGGCTACAAAGCAAGATCCTGCTTCAATTTTTTTTTTTTTTAAGTTCCATAGATGTCCAAATTTGCAAAGTAGAATGACAATCAAATAGCCAGGAAAATTGTGTGTGTGTGTGTGTGTGTGTGTGTGTGTGTGTGTGTGTACGCATTATTTTGACTATACAACAAAATAAGGAATGGGATGATTTAAGAAATGGGTGAGCACTTAAAAAGAACAGGATTTAGTAGGAGCACGTAATAACTGACCAAGGGAAAGTATACACTTTTAAACTTGTATGTATCTGGCTTTACCCATGTACTAGAGAATTGAACCTGCGAGCCAGGCTTTGCAAGCAAGTGCCACTTATCACTGAACCATCACTCCAGCATGCACTTCTATGAATAATCACTTAGCTCAAGGAAGTACTGGGAACATATTCTATTTGAATTTCCACAACATCTCAGAAAAGTTTCATATGATATCCTTGCGTAGAAGGTAAAGCTGTCACCATCATGAATCTATTACAAGTGGTGCCCTCCTCCACTAGCAACTCTCAGACTTCAATGGCTGGGTATAGTCATATTTAATCTTCATGCATATGGACCAGTGGAGGAAATTTGATTGATAGCTCTGGGCTCCTCCCATCTTATGGCTCAGCCTCCCCTAGGTTTTCAGAGTTTCCTCTGAAGTCAGGGGACAAGGAAAGACAGAGAGAGAGAACTACACAGGACAGAGAATAGGCTTTTTTATACCATCTTATTATTACCCTTGGTCTGTAGTGCAGGACTCAGTCTCACCGTTAACACCTCACCACAAAGCAGCTGGAAAATGAGTTCTAGCAATAGCCAGGAGGAGAACAAGAAATCATGGATAGCTGACTGTGGGTGGCTCTGATGCAATGCGACCACAGTCTCGTGTAGGTCTGTATAATGCTTTGGTACACATGTTAGAGATTTCAAAGCTCTGCTAATAAACAATATAACTGGAAAACTAGAAAAAAAAATTCTGTGGTAATTTTCAGAAAGAGCTGATGACTTTACAAAAAGGCTACCTGTATTTGGGTCACAGGTTGTGGTTTGCCAGCCTCTGGAATAGATGACAGAGTCAGAAGTCATGATAGATAGCATGTTGGATTAAATAAAACAAGATTACATTTAATCTGGTTATATTTAAAATTATTGATATGATACATTGCTTATCTAAAATAATATTGCCCAGTATGTTCTTCGCTATAACTCAAAAGAATTTCAGAGTGTGACATGGATGCCTTAAAGGTCATGAACAGGAAGGAATAAGGTAATTGAGAGGTTCCAGGTATACAGAGCATGGCACTCTTTACTGAGGTAAGAATAGCTGTTGTGTTGTCTGGCATACCACCTACCACTGAACCCCATTTACTGCGTGGATTTGCCAAAGCCCCAACTTGGACCCTTAGGGTAGGAATTTGATTTGTCTCTCAGGAATAGGAAAAGTTACTTATTTTCTCATAACATAGTCAGCCCTCTTAATTTAATGATTCCATATCCATGAATTCAAACAACTACAGGTTGCAAACCAAAAAAAAAAAAAAAAAAAAAAGTTTCTGTCTTGACAATGTAAAGAATTTTTCTTGTTTTTATTCTTTAAATAATATAGCACACCAATTATCAATATAATATGTACATTCTATTGAGTACTTTAAATCTTCTGAGAAAATTTAAGGTGTACAAGATTTCTCAGTTTATATGCAAATATTATACGGTACAGTTACCTTCTTAATGCTGATATAAAATACCCAGCCTTGGACTGGAGATGGCATAGTAGTTAAGATACTTGCCTGTGAAGCCTAAGGACTCAGGTTCAATTCCCTAAAGCCCATGTAAGCCAGATGCACATGGTGGCAAATGAATCTGGAGTTTGTTTGCAGCGGCTGGAGACCCTGGCTCTCTCTCTCTCTCTCTCTCTCTCTCACACACACACACACACATAAATAAATAAAGAATAAGATAGCAAAATACCCAACATGAAGCAGATTATGGGAGAAAAGGCTTTATTTCATACTTAAAATGTTTGTTGTTGGTGGTGATGCTGCTTTGTTTTGTTTTTCAAGGTAGGGTCTTGCTATAGTCCAGGCTGACCTAGAATTCACTATGTAGTCATAGGCTGGCCTTGAACTCACAGGGATCCTCCTACCTTTGCCTCCTGAGGGCTGGGATTAAAGGTGTGTGCCACCATGCCCTGCAGATTTACAGTTGTGACAGGGATTTTCATCCTGTCAGGGAAAGCATGACAGCAGCAAAAGACTGACTCATATCCAGGAAGAAGTAGTCTAAGAACTGGGCTTGGAGCTGGCCTGAAAAGCCTCAAGTTCCAACTCCAGTGACACACTTCCTACAGCAAGGCTCCACTTCCTACATTGCCACCAGCTGAGGATCAAGTATTCAAAACTCACGAGCCTATGGGGACCATCTCATTCAACACCCCCATCTATATCGTATAATGGATGGGAGCATGGAGCGATTTCACTATGGTAGAAGGGTCCTGGGATGGTTATGCATGGGCACTTAGGTACAAGCCACCAAAATCTGGAAAGCATTGGAGCTATGCAAGATGGAGGGTGGCCATGCTGCTCTTCTAGGTCCTGAATGAGATCAAGCCCAGGGAGAAAGTTAGTGAAAGGTGGGGCTTGATGACATCAGTGTGCCTTATCAACACTACGGAATGTGTGCATCTGTGCCACAAAGTCTGAGCCACAGCTACTACTTTGTTTCTCCCAAATCCACCAGACCTAGGTGTGCAGGAACAAAGCTAACATCCTTGGGAAAAATTATTTTGAACATTGCTCTCAAAGGTCTTCCTGCCCTTCTGTGCCACAATACCAAACATCCATCCTTGACACATGAGCAGAGACTTCGCATCATACAGATCATCTTAAGGTTGACAGCCATACCACCCTGAACATGCTTGACCTCAGCTGCTCTCAGATGCTCAGCAGGGTCAGGTCTGGTAGTACTTTGATGGGAGGTCATCTTAAGATGACCATCCACGTTCCAACCCAAAGGGAAAATTTTCATTGGCAACACTGATAAGCGCCTGGCAATCTACCTGCTTCTGTTAGGGTACATTCAGATTGGCCCTGGTCTATGCAGGGGCAGCTTCAGTCTCCCTGGAAGGTTTCTTTTCCTTAGAACAACCATCTATTACTGGATTATTTGGTACATAGTGAGATCTTGCCTCAAAAGAAATCAATCAACTAATTAATTTCCAAATACTAAACACAGGTGAATATCATAAATCTACTGTCAAATGCCAACTGGTGTTTGAAAGGTTTGAATCAAAGAAAATGAATGAGTGGCACATGCCTTTAAACCTAGCACCCAGATGGTAAAAACAGGAGGACTGGAAATCAAAGTCATCCTCAGTGACATAGTGAGTTCAAGGCCCTTGTTAAAAAAGAAGAAGAAACAAAAACACAAACATAGGAAAATGTGCATGTCCTTATATCATATGACACATTCATCTTGCAGATCTCACCAATATCTGTAATTTAGAGGGATTAAGAGAAACACCCATGAACAAGATCACCCCTGAATACTTTCAACACCATTTAAAACATTTTTCCCCAAACTGTTATACAGTGTTATACAATGCCACCCACACAGGAAACTCACAGACATATTAATTATACCTAGAGTGTAAGCCAAAGGATCCAGAGCATGCACATGATTTATTTTCCTTGGGAACAGGAGAAGAATAAAATAAGAAGGTATCTGCCAACAATGTGGAGATCGGGGTGTGCTGTGTTCATATGAGAAATCTTATGTCATCCTGATTCTTCCCCAAATTGTTATCTTCCTCTGTAAATAAACCCAAGCTCTCATTTCAAACGACTGGTCCAATGCAAATAATGACTAAACTTGGTCTGATATGGATCCTCTTACTCAATGTGGGAAAGACTTCCATGATGATCCTACTGCTTCTTTCGGGTTTTATGGGTTTGTTTTGTGATCTCCCCCCGCCCCCCCCAAATTCATTCTTTCAATAGACACTTCTGTTGATCACTTTCCCCCCCTCCTAAAAGATGTGCACCATATCTGGAGCCATTCCAACTCCCTGACTAGAAAAGCTTGAGCAATCTTATGACACCTGGTTTGCTGAAAGAGCCACAGAGAGACCTGACCTGCAACTGACATTCAGACCATCTTCAAAAGCCACAGGAGGCCAACCGGAGACTGATATTTAGACCACCTTCAACAGACTGAAACAGAAACCCCAGGCCAGAAAGCAGTGACTGGGTATTTCATTGGCACTGCTTTTATTTTGAAATGTGCTTATACCCTTAGCTAAAAGGCTTTGAGGTTGACTGTGACCTGCTGAGGTCGCCATGACATGGTAATGACGACTGGTGGTTGATGCTCCATTGCAAACTCAAATTCCTCCCAGAGACAACTCAGCTGCACAGTGCTCTAAGGTGGCCTGAACAGGCACCTGGGCGACCTGGCCTGGCTCCACTCCCTGTGCATCTCATCTCACTTTCCTGGCACAAGCTGTCCCTGTGCATCATCCAGACTCACAAGCTCACCTGGAACTCTTGCTCCAAAAATCATCTGGGAGGAGTCTTCGTCCTCCACCCTCAATAAGGCCCCAGACAGGAGGAGGAGGTTTCCTGCAACCAACCTATGGGCCATCCACACTTTCACCCTTGGTTTAGTCCACCATGCCTGGCACCTTCGTGGTGATCCTCACTGGAGTACAAGCCACACTCTCTCCTGCACTGCTGGGTACCTAGAGCTCTGTGATCAGTGGGACTGGCTGACTACAGGGCACTCCACACTGCATTGTCTTGGTCCAGAGTGGGAACTGGGCCCAAACCATGTTTGCTTTTGACAAATTGAGCACAATTTCCAACAATTATGTCTCAGATACTTAAGATGGATGAGTAACAAGAATATCTGCTTCCTGTTCATGATATGGCACAAGGATGGCTGATCAAGGCGCTGGTTTTGTCCCTTAAAAAATAGCAATGTTTTCTATAACTTATTTTTTTATATACTGTTGGATAGAAATAATTTTCAGGAAAATAGATGGATCTGCAAAAAATCATATTAAGTGAGGTGACTCAAACTCAGAAAAAACTAAAACTGCATGTTCTCTCTAATATGTGGGTCTTAGCTAGTAATGTCTGTAAGTATGTCGACAAACCTGTAAAGACAGAACTGTGACTAAAAGTGAATATAAAGAGATGAGCTGAAAGGGGGAGAGGGGCAGGCAACAGAATACATGTGACATGTAAAGAGGAGGAAATACATAGGGGGAGGAGAAGGGATTAGCAGGGAGGACAGGAATTAGTAAAAACAAATCATATTTGAGAATGCCAAAACTAATAAGAAATAAATACACAGTAGTGTTTTTAAATAAAACATCCCCCAAACATGATTTGGTCCAAGAACAAACTCTTTCTGTTGTTATTGAACAAATTTGTAAGAATGGTGCTGTTTAAACTAAATCCAAACGTTTCAAAAAGAAATATAATGTTAATTTGGGAAAAATTCAAAAGATAGGGCTGTCATTGGACATTTTTATCCCTAAAATGAAATTGATTGCCTAATTGTATCCTGATGACAAATCCAGAGGCATTGAAAATAAATTTGGGCTGTGGAGACAACTCAGTCAGTAAAGTGCTTGCTTTACAAGCATGAGGACCTGAGTTTAACCCCTAGGCATGATGGCACATGTTTATAATCCCAGTACTGGGGAGGTGGAGGCAGGTAGATGCCTGGAGCTCACTGGTTAGCTCATCTATCCTAACTAGTGAGGTCCAGGCCAATGAGAGACCTCAAAAAGAGGTCTCTCAAAAAGAGGTTCACAGCCTTCCTGGGGTAAGAAGTTATCATCTATCATCTGAACACACAACACATGTACATCAACCTGCACACACATGTGAACCCACACACATACACATACCACACGTATGCACACAAACACACACATGGGCAACAAAAAGGTAGGGAGGAAGGGAAGGAAAGAGAAGGTACAGGATCAGAAGATATCTGCATATAAAGATTTAAAACAGCCATCTAGAGACATTATCTTTTCAAGTCTGGCGGCAGGACCGGTGCCTTCCCTTTCTTACGCTGGAGGCTGAGCCACAGATAGCAGGACGGGCAGCCAAGCGTGAGGACGGAGAGGAAGTCTCCGGAATGTTTGTGCTTTAAAATAAAGGCATCGCAGGCAACTTGTTCATAATCATGTAGCATTCTCATCATTACCACAGTGAGGAAAATTTCTTTTGGCACTCTTAATAGTGACAGGTTGGGTTTTCTTTAGATCTATTTCATTTAAGCTGTTTGTTAAAGCTTGTGATCTATACTGAATTGCTCAGATGTTAATGACGAGAAAGTTCAGAAATACTCTCAAAAGGATAAGACATTTTCCCAAGCTACTTACTCATTTCCATGTTTTATTTTCCTTGAATTCAAACACTGTAAATCAACCTACTAATGGTAGCCTTAACTCACCTTGGACAAATCTTCATGCTTTCCCTAGTAAGAAACTCCACTAGGTTTTAACTTGCTAAATACACACTATGGCCCAGCTACCAGGAAGAGAGGGAAACTCATAGTTTCAGCCAATATGCTGATAGTTTATGGTATCTGAAGAGAACTATGGTGCAGCAAACATGCCAGGATTTCCCTGTGTTCGGAGAAAGCTCCACAGCCTTCCATGTGCCCGAAGGGCATACTTGCCCCAAGTTTGTCAACTATAAGGAAGAAAGGGCCACTGTGTGCTATCATCGCCACTTCACTGACCAATGGAACCATGTGAAACCTCAGTTGTAAGGGAGCGACCCTGCACCCTGCTCCCCAGCAGACAAGGCGGGTCTGGCGGGTATCCCAATGCCAAGTAATAGAATCTGACAGGCAGAAGTTTCCCATTGAGCAGCATTACCTTTTCTTCAAAAAGTAAGAGAAAGCAAATAAAAATATTTAGAGTGAAAAAGAAATACAGAGAAAATTTGAGTACATAACAGACCCTATGTAGTAAACCAATGTGGTCTTGGGTCTTTGCTCAGGTCTCCAAATCTCGGTGGGACCTAATTCATTGGCCTATATAGACTTGTAAGGTCTGTTCTACGTAATCCTTTATTACATCAGGTCCGCACTGGGTTGAGCCCCGGGGACACATAGATGCATTATCAGAATACGGAATCCCAAAGCCGCTACTGTTGGGCTCATTGCCAGTTACAGTGGAACCACCAGTAGAGTCTCAGCCATGCTTTGTGAGTCTCCTTTAATGCGGTGTTAGTGGTTCTTTTCCAATCAATTTTTACACCCTGCATTCTTGAACATTCTTGAGCTTTACCTCGATTTGTCTCTGAATCTCATGCTTCAGAGTAAGGATAAGATAGAAAGTAAATCTTTTTAAATGTGTGTTGTGGAGCTCGGCATGGTGGCCCATGCCTTTAATCCCGGCACTCAGGAGGCAGAGCGGTGAGTTCAAGGCCACCCTGAGACTATATAGTGAATTCCAGGTCAGCCTGAGCTAGAGTGAGACCCTACCTTGAAAAACCAAAAAAAAAAAAAAAAAAAAAAAAGATACTGGCCTATATGTTGCTCAAGAGGCCTCCACTCGGCAAAATTGTCTAAATGCTTTGCAGAAGAATACATTGAAAAATAGAAATCAAGTGACTCCTTCCATCTTCTCAACCTTGTTTCCATGGATCTCAATTTCAGAAGGGTAATAGATTTCCCACTCAGTTTCCAAGAACACCAAGAAACCATAGCCTGGGAAAGGTAAGTCTTTGAATGTTGCTATAGAATTATAGTGGAAGCATAGCTTCATTTATTCACTCAAAAAGTATAACTGAAAGTTTATTGCCATTTCAAATACCTTGTGCATCTTACAAATACTGGGAAAAAAAAAATGAGGAAAGTGCATTCCATCAGATACGTGTTGTCCCATAAACAAGATTGAAGACAGAGAAATGTGACATAATAGCTTCTACTTTCTAGTTGTGTGAGCTTTTTCAAATGGTCATAAAATGTCACTGGGAAGCGGAGGTGAGGTAAATAACATACAATTCATAATGTAGTGCCTGGTGTGCATAAGGCCTCTAAAGAGTGATGCCCAGAAGGGCTGTCATTACCACTAGGACCATGGTGGTTTTACAGAAGGTGACTTCTTTAGTGAAAAGACTGCAGGAGAGACCACAGAGCACTTGAGTCCTGATAGAGAGTGAAGCTCTGCTTTCCCCTGGAGGATCAAAGCTTTGTCTGTCATGAAATACTCTCAGAGGTATTCTGTGTTTCTCCAAAGAAGTCAGTTGCTGGCTCCTTGATCAAGCAGACAAAGCACTTTCCAAGGAAAACAGTATTTGGGGAAACTCACTGAAAACCTTCATTCTGTAAGTTAAAGAAGCAAATAACTAACTTTGTTCATCCTAACCACTGTCCCAGGAATGACCTCACCACCCATGTAGATGTGAGGTTGATAACACAGACAAGCCCACAGAAACACACAGAGGCTCCTGACCTAAGAAAATGACAAGGGTTACGGAGATAGAAAGGAGAATTCCTCTGACTTGCTCCACACACACTGCATGCATAATGCCTCTTCTGGAAGCACTGTTGACTAAGGATTCGGGGGATCATGAAACTGTAGCATGGCAAGGTAGCCACAGGAGGGTGTGACCATCTGGGGTCATGGTACGTATGCACTGAAGTCCCATCAAACAGAAGGATCCTGGTGTCACCAGGCTTGAAAAGAAGTAGAATTTCCAGATGCATGGTGATGCAATACAACATAATCATTAGGGATGACAGACTGTCTCCACACAAACAGGTCATGCTATTGCTTTAGCTCTAAAAGTACTTATTCAAAAGAGTCAACTTCCATGAGCAAACACAAAACCAAAGCTTGGGAGAGGTGACGTGCAGGGCCATGAGTGTAGGATATCACTATCTAGCAGTCCTCAGCTTGCTGCTTCTTTTCTTGGAAAATGAAGATTTAGAAAATGAGAATATTGAGGCTGAAGACATGGCTCAGCAGATAAAGCCCTTGCTTGCGAAGCCTGATGGCCCAGGTTCATTTCCCCAGTACCCACATAAAGCCAGTTTCAAAAAGTGGCACATGTGCCTATAGTTCATTTGTAGGGGCAAGAGACTTATGCACCCCTTCTTCTCTCCTCTCTCTCCCTCTCTCTCCTTGCAAATAAATATATTTATTGTTACTACAATATCTTTTAAAATGAGAATATTATGCAACCTATTGTTAATATCTTTCCTTGTCAACATTCTCCTACACCCTTGCTTTTAGTGGCCTCTAAAGCCTGGAGGAAAAAAGAAAAATCTCACACTGCATTATCTCTGCCTGCTTGCCTGACTTCTTTTAACAGAAGTTGTTTTACTAAGCATCCTATTCCCAGACCAAAGCCATTTTTTTTCACCAAAATTATTGACCAAAGATGGAGAAATAGCTGAATCAGAAAAATACTTGACTTGTAAGGAGAAGAACTTGAACTCAGAGTCCCCAGAACACACACACACACACACACACACACACACACACACACACACACACACAAGCTGGACATGGTGGCACACACTTGTATTCCCAGTGCTGGGGAAGTAGAGACATGCAGATTCCCGGGGCTTTCTGGCTAGGCTGAACTAACATGTTTGTTAAGTTCTAGGCTAATGAGACACCTTGCCCCAAGAAAAGTTGGACAATGTCTGGGAAAACACACACAAGGTTGTCCTCTGGCCTCCTCATGTACGACCATGGAAATGCACACATGCCTTCATACACATGGTGCCTGCTAATTTTCACATGTATACACCACATAAATCTATAAATGCATAAGTAGAGATTATCTACTATTAAAACTCCCATGTTAGATCTCCTTCAGCTAAGCCCATCACATCTCTGCATACATGTTCCCAGGTCAGCCTTCTGGCCCTGGGCATGGCTTCTCTTCCCACAGCCTGACTTGGTGATTCACTGGTAAACAGTACACCTGAACAGTGTCCTGGACCAACATCATCCTCATCACTCTACTCTTTATGCTCCTTTCATGACGGACCCTAGAATCCTGCTTCCTCGGGACTGCCCCCCACAACTAAGAGGCAACATGTGGTCTCTTTCCTGACCTACTCCATCACTGCCCACATGCTGTGTTTCATTTACATCATGTTGTGTATGGTGAAGACAGCTCAACTTTAACCTCTAGAAAGTTCTCTAGACTGCACATTTTATTCCAGGTTTCATTTGTTAGATTGCTCCCCTACTTTGTATGTTCCTCCAAAATTCAGAAACAGGGACCAGGTGTGGTAGCACATACCTTTAACCACAGCACTGAGGAGGCAGAGGTAGGAGGATTGCCATGACTTTGAGGCCACCCTGAGACTACATAGTGACTTCCAGATCAGCCTAGGTTCAAGTGAGACCCCACCTCAAAAAAAAAAAAAAAGAAAAAGAAAAAGAAACAGGGGACTGGAGATCTGGCTTAGTAGATAAAGGTCTTGCTATTATGCATGAGTACCAAAATTCAGATCCTCAGAATCCAAGTCAAAGATGAACATGTGGTGGGTGATTATAATGCCAGTGTACTGCTGTGAGAAGAGAGGAGGAGACAAGAGAATTTCTCAGAAGCTCAAAGGTGGGCTAGCCTGAAAAAATGCAGTAAACAGCTAGGAGAAGGAGAGATGCTGCCTGAAATAAAGTGAAAAGCAAGGACTGACATCCACAGCCATCCTCTGATACCCCCTCACTCATCATAAACACACCACAAACGTTTTTAGAAACATTTTATTCATAAACTCATAGCAGAGACCCTGTCTCTTGTTAAATGCTACTGAGGAAATAAACTGAGCAAGCAACTGGCTAACCAAAAGATTACTTTTAACCCCACAGAAGTGTCTCTGCTTATTTCCAGTGCAGAGTGACTTATCAAATAAACTGTGTTTTAACAATGATTAGAAATATTCCCTGATTTTTTTTTTTTTTTTTGGCCTGGAGGCCTATAATTCACCTGAAGCTCATATAACATGAGAAAAATCTTGTTTGTCTCTAGTTTTCAGTAGAGATAAAGCAAACTGCAGTTGTGAAGGGAAGGATGCCCACAATTCCTACACAGCAACATACAGGCTTATGAGAGGAATTCAAAAGGTGTGGTTGAAAATCTCCAAAATCCCATCTCTGATACGTTTCTTTTGCTCAGAGGCAAAATTGTTTGTAAAAACTTTTCTTTTGATTTTTGTTATCCAAATAATTCCAGCTTAAATTGGAACTCAAATATTAATCTGATAATCATACCGTTGAGACACATTCTCTGACGATTGATCTCAAATGACTTACAAGGCTTTATTTTACCCCATTTTCTGCATTCCTTTCCAGCCAGGGGTTTTGCCTGTCTTTAACACCAACTGCCCTCCCCCAACCTCCACCTCCATCATCAGGGAGGTAAAAAAGACCCTGAAATGTGTGTATTAAGATGATTACTATGTGCCTGGGAATATCCTTTAATTTAAATCTTGTTCTATTTTATTTTTAGCTTCAAAGCTTTTACAGGAATGAACACCTGTCTTTCAGGGCCCGAGAAGAGATTGTCAGGTACCGACACACTTTGTTTTGTCAAGTCCTCAGACAGTGACACTGTGCATAGAAGTCACATTTTAATTAATGATCAAAGCCAAGGACACCTGTACGGCTGGGCTAAACTTCTGAATTCTTTGATACTAGGTTTGCAAACTGAAAGAGCCCTTTGATTCTCCCTTGTGTTTGTCCTTTCTTGGAGATCAACTTAATTCTGTTTTTCAAAGACAACACATTTAGCTAATCTGAATCTTGAAGTTGCAGGTGACAATGCCCATTCACCTTATAAAAGTCATGCTCCATTACGAAGGATGCAGGGCATTGTTCAAAAGACTCCCCTGGAAGATGCATTGCTGCACATGCATTCAAGCTATAGGTGCCTCAGACAGGTCTCGGACACTGGCTAGTGGCAGCTACTTGTGTATGTCATGTGGAAGTAGAAGAGAAATTGCAAATTAAATTCAAAATCCCTGTTTTAGATAAACTATTAAATGTTGATGTATGTCAATATTACATACTCTATGTTGACATACTATGGTGTATAATATTATAATATGATGCAGGTTGATGAGCATTATTATACTCAATAATCAGAGGATGAATGGATAAAGAAAATGTGGCATATGTATGTACAATGGAGTGTTATTTAGCCTCTAAGAAGAATGAAAGCATGTCATATGCAGGAAACATGTCCCATCGTGTTAAGTGAAATAAGCCAGAACACAAAAGTGTTGCGTATTTTCTCTCATGTATGGAATATTACAAAAAATGTCTGTAAAGGTAGTCTCTCCATCCAGAGTAGCTTTGTGTGGGAAGGAGTAAAATGTGGATAATTTTTTAAGGCATGTTTAAAAATGTCAAAATTAAGTCTATTATTTTACACAATGAATAGATACTAATAAAAAACTCACATTTATATTACATAATATATACATTACTATAAAGCATATAAAATGTATGCTAATACTATAAAGTCTATAGTATTAAACTGATTTTATAGGCACCCATATTAATAATTTCAGTAGAGATAATGAGACACGTGAGACTCAGTCATAAAGGTTTGCTCTGCCATGTAAAAATAGCTTGGGAACTTTAGCTAGAAACTACTAGAAATATTATTTTACTTCACAATGGTGGAAATACAAGTATAAAGAATAAAATACAGACATAATCTCCTCCATATTTTGGTCTATCTCTATACAGTTTTTAGCATAAATATAAATTTACATATGTGGATATATTGATTACATAAATTTGTATTCGTTTTTAAATTAACCTGTTGTTTTTCCTTTGTTGTTAAAATTGTCAGTGGATACTATTTGAGTGTGTAATTTTACATCCTATACCCAAAATAATTTTCTTTTTCATGTTATCATTTCTAATTTTATGCAAAGCATAAAAAATTGCAATATGATTTCATGCTTAGAACACTTTGAAGGGGTCATGATACACAGTACCAAGTCATCCTACTGGGAGGTTGGATGAACTTATTGGGGATACATACACATGGCCAGTTAGAACATCCTTGCCAGTAATTATCACTTCTTTTACTTCTTTATTACTAGTTTTCTTAATTTTTGTATTTTTAGTTATTAAAACAGTTCAAAATTTTTATAGGCTTATCAGATATTTTGTTTCTCTTTACTTATATGGACTTACATGTGCTACACTCTAATTATTGACTTCTAAGCAGCCTCTAAATTTTAAGAAGAGTAACTCCTCAGCATTGAGTTTGTTGTAAGTACTTTTTTCTCTATTTTCATTTTATTTGAACTGTATCAAGCATTTTAAAGTACAGCAGTTTTAAAGTCTATGTTGTCTTGTTGTTTGTGTTTTTCTATAAGCTCTACTTAAATTCAAATTTGTTTAAATTGAATAATTTGTAACTAAACTAAGTTAAGTTTTTGTTCTTTGTCACAACAAGTTTTGCAGATATTCCCATAATGATTCAGAAATGCCCAAGAACAATCCATTCCCAAGGTAAGAAATCACATAGGACTACAAGGCTCTGTTGATGGCAAAGTTAAGGGTTCCCAATTTATTTCTGCCACAAATTCATGAAGAACCATTTTGGTAGATTAAACCACCATCTGGAACACCACAAACAGTAATTTTCATGGAGCAACAACATGAGCCTAATACTCCCTCTGTAAGGGAGGAGTGAATGAGGTATTCTCTACTTCTCTAAGGGCCATCTTCTTGCTTTGAGTGACAACTGAAACGAAGAAGTTTTGGAGAGTTACACATGCTTAGTATTTGTTATGAGGTCACTGAATGTAAAGCAGCTTTCAACATCTTTTGAAAAAAGAAAAAAGTAACCTTTAAAGTTGAACTGATCAAAATGGCCCAATGGACAAGTGTTAGAATCCCTTGCCAATCTATCCATTATTAAGAGATGAGATACCAGTGCTAACTGTCACACGTTACCAACTGTATCAGAATATGAATGTTTCATATTCTAGTCTATGAAAACTTATGTTTAGTTAATTTAAAAAAAAATCAACATCATTCCATTAAACTGCCTTCCACTTCTAAAACAGAATTCACATAAGTAAGGAAATGGGAAACTGATAAGGATTTTATTCTCAAGAATAAACTAAGGAACAAAATCATAAATAACAAAGAAATTCTTTTCCTGAACACTCTCTTCCCTCAGCTTCCACTCCCAACTTGTCACTCCTTAATCACACAACTAATTTCGCTGTCATTTAAGCAGAGTCGGCTGGATGTTTGTTGAAGCACTCATGAGTATGATCACCTAGCTGTGTTTCTGAACAAAACCTCCACAAGTATTTAACTTATACAAGAGAACTGTGGATATAGAAGGGACCAGCAAAAAAAAAAAAAAAAGACCTAAGCCTTGTCTTTGAAAGCATGTCACCCACCATCCATTCTGGGGAGGGCTCTCTCCCCAGCACCCACCCTTACTCCTCACAAGTCTTCAAAGACAGAGGATCAAATCTGGCACTGTCCAAAGGTGCTGCTTATTTTTCTCTTGATCTTCCCCTCAAAATCTCCCTTTGAACAGGATTTACACACACAGAATGAATAGAGATTAGGGGCAATTATGGTTTTTGTTTTGCTTTTAATGGCCCATGCAACCCTGAAATTTGCTCGTGCAGTCTATGGCTAATATTGCAGTATGGCCTGTCTCGTCTGTGGAGTGCCATATTTCATTGCTTCCAAATGCCATTTCTGGTATTTTCTTTCAACTTCAAGCTAAAGCTATCCTTTTCATGTGCTTTAACTGCTGGGCACCAAGAATAAGAATTAAAATATCCCAGAGCTTTGATGGAGAGAATGAGAAGCTAAGATCTCCCAGTAAGAGCTCTTGCCCACCCAAGATCCCTCACATCTGAAAAAAAATCAAGGCAAATAGCAAAGAGAGAAGGAGTGAGAGTACATTCCTGGGATTTAATAGTGATGCCTTGTGCAGAGAATGGAGTTCCCAGTCTGTTATCTTTGTGTCCCTTGACAGGCTAGGGGAATGGCACAAAGAATGCATTGTCCTGACACAGTCATGGAAGCCAAGACTATTTCTTTTTTTTTTTTCCAAGCATTTAAATTTGTGTTTTATGTTTATTTATTTATTTGAAAGTAACAGATAGAGAAAGAGGCAGAGAGAGAGAGAGAATGGGCACGCCAGGGCCTCCAGCTACTGCAAACGAACTCCAGACGCATGTGCCCCCTTGTGCATCTGGCTAATGTGGGTCCTGGGGAATTAAGCCTCGAACCAGGGTCCTTAGGCTTCACAGGCAAGTGCTTCACCACTAAGCCATCTCTCCAGCCCTAAGGCTATGTCATTTTAAATGAGTATTTGATGCTTGGACTGTCCCCTAAAGCATAAGCCTTACATGAACAAAAGGCATGAAAAAAAAAAAAGAAAAGGCATGTGTGTCAAAGTTTCCTGAAGTGGGAAAGTGTGAGACATTTCCTGATCTAGGCTTTTGGCCAGTAACACCCCACCTCCCGACAGAGGACATGGTCAGAGCATTAGCCCACCTTGTTTGTCAAAAACAAATGAAGGCTGTTCCTTCTGCTTATGATCACCCATAAGGCCCTTTCCACAGGTGGACTTTGACACAGGAACAAATAAGTAGTTGGGGAGTAAGTAATAAATAACGTCTGTGAAGGTACATTGGTATGACACATATGCTCTCTCAATCTGTGGAGCCAGGGGCCCATGGAAATGAGTTCAGACCTGGATTCAGAACTCAGCCTTTCCTCATTTACATAAAGATCTTACATCATCCTAACATCAAGAACATAAAAACCAAGGAATATTGGTCCTCAAATTCCTAAGTGGTTGGAATTGGAGGATAATAAAACTGGCCAATGAAATTTGAAGTTCATAAAACAAAACCAGAAATACCTACACATGGGTTTATTTGATTCTGGTGCTTATATTCACAATATCTGTATGTGTGTGCATATGCACAGGCATAGGCATGTTTGTGTGTGTGTGTGTGTGTGTGTTTTGACTTCAGCAATATTTACAGCAAGCATGATGAAGGTCATGCTCTTCGACAAATGAAGAGCATGACTCTTCAGATATGTTCTCTAGCACACATTCATAATTGTAATGGCTGCCACCATGGGTTCTCCTCTGTCAGAATCTTGCTACTTCCCGTAACCTACTTTATGTCTACTCTTCATTCTAGTCCAAAGCAAGTTTTATCCTCTCCATCTGTGGAATGGAAGTAATAAAACAGAAAGTTAAAAACCCTTATGGGCTTCTCAGCATTGAGTGGACTACATACAGATCATCTTCCTGAGGCCATGTTCTCTTTTACTCCACTTTCAAGAACGTTGACAAGATGCAAGGATACAAAAGCTATATGATGTTGTAAGCCACATCACAGAGTATAGAGACCATGGTTTCTTACCAGGAGTGAGAACACATGCAGCTTCCTGGGAAAGTGCTGTTGGAGTTAGGCTCGAGTTGTGCCTCTGATAGTTTATGCATCCTTACAGAAATGGAAGCTAGAATTCTTCAAGAAATAACCTTTGCTTCAACCTACTCTTCCAACCTTAGCAAAGCAGGTCATTTCTAGCCAGTGTTTTATAAGGTATGCCCCTGCCTCAAGCAAGAACCTACTCCATGGGGAAGACCTACAAAGGCCCTGCCCAGGGATGGTCAACATTTGTTTACTGCACAAAGACAGGGAGTCAAAACTCTGTTGATCATCTGTGAATAAAGACAGTCTTGGGAGGATACCTCCAATATTCTGGCATCTCAATGGTGGAATCCAAGAGAAGAGAAAATAAGGTTGGTTGCCATAATCTCCCTGTTAAAACTTCTGATGACATCGCTAGTCTTATTATTTTAGTTTTCCTGAATGTAAAATAGTAACTTGAATAGCACTTACCTGAGGACTTTGTAAACCTGGCACATGGTCAACAGAAGGCAAAGATCACTACCACTGAAGCTCCATCCAGGAAGGCAAATCCTACCTGACCAAGAGGGTCTTCCTGCTGGCCAGGGTACTTGCTAGCTCTCCTTTGCTGAGCAATGTGCTACAGTATTTGCAAGGAGACTGTTCTGAGGGAAAAATAAAACTATGATACAAACACGAGTTTCTTTATAAGTTTAAATTTTGAGTGGCTTTCAAGACAACAAATTAATAAGCATCCTTGTCCACGTCACTCCACATTTTCCCTGAGCACATGCTATACCGTATGCGGGTGTCAGGAAAGCAAAGGTGACAGCCACAGATTGAAAAATCTTGAGAAATGATGCTGCTGCCTCTCCTGTGGCTGAGCCTGACTACGCTTAGCATCCTGGACCTGAGACCTCCAACCTCAAAATAATGCTGAATTGTGAAGGTATCTAGGATTGTTCAAGGACAAAGTATATATACTCATGTCACCTGACTACAGAAAAATTAATTATCAGTGGTTTTTCCAACATGGAATAAGTGACTGAGAGTTGGTACAATGACTGCCATCAATACTTGAGAAAGAATTAGAGAAAGGGCAGTGCTACATTTGTCATTGGCATATGGTCACCTGTAGATTGCTAAACAACTTAAGAAACTAAAGGAGCTGCTTTTTACTGTCCGTATTCTGTTTTTCTCCAGCCCTTTTGCATGACAAAGGTCATATTTCAAAGCACAATTTGGTTCCATTGTGGCCAGTTCTTCACAAACCGTTGAGGTAATGTTTAGTCAGCCTCACACTTTAGCAACTATTTATGAGCAGTGTTTACAAGTTCCAGTGGGGGCCTGGTGCTTATTAATGCTACACAAACCAACAGCCGTCTAAATTGGTTAATCTAGACAAAACACAGGGGTAACTCCAAACCAAAGTGTGATATTCTGTCTCCGGGTTTATTCAAGTGTAATGCACCTTTAATGTCAGCTTAGATTTTTCAGCTCTCTTCACAAGCCTCACAGTAATTATAGTCAACAGTAAGACTGAACTCAGCCCAAGAGGCAGTGCAACAGGAAATTGTGGGGAAATTTTAAAAACAAAACCAAAACAGAGACAAAAAAAAAAAAAAAAACTCCTGTCAAAAAAAAATGGTTTAGCAAAAAAGAAAAAAGGAACTTGCCCCAATGTAATAGAATAAGAAGAACACGAAGTGATGTGCTAGGTTCAACTGGCAATTCTCTCTTGGTGAAAGGATTGAGACAATCCTAGACTGGGAGCAGCCCCGGAATGAGACGGATCCCTACGTCCTCCTGCAAGCCAAGCACGCAATCCAATCATCAGCCTATTTCTGGCTACACAGTTAATGATCTGTTGGTGCCCACACTTTTTACTTTGTCACAACAACAGGGGCCACAGCTGAAGCACAGCTGGGCCTCTTATTCTCTCGGCCCTGTAATTTACTTTAACAGCTTTAGGGACAAGAGGAAATGGCGGAGTGCCCTGGAGCCCCCACACTTGCTTCAAAAATTAGTTCCGTACCCGTGCTGTATATATACTCACAAGTATTTTAGGCAAACAGTGTAGGCAGGTCAGGCCCATGTGAGCACATGGCACTGCTGACTCTGGACTTCTAGCAGGATGAGGTCCTCGGCAGGGGGAAGTAGGGTGTGTACATGAATCCACACTTCGTGTGTGTGTGTGTGTGTGTGTGTGTGAGAGAGAGAGAGAGAGAGAGAGAGAGAGAAAGTGACCAACATGACTCTTCCATGTGTAGGCATGAGTAGATGCATGCCCAATATCATGAAAAACATGAAGCTTTTAAATATTTTTAACATTGAAGTACATATTTTATAGGGTTCCATGTGATATTTGGATATTTGTATAAAATGTATAATTAAATGAGATTAATTGGCATTTCCATCTCCTTAAACATGGGTTGGGAACCTTTGAGTTCCATTCTTCTAGTTTTTTTTTTTTTAAAATAACATATATGATAAATTGAGGCAGGGAAATAATTCAGTTGGTAAAATGTTTGCTTCACAAGCACGAAGACCTGAGTTTGAGCCTCCAAATGCACATCAAAAGGCCAGGTGTGGTACGCATGTTTGCAGGGTCAGTGCTGGGAAGGCAGAGACAGATGTTCTCTGATGCTCACTGGCTAGCCAGTCTAGCCTAATTGATGAGCTCCAGTACAGCGAGAGACCAGTATCAAATGAGGTGTGTAACACTCCTGAGAAACAATACCTGAGACTGTGTTTGCCCCCCCATACACATGAACACATACACACAGACAAAAATATAATAAATTGTAGTAAAACTCTGGTCATTCTTCTGAGAGGTAGGACATTTCAACCTAATCCCCCTGCTTAATAGTATTTTGGCACCTGCTTCCTAACATCTCTCTATCTACATACTCCCTACCCTTGCTCAGCCTCTGGTTGCCACGACTCTACTCGATACCTCCATGAAATCTACCTTTTCAAACAGGACTTCTCTTTCTGTGTCATTTTTCACCTCACATAATGTCCTTCACATTAGCACAAATGATAAGACTTAATCCTTTGGTGGCTGCATAACACTCCATTGTGCTTATGTACTTTGTCTTTCTTCACTAATCTGCCTTTTCTAAGACCTGAACTTAGAGCACAATGCCTTCCTATAGGTAAGCAGATGCCTGCCTTGAGAACTACTGTGGTTTCCTGATAAAGGAGGTGAGTTAGTTCCACCTTCCAGACTCACTTTGCAACTTTGTAAATATCCCCGAGCGGGTGGCATTTTGAAGTGTCCCTAGTCCTATCCTGGGACATGGTGTCCTACTTTATGAAGCTATGTCAGCTGACAACCTGTGCACACATCCAAGATGGAAAAGCTCTGAACTTCAGGGTCCTTTGCAGACTCTCTAAAGTGAAGGGCATGGGGTGGAGAGAGGCTAAGAAAGCAAAGATGATAAGTGCAAAGCTGGGGCTCCAGTGGAGAGCAGAGTAGGGTGGAGTTCTGGTGGAAGAAAAGGTGGCGATGTCAAGCTGGACAAAGATCTCAGTAGGGTGGCCCAGGAGACTTTCAGGGGCTTGAGGAAATGTCACTGTCACAGGCAACATGGCTCTTCTCTTCAATTTATGGATCTCCTTTATCGGTGGCCAGCAGCTTTGGTGCTGGATCTTCAGAAAAGCATGTGGACAGGAGACCCCACATAGCTTGAGGACAGACTAAGGTCAATCATCATTCACTTATTAATTTTGAAATCAAAATTTTCCTTCTCTAAAGTGACATTCATTTGTTTCCCTCCTATGAACCTTCAAATATGCCATAATTATTTCCTTACTAAAAAAATAAAAATTCCCTTTTGATATCAAATCTTTCTACAGCCATCACATTTCTTTGCTTTCCTTTACAGCGAAGCTACTCAAACAAATTGTCTTTATCTTTCATCTTCATGTCTATCATCTTATTCCCTGTTGACCAAAGCTCAGACAATCAATGCATCAGCCACATGAATAATCAGAACTGGCATATAATCAAAGGAATTGAATACATAGCCATGGTTAAATATAAGTAATAAAATTATATAAGCTAATAGAAACCCTGATGAATAAATGAATAAATGGAAACAATCTCCCTTGTAGAAAAATTCCAAATGATTTCTGTAGGAAGTTTACATCAGTGTAATGGAGAATCATACTCTTCCCTTTCAGGGTAGGCCATGTAGTTTGATTTCCTTCCAAACACACAGTATGGAACGGGGGAGTATGAGACAGTTTGTGGCAAAATACAGTACTTCCCCAGGTAGGTGTTCAAGGTCAACCTAGGAGAGACAAATCCTGTATATACCTTTGACATATGTGATCAGGTTGTCCTCTCCCAAACCCATAGCCTCAGGCTCATTATGAGAAGTATATCAGCCAAGTCCAAACTGCAAGGCATCTTATAATACCCCCGGCCAGCATTCTTTCACACCACCAAGATCATTAAGAACAGGGGAAGTCTGAGAAACTGCCTCTGCCCAAAGAGCCTCAAAACACAAAATGGCCAATCTTAATGGAATGGTGGAACAACAACAAAAAAAAAAAAGGAAAAAAAATTAATTGTCTAAATAAAGTATGGGCTACGGTTTGCTTTCATATCTTGGCATGTTAGTTGTAAAGAAAATGTAACCTAGTAATGCAAAATGCTGCTAATAGGGAAGTTTCAGGGCACGCATGGAAATGTTGTATAATACTTACATTTTTGTAAATTTAGAGTCATTTGGAAATTAAAAGCTTACTGCAAAAAGGAGGAAAAAATTCAGCTTACATGTCACTCTTTTAGAAGACCCTCTGTGCTCATCGTTTTCTTCAAGATGTTCTATCCCTTCCTTGTACCAGGTCTACCTTGTGTTCACTGGAATGTTGTCACCGAGATTCATCTTTTCTACTGAGGGATGCGCTGGCATGCAATAAAGCTGATACTGGGGGAGCTAGGTCAGTGGTCAAAGGCTCTTGCTCGCAAGCCTGCCAGCCGGACTTCAGTTTAATCTTCCTTAGCACCCACATAAAGCTGGATGCAATGCAGCAATGTGCCTGTAATGCAGATTGCCTGTGACAATTGGAGACAGAGCCATGAGAAACCAGAAACTCATAAGCAGCAGAGGCAAGAGAGGTCTTGTCTCAAAAGAAGGTGGGAGGAAAGGAGAAAAACCTTAAGGTTGCCCTCTGAGCTCCACATACAAGCCACAGCATACACATGTCTATGTACACAAATGCACACACGCAAGTGCATACACGTACAATTAAATAATCAAAATGGCGGGGGGGGGGGAGCAATGATGCAATCCCTGCCCTGAATTTGCCTTCAAGACAGCAGCCAGGGTCTCCTATGGCCACGAACACTTAAGAATTCATTTTGATTAAGAATCTGTTCTGAGCAAATCACTTCGCTTCTTCGCTTCTTGCACTGGACATTCACTTAGGATAGAGATAATAAAAGACTAGGCACGAGCTTCCTGAGAAGTGTTAATAGCTGTAAGAACTATGCAATTTCAAATAAACAGCCAAGCCCAGTGCTGAAAGCCTAGGGAAACAGTGCATGTCTGCTGTGATTATCACTGAACCACATTTGGCCTTTTATCTCCTCTTTTTTTTTCCCCCCTGAACACATGCTTCAGTGATCCAGTCGACATCTTCCTTGCACCCTATCAATTCTGATTTTTAAGTGACCTTTTCATGTTCTTCTGCTCCCCACTCCCACAGTGGCAACCTTTGTCAAAGACAATAACCTCTCCTGTTGATTTCAACTTCTGCACAGTTGTCTCTCTACAACTGCCTTCTTATGTCATTTTCCTCCTAAAACCCTTTGGTCAGAACAGGTTTCAAAATCTTGGAGTCTGTGTCTCTCCAGTCCTCCCTGCTCGCTCCTTTTTAATCATTGTTATTAAACCTGTCATACTTTTTACATCTCTCCCTTTTTTTCCTTCTTGAGACCTTGGTAGACACTGTTTCTTCTGTTTAGAAACTCTTTCTCCTTCCTACACTCCTTGCTTTTTGTGAGTAATTGCGACTCCTGCGGACACTAGAATTACTGAGGAAGTTATTTTCAGGGAGCTAGTTCAGAAGAAGCCCATAGCATTGTTCAAGTTTTCTTTGGTAAAGCCGTGTAAGATCCACCCTGTGTATGTTTCACGGTACCTCTGGAAGGATAGAGAACAGGTTGGTGTTATCTGTGGCTATGTTCCAAGGATCCAGTACAGTGACTGGCACATAACAATGCTCTGTAGACATAGACCGTGAGTTAAATGGCCGGTCCGTTCCTCTATTGCACTGCTATGCACAAATCAGCATGCCTGACCCTCCTTCTGGTTCTCTTGCCAGTAAGGAGTGATGACCAAGAACACAATACCCAAAGGTTCTTTACAGAATACATGGGGATTCTCTGAGGATGCTTGATTCATTGCACTTACTTGTGATGAATTTTTTTCTAGGTGGAAGAATTGGCCACTCATATAGTAATGATAGGTAACTGCATTATTTATGACCCAGTGCAAGGAAGAAAAGTCAAGACTCCAGTTCGTCCATTTCAAGACAAGGTCACAATGACTAGGGCCAACTGACATTAGGACAGAAGATCACATGATGTGGTAGTGGCAATATCCTTTTCCTTGTTTCTGAGCCTGTCCAAGTTCCCATGACTTTCTGGGGGAGCCTTATTAAGAGAATAATGGGTCATGAGTTCCACTCAACCAATAACCAGCTCTCCTGGAAGCTTTCAGAGCCCCTGACCAAAATGCCTGGAGAGGGGACTTCCTTCATATTTCTCACAGCCTCAGTGAGGAGCAGGTATGATTCTTCCAAACAAGATGTCCTCAGAACTGCTGTATCACTCTTGACATTGTGAGCTTCAAGTAAAAGGAGAAGAATCTGACCATCTCTATGTAATCATGAACGAGAAGGTCTAAAGGTCAGCCAGTCCAAGAAATGCAGCACAAAGAGAAAGTGTGTGTAAAAGAGAGAGGGGCTTGGAGGGAGGGAGGGAAGGAGGAGAGGAAGAAGGAGGAGAAGGAAGAGGAGAGAGACACTTATTATGCTAGTCATACATTTTATTTCAAAGACCAAGGTGGCTTAGCTCTCATGGCATTTGTCTTTCCCTCATAAATGTTGGAGATAGGTTTGGATTCCACCCTTTGGATCTTAATGGAAACACAGCTTGTCTCTGTCTGGGTAAGATCTGGATTTTTAACACATTTTATTACCCCTTTTCATGTACACGATCACTCTGATCATAATGCCCTCCTACCACCCTCCCTTGCCTCACCCTTCCTATTGCCCCTCCACTGGAACTCTTCTTTCCAATTATTTCATTTCTATTTTGATATCATCATTTTTTCTTCATATTGTACAGGTCTAATGTAGGTTGTATCAGCCACTGTGAGGTCATGAATGCAACAGCCATTTAGTGTCTGGAGGAGACAGTATTGCAAAGTATGTCTCCCCTTCCTTTGGCTCTTACATTCTTTCCACCACCTCTTCCATAATGGTGTGTGAGCCTTAAAGGGTGAGATAGAGATTTCTCACTTCATGCTAAGCACACCAAGGCCTTTACTTCTCAAGGCTTTTTTTTTTTTTTTTTTTTTGAGGCAAGCCCAGTAGACTGGTCTTTTTATGAGAGAGAGAGAAAGAGACAGAGAGAGAGAGAGAGAGAGAGAGAGAGAGAAAGAGAATTGGCACACCAGGAACTCCAGCCACTTAATCAAGCTCCAGACATGTGTGCCACCTTGTGGACATGTGTGACCTTGCATGCTTGTGTCATCTGACTTCAGTGGGAGCTGAAGAGTTGAACATGGGTCCTTAAATTCCACAAGCAAGTACCTTAACTGCTAAGCCACCTCTAAAGCCCTAATAAACATTTTTTGTTTGTTTGTTTTAAGCTAGGAAACTCCACACTGATTTCCATAATGGCTGTACCAGTTTACATTCTTACCAACAATGGAGAAATTTTCCCCTTTCCCCACACCCTCACCAGCATTTATTATCATTTGATTTCTTGATGATAGCCATTTCTAACCTGAGTGAAATGGAATAACAAAGAAGTTTAAATTTGCATTTATCTGATTGTCAAGGATGGTAAATATTGTTTCAAATATCTATTGGCCATTTGTGTAAAACTTTTGAGAGTCCTCTATTTGGTTCTGTGATTCTTTTTTTGGAATGAGTTGTTTGATTTCTTATTATATACTTAATTGCTTTTTAGTTTTATTTATTTATTTGAGAAAGAGAAAGAGGTAGATAAGAAGAGGAAGAGAATGGGCACACCAGAGTCTCCAGCCACTGCAAACAAACCCCAGATGCACAGATGCATGTGATACCCTGTGCATCTGGCTTACGTGGGTCCTAGAAAAAAATGTTTTTAAATATATATATATATATATATATATATATATATATATATATATATATATATATATATATATGTAGAATACTGTGAGGAGTATTAGTGTTTGTTCTTCTGTAAAGGTCTAGCAAAACTCACCAGTTAATCCATGTGGGTCTGTACTATTTTTAGTTATAGACTTTTTAAAAATAACTGCTTTTTTTTTTTCCAAAGGGGAAAGTGGGGGGGAGTGGTATTACCATGGGATATTTTTTATAATCATGGAAAATGTTAATAAAAATTGTGAAAAGAAAAAAATAAATAAATAAAAATAACTGCTTTGATCTCATTGCTTGTTAATAGTATCTTTAAATGGTATATCTCATCTTGCTTTGACTTTGGTAGGTCATCTATATCTAGGATTTTAATCAGTTCTTATAGATTCTCAAATATTAGTGGAGTATATATATTTTAGGACATGTCCTTACGATTTTCCAAACTTCAATGGTATCTGTAATAATAGTGCCATTTTCATCACTAATTTTACTGATTTTGGCTTTCAATGTCTTTTGGTTAGTATTTTTTTTCTTGCTTTTTTTTTTTCTTCTTTTTTTGAGGTAGGGTCTTGCTGTAGCCCAGATTGACCTGGAATTCACTCTATTGTCTCAGGATGGCCCTGAACTTATGGTGATCCTGCTAACTTTGCCTCCTGAGTGCTGGGATTAAAGGCATGTGTCACCACGACTGGCTTCTTTTGGTTAGTTCTGTGAAGGGTTTATCAACCTTGTTTATCCTTCTAAGGAGCCAACTCTGTTTTGTTGATTCTTTGTATTGAGGTTTTGTTTGTTTGTTTCTATTTCATTCATCTTTTATTCATTATTTATTTATATCTTCTGATTTTTGGTTTGACTTATTCTTTTTTTTCCAAGGCCTTAAGATAAATCATTACTTATTTGTGGTCACTCTAATTTCATAATATAGGCACTTAATGCTATACATTTTCCTCTTAGGATTGTCTTTGCTATAGCCTATGGGATTTCCTATGTTGTGTTTCATTATCATTTACTCTAAAATGTTTTTTTTTTTAATTTCCTTCTTGTTTCTTTAATGGCCATTCATCATTCAATAATATACTGTTTGATTCCCATGAGTATGTGTATGTTCTCTAGTCTTTCTTGCTGTTGATTTGTAATTTTATTCCATGTGATCAGATAGAATACAAGAAATTATTTCAATTTTCCTGTGTTTGTTGAGATTTATTTTTCATCCTAATATATGATCTATTTTAGAGAAACTTACAGGTTCTATGAAAAGAACATGCATGCTGTATTTGGATGGGATACTCTGTAGATGCCTGTTAAGTTCATTTGTTCACCAATTTCATTTAATTCAGACATTTCTTTGCTTTTTTTTTTGCTGGAATGACCTGCTAATTGGTAAAAATGGTATGTAAACATCACTCCTATTGTGCTTGCGTTAATCTGTGACTTTATATCCAAGAGCATATGTTTCATGAGATTGACTGCATTCATGTTTGGTGCATATATGTTTAGAATAGTAATATCTTTTGTTGGGTTATTCCCTTATTCACCATAAAGTGATCTTCTTTAGCACTTATGAATCATGTTTATTTGAAGTCTGTCCTGTCTGATATTACAACAGTGACACCTGATTTTTTTTTCCCTAGGCCCATTTGCTTAAAGTACTACTTTCCACCCATTCACCCTAAGGTACTTTCTGTCTTTTATGCAGATCTGATTTTTGTGGGGGGCAACGGACAGAAGGATCCTTCCTTTTAATCTACTCTGCTAGTCTGTGCCTTTTGATTAGGGAATTGAGATCACTTATGTTTAGAGCTATTGTTGAAAGATGTGTATTTATTTAAGCCATTCTTGATTTTGTAGTGCTTACTATTTTCCTATTAGTCTTTTGCATTTATTACTATTAAAATGTGGTTTATTCTTTCCTGTGGCCTATTGTATGTGCTTTCCCATCTCTTCAGTCTGAAGAATCCCTTAAAAAATTTTCTGTAGCTCTAGCTTAATGGTCATATATTTCTTTAGACTTTTTCTGTCATAGAAAGTTCTTTCTCTTTCAATTAAGCTTATGGTTTTTCTGGGTGTAGTAGGTTAGGTTGGCAATCATAGTTCAGAATTTGGATACATCTTTCCAAGTTCTTCTTTATTTCAAAGTTTGAATTGAGAAATCTCTTATTATACTTATGGGCCTACCTTCAAAGGCACCTAAGTTCTTTACTCTTACTGCTACCTATCTATCTAAACTCTAGACACATGTTCCACCTTGTGCATCTGACTTATGTGGCTCCTGGAGACTAGAACCTAGATTCCTAGGCTTTGAAGGCAAGCATTTTAACTGCTAAGCCACCACTCCAACCCTATCAGTATATTTTTTAAACTGTGTGTTTAGTAATTTAATTAAAATATTACATAGAGATTATTTTCTCATCTTGTCTGTTTGGTGTTCTGAAGGCCTCCTAAATTGGCATTTCTTTCCCTAATTTTGGGAAATTGTCTTGTATGATCTTGTTGAAAAAATTTACTATGTCTTTAGATTGAGTTTCTTCTCCTTCTTCTATACTCATAGTTCTTAAGTTTGATCTCCTCATAGTTTCCCAAATGTGAGAATTTCTAAAGATTATTTTTTTTAAATTTGACTTACTGTATTTGTCATTTCCATTATATTATATTAATATTTCTTTAGTATTTCTATTTCCTTACTATAAATTGTATTAGTCTCCTTATTATGTTAAGTTGGTGCTTCATGTTCTATTGGGATTCATTCAGGAATTTGTTTTTTTTCTAAAGTTTCTTTGAGCATACTCTGTCTGTTATTTCAATCCCACTGAAACTTATTACTGTTGGACTTATAATTTTGGGAGGAGTTATATTGCCTTTATTTTTTGTGTTTCTTTATATTACTACATTGAAGTTTTCACTTCTCAGATTATGTCATTGGTTGGGGTTTTTATTTATCAGCTATATTCCTAGACATGCAGATCAAAAGTTACAGCTCCAGGGAAGAAGCTCAAGGTGCCAGTTTGTGGAATCAATATCACTCCCAGCATAGGAGCAACAGCATTGCAAGCTGGAGGGATGGCTTAGCAGCTAAGGCATTTGCCTGCAAAGCCAAAGGATTCCCAGTTCGATTCTCCAGGACCCATGTAAGCCAGATGCACAAGGGGTCCATGCATCTGGAGTTCATTTGCAGTAGCTGGAGGCCATGCATGCCTATTCTCTCCCTTTTTCTTTCTCTCTCTGCCTCTTTTTCTCTCTCAAATAAATAAATAAATATTTTTTAAAAAGAGTATTGCAATCAGGTTCACATTGCTGAAAGAAAAACCCTAACCAAGAGCAGCTTGGGGAAAAAAAAAAAAGGTTTATTTTGGCTTACATACTCAAGGAGAAGCTCCATGATGGCAGGGAGAAATGGTGGCATGAGCAGAGGGTGGACATCACCTCCTGACCAACATCATGTGGACAACAGCAGCAGAAAAGTGTGCCCAACACTAGCAAGGGTACACTGGCTATAACATCCATAAGCCAGCCCCCAGAAATACACTGCCTCCAGGAGGTATGATTTCCCAAAGATCCATCATCTGTGAAACTAGCATTCAGAACACCTAAGTTTATGAGGACACCTGAATCAAACCACCACAAAAAGTAACCAAGCTACTGGATATACCAGCTGTGTGAATGCCCTATAAGTGAGTTAACAATAGTCCTTTTGATGTCAATAAGTGCTAGTGAGTAAATGAGCCAAATCTGGATTATTTTTATTATTAGTCTGTCTTCCATACATTGTTTTGAGAAGATTGTTGTATCCTTTGATATTGTTTCAAATCATGTTCATATGTCTACATCATTCAGGAAAGATTTTCAGTCTTAAAAAGATCTTGGCCGGGCGTGGTGGTGCACGCCTTTAATCCCAGCACCCAGGAGGCAGAGGTAGGAGGATCACCGTGAGTTCAAGGCCACCCTGAGACTCCATAGTGAATTCCAGGTCAGTCTGGGCCAGAGTGAGACCCTACCTCGAAAAAACAAAAAAAAAAAATAAATAAAATAAAATAAAAAAAGATCTAGAGTTTCTCCAAATGTGAGAAACAGCAATTTAAATAAAATATTTCTATGTTTACACATCAATCGGGAAAGGGAGGCAACCAGTGTGAGAGAGGCTAGGAGCTTCTGTCAGTCCAAAATCTTGAACTGCTCATTGAAATAAAAGGATGAACAAGGGTGGTTAGGAGCCCAACTTCTGTAAGTAGGCTGACCAAAATATGTTGTGGCATAAGAATACCTACACCTTAGCACGTTTTTAATGTAAAGAGTTTGGTGCTTATAGAACACTATAGAATTAGAGAAGAATTGATAAGAGGGATATACCAAACAAGAAATTATAATTAATAATATTAGAAATATCTATCTCTCTTTATTTTTAAAATTTTTTTTATTAATTAGTTTTGCATTCAGCAAATACAGTCAGTTTGGTACCATTATTAGGCTCATCGGTGACCTACCCCCTCCCCATTGGACCCTCCTTGTGGATGTAAATGGGTCGTGCATTGTGGAGTTAGCCCACAGTTATGGGTAAGATAAATGTCTCTGCATATCCTGACCCAACATGTGGCTCTGACATTCTTTCCACCCCCTCTTCCACAAAATTTCCCTGAGCCATGTTGGGTTCATTTTTGGTCTGCTTCAGTGATGAGGTGTTGGGGGCCTCTGAGGTTCTGGCTCTCTGATTTGGTAGGTGATTTTTCTCTGTGTTGGTCTCCTTCCCCCTTGTGCTGATATCCGATTCATCAGGAAAACAGCACACTTGCTTGTGTTGCCAGTTTTTCTTAGTTTCAGCTGGGGTCCTTTTGAGGTATGATGGGGTGGCTCTCTCCTTAGGATCTACATCTATCTGAAAAAGAGAAGCAGATTGTCCAACGGAGAGTAAGTTAGCACCAGGACAAATGAGATAACCCTTACTTTTTTGATAGAGGATTTAATAGGTGTAGGCCCTCTTGTAGCCCATGATTGATGGTAGCTCTATCGCTCTTTAAAAAGAGATTGAAAGTATAGCTAGCAATAGTCAAACAATTTTTATTAATAAGTGGAAAACTTTGTATGGGCATATCATGTGTTGGTACCATCATTTCCCTCCTCCCTGCCTCCATTCCACTGTGGACCCTCCTCAGTGGTATTGTAGGTATGCACCATGAGGTTGTGTAGGTTATGAGCTGTGAGAGCAGCAGTCAGTCATTGTTGGGGGGAGCAATGCCTCTAGATATTCTTCTATATGTGGCTCTAACAATCTTTCCACCCCCTTCTGCAAAATTCCCTGAGCTATGGTGGGTGTGTTTTAAGTCTACTTTAGTGTTGAGCTCTCAGCAGCTTCTGGATTTCTGTTTTGATGTGTTTTGAGTATCCTTACTGTCTGTCTCCATCACCCTGGCACAGGTTGTCAGCCTTACCATGGAAGCAGCACTCTTGTTTATCTCACTAATTCTTCTGTTGCTTCACGTGTGAGGGGTGGTTCATCTCATGTCAGAAAGTCACCCATCTTTTCTGTTCTTGTTGATAGATTTTGGTTCTGGTTTTCCTCAATTCTTGCTGCATTTTGGGGAAAAAAAATAGATTCTGTAATAGAGAGTGAGGTCAAGAGACATTATAAAAGGTGACCATTATTAATTTAGAGAGACTGTGATGGCGTAGCCTCACTTTTGGACAAAAGCTCGTGGGAACTTCCCTTTGGAGTCCATAATTTTGGTATCCATAGGATTCTGACTCGATTCCCAGTTCCGGATGTGGGTTCCTCTCCACCAGTTATGCACCTAGGCCACCATTGCACAGGTATGTTTGTCTTGTGGGGCTGGTTGCTTTCATATAGCAGCATCCTCTGCTTGCTCACAACATTGTTGGCAATTTTCCCCCAGCAGCTCATGTAGCACTTTGCAGCATTATAGGGAAACTGGCTTCCTTCTAGATTCCAGCCAGATGTCTCAATGTTCTCTATCAGTAGCATAAGGTATCTTCAGAAATAATGTCTTGCCTTTTACCTCAGGTGGCTAATCAAGTACTTTGAGAGAAATCTATCTTTTTTGGGGGGGAACCTCGTAAGTCTCTCCCATCAACAGCTCAAGGTATGTTGTAACCAATTTCTGGTTCTGAGGGTTAATAGCCAGAGCCAAATGTTTTAGGGTTAGGCTTCATCCCACCCTCTACAAGGCCCTTCTTACCAGAAGAATCTGACCATACTCTTATTGAAGATTACATCTTTTAGTCTACTATCAAGGAGAAAGGTTTCTATGGCACTGATTCATTTTGGACTTAGTTTTATATGTATCTCCCTTTTCATTTCATTATCTGTCCCTTACACTGCCTGTCAGGTATGCCTGCAATTCAAACTGTTCCAGTTTAGGAGCCATAGATGAGGGAGAGAATGCAGCATTTATATTTCTGTGCTTGTGAGGGTCCACTTAGTATGATCTGATCCAAGTCTGTCAATTTTCCTACAAATTTCATATCATTTTACCTTACTGTTGAGTAGAATTCCACTGTGTAAATATACCACATCTTCCTTATCCTTTCATTAAATAGTAGGCATCTGGGGTGATTCCAGTTCTTAGCTATTGTGAATGGAGCAAGCATAAACATGGTTGGTGATCTCTGCAGTGAAGAGTGAAGACTTTAGGGTAGATGTCAATTAGAGGAATGGCTGGGTCAGTTGATAGCTCAATATTCATCTTTTTCAGGAGTCTTCATATTGATTTCCACAGTGGTTATACAAGTTTTCACTCCCACCAATAGTGAATTTGAGTTCCTCTTTCTCCACATTCTCACCAACATTTATTGCCATTTTATTTTTTTAATGATTGCCATCCTGACTGGAGTAAGGTGGAATCTCATAGTTGTCTTAATTTGCATTTCCATGATGGTTAAGGATTCTGACCTCTTTCATAAGTGATTATTAGCCATTTGTATTTCTTCCTTTGAGACTTCCTTATTCAATTCTCTGCCATATTTTTTGAAGGGATTGTTTGATTTTTTTCATTGCTTAGTTTGTTTAATTCTTTGTAGATTTTAGATATTAGGCCTCTGTTAGTAGTCAAGCTGGTGAAGGTTTTCTCCCATTCTGTGGGGAGTCTGGAGGCTCTGTTTATTCTTCAGAAATTCTTTCCCCAATTCTACATCATGGAAAGTTCCCCTACTTTTTCTTCCAATCATTTTGTTATCATTCATTTCTAGAAATTTTACAATTTCCTTTTTTTTTTAAATTTTTTTTTATTTATTTATTTGAGAGCGACAGACACAGAGAGAAAGACAGATAGAGGGAGAGAGAGAGAATGGGTGCGCGAGGGCTTCCAGCCTCTGCAAACGAACTCCAGACACGTGCACCCCCTTGTGCATCTGGCTAACGTGGGACCTGGGGAACCGAGCCTCGAACCGGGGTTCTTAAGCTTCACAGGCAAGCGCTTAACCGCTAAGCCATCTCTCCAGCCCACAATTTCCTTTTTGATTTCTTCTATGACCCATGCATTATTTAATAGCATGTTGGTCAGTCTCCAGGAGCTGGCATAATTTCTGTTGTGTTTCTTGTTAATTTCCAGTTGTATCGGTTTTCCTGAATTTATGGAGGCATGTTTTATGCCCTAATACATGGTATATTTTGGAAAAGGCTCCATGGGCTGCTGAGTAGAATATGTATCCTGTAGAAATGGGGTGGAATGTTTTGCAGATGTCTGTTAAGTCTAGACGATCCATGGTGTTGTTAAGATCTATTATTTCCCTGTTGATTTTCTCCTTGGATGATTTGTCTACTGATGATAGTGGGGTATTGAAGTCCCCTACTATACTAGCATTAGGATTTATTTCTGATTAGTTGTCAAGTAGTTTTTTTCTTTTTTTTAATGTGGTATAACTGTGTTTGGTGCATATAATTTATGATTGTGGCATTTGCCTATTGGATTGTTCCTTTGATAAGTGAAAAGTGGACTTCTTCTTTGTCCTTTTTGATTACTTTTTTGTTTAAAGTCATTTTATCAGATGTTAATATAGCAACACCAGCTTGTTTCTTCTTATTATTTGCTTGGAAAATCAGTTTTCATCCTTTTGCTCTGAGAAGGGGGGCATCTATCCTTAGTGGTGAGGTGAGTTTCTTGAAGACAGCACATGGAAGGGTTCATTATTTTTTATTCTCCCTGTAAACTTGTGTCTCTTGACAGGTAAGTTGTGACCATTAATATTTAATGTTATACCTGTGAGGTTTGATTTAATCCCTGGCAGGTTAAAGGCTTTAAGGGGTTTTGTGCTTTCTTGTACTTTGAGTGTTTTTGTGCCTGCTCTAGTTTTGGTTCTTATGTTTGTCTTCTAGGCTCTTGAGGTTGGTTGTTCAACTCTTCTGTATGGAGTACACCCTGAAGTATTCTCTGTAGATTTGGCTTTGTGTTCATATGATCATAGAACTGGCTTTTGTCATGGAAAGTTGTCCTTTCACCATCAATTAAGGATACTCTTGCTTGTACAATAGTTTGGGTTGTGAACCATAGTGGGGTTTCTTAAACTTTGAAGGGCTCCATTCCAAGCCTGTATGGCTTCCATTAAAAAATCTGAGGTAACTCTGATGGGACTAATTTTCTATGTAATGAGTTGTTTGTCCCTTGCTGCTTTAAGTGCTCTCTCTTTGTTTTCATTGTTTAGTGTTTTAGTTATGATATAGCTTGGATACTTTTTTCTCTGTCCTAGACTGGTGTTCTGCGAAATTCTTCTGTATAGATGAGTCTCTCTTTTGAAAGGGCAGGAAATTTTTCAATAATTTTGTTAAGTATGTTCTTCATGCCTTGACCTGATCTGCGATACTCATGATCTGAATGTTTTATAATTTCAGGGTACCACACAGTTCTGTTTACATAATTTTTTGAACTTATCAAAATTTTTGGACTTTTGAAATATACTTCTTTTGTCCTCCAGATCTGAGATTCTGTCCTCCACATGATTAAGTATGTTAGTCAGGGTTTCTGGGAAGACAGTTACAAGCTCTATTTGATTTCTGTTTTCTATTGAATTTTTCTGTATTGTGGCTATTCCTTTGTTGAGTTCTAATTTCAGGTTTTGATGTGATATTCTTATTGTTTCTTTGAATTCATTCTTGCATATGTACAACCATGTCTTCATTAAGCTTATTCAGCTGATTATTCAGATTCTCTATTTGTTGGCTCAACTTCATTTATCTCTCATTTGAGGTCTGTCTGGTTTTCCTCAATTATACTAAGCCTAGTGACAAAAGCTTTCTATTGTAAGACATGACTCTGCTGCCTTTCATTTATGTGATTGTTAATGGTTTTTTTTTTTTTCATGATTCTCTTGCAGTTCAACAATTTGCTTAGTCAGGGTAACACAGCATATTGTACTTTTATTTTGGGATTCTAATTCTGTTGTGTCCTTTATGTTTTCACTAGAGACTTCTACTGTGGAACTAGGGAACTTGGTGAAGATCTATGTTTGTTGCTTTTTACTTATTTTGCATTGGGGTCTTGGGGTAAAAGTCTTATTTTACTTTATTAACATGGAAGCAAGTATTTGCCCCTGTAGGATATTCAGCAAGTGTTTTCTTTTGGGTTTGAACTGGATTGGAAAGTGTAGCAGACAGCTTCAGGTTCACTGAGATGAACTTCCAGACCAGGCACAGTTATGGAAGGAAGGGATTTATTGAAGCTTACAAATGCAGGGGGAAGTTCCATAATGGCAGAAGAATCTGGTCCTGCTTTCACAGGTCCAAAAAGAGAGAGAGAGATGCCACAAGCCCAAAAGCCACAGTACACAGCACACTTCAGGAACTCCAAGCAGATCTAGGCACTTTGCATAACTTTAGATTAGAATTTCAAATCTACCACCACACCTCCTCCAGCCAACTGGCTTCGGATCCAAACTACAAACTAATAAAACACTGAATATATTGGGGGCCATCTATTCAAGCTACCACAGAAAGGGATGGCACTGATTCCCCAGATGTGCATGTTGTAGAGGTTGCAAGTATGCCAGTGACTCTGGGTTGATGGCTGATACAAAAACTACAGTTGTAGGTCTGGAATCTGTTTGGCATCCATCACAATTGTGCATTACCTGTGGGGCTCGGGGGCAGTAGCACTTTCCTCTGTTACCCTACTGTACCCAGCTAAGCAGGTTGTGGAGGAATGACTGTTTCTCCCTGGAGGGTGGTTGCTAGATATTCATATGTTCCCAGTCTGGGGAAGAAGAGATTCCCCAAGTAGTGGCTGGGAGGTAGGGAGTGGATGTGAGAGATGATGATCATTGGTCTCCAAAGACCAGGCAGAGCTGGCTGGTATGGGGTCATGGCTGGGAATCAGAAGAGGGACCAAAGCCATAATGATTTGCTGAAGCTGGCAGAGTGGGTTGGGATTGCCGCATGAGGTGTGGAGCCCCCTGGAGGTACATGTGGGTGGTGCAGGGTGTGGGGAAACCAAGCAGGGCAGCATGGGATAAGAGGCTGTCCATGGCATGGGGGCTGGAAGGTGATGTGCAAGCATGGGCCCTGGCTCCCACACTGTCTCAATGGGTTGGTCCCCTACCTGAGTACAGGAGATGTGTGGAAAAGTGTTGGAAATCATAAGGGGTCCCAAACATGCCTTTAACCATCACTTCCTTACTCTTCCTGGGCCAGACCCCAAACACTCTTTCAGGGTCTGAGTTTACATGCCTCACTCAATCTGAGTGCATAGGACCCAAGCATGCTTATACCTCACCTTGTCTGAGCCTCAGCCCCAGAAGCTGCCCCTCACCAGGTCCCAGCTTAGAGGCCCCAACCATGCAAACACCTCACCCAGTCTGAGAGCACAGGTCCCAAGGGAGCCAGCACCTCTCCTGGTCCACCCTAATGCTATCTTTCAAGGAGAACACACAGCAGTGCCACACCTAGGTTGGCCATATGTCTATCTCTTTCCCACCTTTCTCTCCTCTGGAGGCATTTTATTTTCAATCTTATAAGGCTGGATGCAGCCCAACAACCAATGGTGGATTTCTGCTTGAGCACTGGAACTAACTTTTATAGTCCTTGAATGCAGCAGGTCCCTCACTCCTTTTCCCCTGTTGGCTTGGTTCTTGGAGAACTACAATCTTCCCAGTATTCTAATCTGCCTCTCAGTCCCCACTCTTAGTTTCTTTAGCTTCTTTGTTTAGCTGATCTTCATTCTGATTCTGCTTTCCAAAGACATGAAGCTTTCATCTATACCTTGGGACTTTGATATGCATAGACTGGGGTTGTGCATTGAGCTGCTTCACAGCTTATAAATTTAGACTCGGGACAAAGGAATCTAATGATAGGTGTTCAGTTTGTTTGTTAAACCTATAGCTCTGGTTAATTAAGCCTGTAAAGTCATCTTATATGATACATATATATATGTGTATATATATATATATATATATATATATATGTATGTATATATATGTGTGTATATATATATTCATACATATATATTTTATATATAATATAATATATAATGCAATATATAATATAATAAGATAATATATAATTAATAGATATATTGTAATATATATATCATATAATAATATAATAATATATATCATATAAGACTTAAGTTTACAGGATATATATATAGAGAGAGAGAGAAAGAGACATACATACATATATATATCACATATATATAATCACATATATATATATATATATATATATATATATATATATATATACACATACATATATATCTCCATCATATTCTTATTTCTTGTAATTTCCTCCTCATTTTTTTACTCTTTTTCTTTTTTGGTTTTTCAAGGTAGAGTCTCTAGCTCAGGCTGACCTGGAATTAACTCTGTATTCTCAGGGTGGCCTCAAACTCATGGCAATCCTCCTACCTCTGCCTCCCGAGTGCTGGGATTAAAGGCCTGCACCGCCACACCCGGCTCTCATTTTTTACTCTGATTGGTTTTATTTTCATATTTGACTTAAATTTTAAATTGACCAAGAATCTGTTTGCTCTCTTTATCATAACACCACATTCCATATTAGCATCTAAGAGCATCAAGTTATTTTGTTGATACATCATGAACACTTGCCTGTTGATTGCTACTTCAATAGCTTCAGCTGTAATGATATTCTGTGACTCCTGAACTTTCTGCTAGCTTATTATCTCAGGTAATTAATCTCTGAAAGGCTTTAGTCATGATTCTTCTGGGGGTTAAATTTCTGTGGATAAAGGTATAGCATTGCCCTCTTGGCATAACACAGGCATCCCTCTTTTCTGCTGACATCATGTCAAGTGGAAACTGTTTTACCAAGCTGTCAAATTGGAAGCATCTAGCTAGACATCCTTTTAAGGGCTTTCTGAAATAATCGATGAACCTGTGTTGATTCTAATGGATACAATTAATCAAATCTACCTTTTCAGTTATGGTTGACCACAAGAATTAAACTGATTCAAATCCTGCTGCTATTTGTTTCTTAGCCTTAACTTAATTTGGAATTCCTCTGGGGATTCCTGTGGAACAGATGTAAATGTGGGCATCCAGTGTTCTAGGTATGGACCTCTTAGCTAGAAAATTAAGCTTTGCTAAGACGAGGACAGTTGAAGGCCAAAGAAGATAGCACAAGCAACTGAATGATCACACATGGCCCATATGGGTGGGAGCCTTGGGTAAAAGTTCATAGTACCATCACATGTCTGCTTAGGAGACATTGAGACTGAGCAATTATTATTTGCCCTCTTGTCATTAGAGATGTTTATAATGTGGGTATAGGCTTCAAGGTTCCCCATCCAATTGAAACAGATGAGAGTAATTCACTTTACCCATGGAGAAAGGAGGAAGTTAGGTACACCAGTCTTTATGGCCTGTAATAGGAGCAACATATTCCAGAAAGACTTCTTTCCCCATGTGTCCTTATCATGAAATAGAGCCAGCATGAAACTCTCTCCAGTAGGGACTGTGTCCCATCCCAAGGGAAATGGTACCACTTGAGACTGATAACATTCTGCTGTACATATGTAACAATCACTCTTGCTCAGTGCATGTACTGTAAATTTACGCCATTCTGCCCAAGTATTCAATTCTCCATATCCAGTCTCCAAGTCCAAGGTTTAAGTCTGTAAATTTAATTAATTAATTATTTTTGATAGGGTCAGTGCTTAGCTGATCAGGTGGATTGTTGCCTTCTGTGTCAGGAGCAGGGAGTTCCTCTAAGAAGCTCATGTTAACCGCTGGCTAATAGACTTCCTTTTTGATCTTTTCTAAATACTTCTGTTTGTAACTTATACCAGCATCTAATAAATGGACTTTGATTCCATGGCTTAATTGTCAGCAAAAGGGGGTTGCATTGTAAGTCCTCACAATTATCATGGGGGAGCTCTCTTGATAAAATCTATCTTTTAACTTTTGTAAGCCACAGGCAGCACAGAAATGGTCAGCCATCCAACACTGACACTGATGTTCCACCATATTTCACTCCAGCTGGAACAGGGTAGGTGGTTCTTGTTATGCCTTGATAAGCCCCAGACCAGTTCAGGGCATAAATATTTATGTTCTCCTGACAATTTCCTTTGGCTTGGTAAATCCCCATGTTATATAACCTGGTCAGCACCAAACATTATAGTTAATACATCATGCTCTGTGTTAATAGTTAGTCTGACTGGGTATTTCATTCTCTAACCCTTGGTCTTCCTGATAATCCAAAATAGCTATATCATTTTCCATGAAGAGTGCCTCATTTTCTGTCACATTTGTCCTTTGTAGGTTTCTTTTAAGGATGATCTTTAAGGGTTCTTCAGAGGACTGATGGGCTTTCCAGATCTTTTGCCCTCATCTTTCCTGAGCAGTTATTGGAGGCATCTGCAATAATTGTTTTTATCACTGAGTTACTATTAACTATTGTTAAGTATTTTACAGAAACCCCTTAACTCTTTTAATAGTCAGATTTCATGTGGATGAGACTATTAATTTCCCAAGTTCACACAAATGACTTGTGGTAGAGACAAGGTTAGAATTTAGCTCATCTGGCTACAGATTATGTGCCCTTGGAGAGAGCATCAGACATCCATCCTGTTGGTACCTGCTCCACACTGTGGCATAAGACTGGTCATCTTAGGCAAGGAGCTCCTAGTGTCACAAGGCAGCTCATTTCATTATCAGACAACACTGGTTTTCTGAAAGATCTCAGTGATACAAAATCTGGTTTAGGGTCAATGTAAGCCAAGCTTTTTCTCAAGCTGCTTTTGATGTTTGCGATTATGGCAGGATATCTCTCTGAAGAGGAGAACCACTGGTTTCCTACAATGGCGCTTATGTTGCCTAGTGAGCCACATATCTTTCTCATCATAGGTTCCTCCAACAATAGAGCCTGTCCCACTCTTGGCATGATCTTGTGGATTGTGTTTATAAGCATTTTAAGTTCATTAAAGCTTTGAGGGAAGAAAGCATATCTGGATGTGGTGGTGGTCACTTGCAATTTCAGTACTGAGATTCTGAGGCAGGATAATTGCTATGAGTTTGAAGCCACCCTGGGCTACAGTGAGACATCATTTCAAGTACCACACTATATATATATATATATATATATATATATATATATATATATATATATATATATATATATGGAGAGAGAGAAAGACAGAGAGATAATGAGCATATATATGTATATGTATATGTGTGTATGTGTATATATATATATATATATATATATATACATATACATATACATATATAAAATTGTATATACACATATATGCTCATAATTAATAGAACAGAACAGACACTCAGCAAATATTAGTGGGACTGAAGTAGGCACACTGATTAAAAATTACTGAGATTCCTAAGGACAAAATTTCTTGAATTTTTTGTTCCTTTACTAAACTTGGAAAGAAACATAACAGATACATCTTCCTGATAACTGTGCTTGATTCTGAGGTATGTGGTAGAACTTTTGAGCATAAGGTTGAAAGCAGTTATTTATTTATTTATTTATTTTTGGTTTTTCGAGGTAGGGTCTCACTCTATCCCAGGCTGACCTGGAATTAACTATGTAGTCTCAGGGTGGCCTCGAACTTATGGCGATCCTCCTACCTCTACCTCCTGAGTGCTGGGATTAAAGACGTGTCGCATGATGCCCAGCTAAGTTATCTTAAAATGAGTATAACAGTTGGTAGAGCAAGTGGAAAAATCTGGAAGTGGCCACCAACATTAATATCTATGAGAAGACCTGCTGCTGGAGGACTCGGAAGGGCCTCTTACCAAAGGCCACGGTGGTTGTATCTACAGTTCTAAAGGCATCATGTAGATTGACATCCTGGGTCTGATGTGTCCCTGAGGCTCATCTTAGCATGATCACCAAGTTCATGCTCCAGTTTTACAAGATAACCCAACACACACAGACCACACACACACACACACACACACACAGCCCAACATATCAGAATAAAAGTGCTCCTTATTACTTAATTCCTATAGTACTTTAAGCACATAAAAAGGCAATTTTTGCAAAGGATTTTTTTTTCTACTATGGTTTGGATGTGATTTGGGTACGTCCTTCAAGTCAGTGACCTGCAGGCTTAGTCACCAGGGCTTGTTAAGAGGTGGGAAAACTTTTAGGACATGGATCCTACTAGAAGACAGTTGTATCACATAGCCCCTGCTTTCCAAAGAGGTTAACGTGATCTTAGAAAGGCAAGCCTTGTTCCCACCACTCTCTAAATTCTTGTCTTATTCTTCTGTGCACAGTCTCATGACAGTGCAGCCTTCCACTGGGAGGCCCTCACCAGATCCCATCAGTTTTTCAACTCCCCAAACTGTGAATGAAATAAACCTCTTTTTCATAGAAAGTTCCCAAACTGGGGTATTTCATGATAGCAACAGAAAACAGACTCAGACTAAGACAATGCCTCTAAGAAAATGCAAATGTTTTCATTACAAGTACTTCACCTTGGTAAGATGAGACTGTAGCTAGAGGGTTATGAGTAAGGTCTTTGGGGCCGGATCAACAAGGATCATGGTCCTGACTCTTAGCTGTATGTGGGACATTTCCTGGGCAAGCTGTTAAAGTGTTCTAAATCTCATGTTCCCAGGATCGAACGCGGAAGAGCGGATAGTACTTCTGTCATAGGATCTTCAAGAATGAAGTGAAGACAACTAAACTAGCCGATGCCCTGTCTGTGTGGCCAATCGTGACAGCCAGTGCTTTTCATTGAAGCTGGATCCTCACAGTCAGAGCCATATTTACTCCAAAGCAGCAGCTGGGTATGCCATGGAGCTCATCTTCATATTTCAGTTGTGGAAAAGACAAAGACAGCCTTCCTTCTCTATGCCGCAAAGGGACTCCCGGGGCATCACTTCCCCTGGGGCCTCAACTTTTATTTGGAAGCTAAGTCGTCTGCTGGCAAAATGTCAAGCTCCACTTCCTGTTCCCAATATATTATAGACTAGCTTCATGAGCTACAGAGAGGCAATAGCAAAAGCTGAAATGCCGTGTCTACTTAATATTCCACACTCATATACACTGGAAATTAAAGAAGCCCTTCAGAGAGCAGAAGACATATTGATTGGACATCACTACTGGATAGAGTGGCAGGGTTGAGAAAATGTGACAAAGCTCAATTTGTGCCAGAGTGTGTAAGACCCGGGTAAGTAGGTTGAGTCACTTTTATTTTCTGCCCTCTGTGTCATCTTTTCTTCCTTCCTTCCACTCCCTTCCTCCTTGCCCAGCTTTCCCACCACAATGCGTGGTGGTATACACCTTTAATCGCTGCACTCCACTGGGGAGGCTGAGGTTGAAGGATGGCCATAAATAGCCTGGACTACAGAGTGAGTATCAGGAGGTCAGCCTGGGCTAGAGTGAGACCATGCTTCAAAACAAATATCATAATGTGTTGAGTGTGTGGCGCATGCCTGTGCGCTGCAGTTATAGGGAGAACAAGGCCAAAGTCTGACCCTCAGGAAGCTCACACTACAGTGGACGGACTGACACAGAGAGTGCTCCAGAGCCATGTAGCAGGACAGTGAGGATGACATAACACATCTGAGCACCGCTGTCTGGGTCTGAGGACAGAGAAGAAGGAAGCTGAATGTTCAAGGTCAGGTTTAACTTGTGTCCATCTTTGTTGGGTTAAGAGTGTCAAGCTAGATGGTTCTCCTGCCTACTCTCCCTCAAGCACAACAAACATGATTCAAGTGAGTGTTCATGAGCTGATGGGGACTCATAATGTACAAATAAAATTTTATTTTACAAGCAAAAGGCAGATATTTGGGAAGCCTGTCTGCTTTGAATACTAATAATGGAAACTTACTTGATCCAATATGTTTTAGCATTGTTCTTCTTAAGCATAAAGAGAATAGGGTTAGTCTGAGCTAGTGAGGAGTTTGGTGAACTCAGGTTGTGCTGGTTTCTGGACTCAGGAAACAAACTGCAAAGGGTCCTGAGCTCTTGCCCTGGGTGCCCATAGTGTGTACGTGAGAATAGTCACTCATCTGTCTCTGAGGGGCACCACACATCTTCTCCATACTTGGGAGCACCAACCACCTACAAAATTGAATCTACTTTGATTTTAGAGATCCCACCTCAAAGTCAACCCCAGCAACTGAAATATGTGTCAACTCATGATGTACCTCTCACCTCTTAGCTCCTGGCCTGACAGACATGGGAAAGTCAACATCATACTGCAGATATAGTGGCTGAGGCCACCCAGCTACCACTTCCTGCATACATATCTCTTTGGGCTGAAAAATATGCATGTCTCTCTCCACATCAGGTCTATGAGATGCACACCCATGCTCTTATTCCAGGCTTATCAATGGGGGCACTGAATCTTGAGAAGACTCACAAACACCCGAGATCAGGTAGATGGCAGAGCTGAGCCTTTCTCCCAGGTTTGGTGACTCTAAAGCCAGAGAGTCAAGTAACTCAACAGTACCTCTGGTTTTTGCAGTTGGTGGTATCTTATAGCAAGTCTGCATAAAATATGAAGGTTAACTTTATGCATCAACTTTGTTAAGCCACGGTGCCCTGTTATTTGATCAAACACTAATCTAGTTGTGTGGATGTATGCTTAAATGTTATTAAGATTACAATCAGACTTTGAATAAAGCGGACTTCCTGTCATAATATGGCTAGACCTTCTTCCAATCATTCAAAGACCTGAAGAACAAGGACCAGTTTTCTGAAACAGAGGGAATCCTACTACAAGACTGGAACATAGTAATCTTCCCTAAGTTCATAGACTGCCTGGCTCACCTTGCAGATTTAGATTCAAGACCATGATATCTACTCTTACCTGAACTTCCAACTAGTCCAGCCTACAAATTGACAGTGTCCCTGAACACATAAGCTAATTCCTTAAACTAAGCCTCTTTCCTCATGTTTTCTCTCATACAAAAACAGGTAGATGACACATGATAGATAATATAAAGATGATAGGGGATAGTGGGTCTATCTCTTCTGTTCATTTGGAATTAAATGGAAAAAAAGAACATCACATGATAAGAATTATTGGAAACAGGTCAGATGGTGATGTAACTTTGCCAAGATGCTAAGACCTCAGACTTGAGATTCACCCTCATGGCTGTGGCATTGAAGCCCAGGGGATAGGCTGATCCCCAAAGAAGAGAGTTTAGGGACAGGTATGACGTGGCCTCAGGCATGGAAGGAGGGTAAAGTGACAGGGAAGGAATCGGAAGGAATCCAAGGGAGGGAAGAGGATGCAGAAAAAGACTGAGGCAGCCATACACTGCAGACTCTGAAGAAGGCATATCTTCTAAAGGCAACAACTACATAGGCTGTGGGGGTGACGGGAGAGACAAACAGATAAACAGCTCTCCTGTCTCTTGTTTCAATATGGTGAAAAAGACGTACAGTGATACCAAATACACTTTCTTTGTCCCAAGCCACAAGACCAAGTTACACTTCCTTGTTTGTTTGTTTTTTTCATCAATGAGGTGGCAAATTTTTGCTGGTTGTCTCTTGGTTCCCCAGCATGGATCACCCTCAGGTCTTTCTTGCAGGTGATCTGGCCTCCTGGTGGTCTGGTGGGCCCTGACCTGTAGACAGCATATGCTATTCCTCTTCTCTACACTCCATCTTTTGTGCTAGGGAGTCAACCATTCACAGAAGCCATACCTGCCTCCTTGAGAAGAAGGCTTCCTGACTACTACTCCCACTGCTGGCGTTCCAGCCCAGGACACAGCCACATCTCAGCCCTGCTTTGGTCTGGAAGCAGAGGCAGGACTGCAGCAGCTGTGGTAGAGGAAGATGGGCTGCAGCAGCCACCCAGTGACTTGTGGGCACACAAGTGGGGGAAAACTCTGTCATAGGTTTCAGATGCTATCTTACACCATCGTTAGCTCCTGGGTCGGTGGAAGCTACCAATCTGCTATGAGTACCTTGGAAATGGCCTGCAATGTTTTAGGAGATCAGGGGCTTTTCTGGCCAACAACTCACTGGATAGTATCTTACCTCTAGCAAATTTTTCTAGTAACAATCTAGGTCTTATAGGTGCCAAAGAAGTAGATTCCATATGGCGTATTCATAACATGTAAGATTTTCATCAACTCTCCTCCCACCTTTGCTTCACTCAATAACTTTCTCTATTCCTCTGCTTACATATTTACACTACCCTCTCCTTTAGTCCTTTCTAGCATCCTGGACTCTACTACTGACTTTTGCCCCGTCTTACAGACAAATTTAAACACTTTTAGCTGGGATCCACATATGATAAAGAACATATGGACATTTGACTTTCTGGACCTGGGTTAGTTGTTTAATTAGTGATTTTACTTGCCAAATGACTAGGGTTATATTCAGAAAGTCATTGCCTATGCCAATCTGTTGAAGTGATTCATCTACTTTTTCCTCTAGGATTTTCAGAGTGTAGGGTCTGATATTTAAGGTCTTTGGTCTGTTTGGACTTGACTCCAGGGCATGGAGAGAGATGAGGATCTATTTTCATCCTTGTACATGTAGGTGTCCAATTTCCCATCATCATTTGTTCTATTTCTTGGAACAGTTTGAATATCATTGATGTTAGATTTTCTTTAAGGTTTGGTAGCACATGCTCTCTCTCTCTCCCTACCTGCCTCTTTCTCTATCTCTCAAATAAATAAAATAAAATAAATTTTAAAGGGGAACTGCAGAGATGGCTTAGTGGTTAAGGTGCTTACCTGTGACACCTAAGAACTCATGTTCAAATCTCCAAGTCCCATGTAGCCAGATACAGTGTTGCAAGTGTATAATATAGCACATGTGCCACACATGTCTAGAGTTTGTTTACAGCAGACTGAAGGTCCTGGTGCCCCCATTCTCACTCTTTCTCAAAAAGGGGTGCTGAAGAAATTGCTTAGTGGTAAGGCACTTGCCTCCAAAGCCTTAGGACTCTGATTTGATTCTGCTGCAGGATCCACCATAAGCCAGATGCACAAGGTGGTAACTGTGTCTGTATCTGGAGTTCGTTTGCAGTAGCTAAAGGCCCTAGCATGCCCATTCTCTCCCTCCCTCTCTCTCTTTCTCTCTCTCTCTCTCTCTCTCTGTCTCTCTATACCACTTTTTCTATCTCTCAAATAAATTAATAAAAATAAAGTTTAAAAAGGTTTGAGTAGAGTTTGATAGTGAATCTGTTTAGTCCCAGGCTTTGTTGAAAATCTTTTTCTATAAAATAATTTTATTCATTTATTTTCAAAGAGAGAAAGAAAGAGAGAATGGGCGTGTCAGGGCCTCTTGCCACTGCAAATGAATTCCAGATGCATGTTCCATTTTGTGCATCTGGATTTATGTGTGTACTGGGGAATTGAATGCAGGCCATCAGATTTTGTAAGCAAGTGCTCTTAATTATTGAGTCATCTAGCTCTTAGAAATCTCTTTTATTGCTTCAATTTTTTGATTGTTATGAATATGTTTAACTTTTAAATTTTTCTTTGTTTTGTTTTTCAAGTAGGGTCTCACTCTAGCCCAGGCTAACCTGGAATTCACTATGTAGTCTCAGGGTGGTTTCATTTTTATTTGATTCTTGGAGTTTTAAAATGTCTCCCATGATTTTACACAGTCTCCATGTGTTTGTATAGTTTTTCTTACTATTAATTTTTAGCGTTAATGAATCCTGGTCTGATAAGATAAAAGGCATTATTTCAATGCTTTTGTGTTTATTTCATTTGATTTGTGGTCCAGAGCATGTGATTTATTTTAGAAGTTGTAACAGCTAGTTTCTTGTTGTTGGAACAAGATACCTAACCAGAAACAGCTAGTTTATTTGCTCTTATGTTTCTAACATAGTGGGGAAAGCATGGCAGATATAGGAAGCTTGTGTCAGAAGCTCAGATCAGCTGGGAGGAAGCATAGAGGGCAATGAGTGCTTCTGTGCACATAGTTACCTTCATTTTATATAATACAGCCCATGGAATGGTACAATCCATAATGCAGGTGGATCATCCCGCCACAATTAACCTAATCAAGATAATCACTCACAGGCATGCTGAGAGGCAAACATAATTGGGATAAACCCTCATAGATGATTCTACATCCTGCCCAGTTGACAATTTAAAACATCACAAGTATGCAATTGATGTTGTTGTAGTCAAGTCTGTATTGCTGAAATCACCTTACCAAGAGCAGCTTGTGGGAAAAGATTTATTTTGGCTTAGAAACTTGAGGGGAAGCTCCATCATGGCAAAGGAAAATGATGGCATGAACAGATGGTGGAGATCATTTCCTGGCCAAATTCAGATGGACTACAGCAACAGGAGAGTTTGCCAAACACTAGCAAGAAGAAACTGGCTATAATACTCATAAGCCCACCCCCAACAATGCATTGCCTCCAGGAGGCGTTAATCCCCAAATCTCCATCAGCTGGGAACCTAGCATTCAGAACACCTAAGCTTATGGGGGACATCTGAATTGAACCACCACATTCCGCCCTGGCCCTCATAAACTGATAACCATCATAATATAAAATACAATGCATTCAGCCCAACTTTAAAAGTTCCCATGGTTCTTTAATCGATTCCAATGATGTTCAAACATCTCCCTAGTCCAAGATCTTGTAACTTAGCTGTAATACAAAAAAAAAAAAAAAAAGCCATAATGATACAGAGTAAATATGCTACAAAAGATGGCATTGGGCATAGCAAAGAAATATTCAAGCAATACAAGACTTTTGTTTGTTTGTTTTTCGAGGTAGGGTCTCACTCTAGCTCAGGATGACCTGGAATTCATTATGTAGTCTCAGGATGGCCTTGAATTCACAGAAATCCTCCTACCTCTGCCTCCTGAGTTCTGGGATTAAAGGCATGCATCACCACACCTGGCTCTATACAAGATTTTAACAGAGAAAACATTAAACTCTGTACCTCCAAGTCCAACAACTCTAGTCAATGACAAATCTCTAAGTCCAATAATTCTAACCAGCAATAAGTCTCTGAAGTTTTAATTCTGCCCCTCCAGCTAGGATACTCACAGTCCTGGAAAACTTCATCTGGGGCTGGCCTCTCTCCTTAGCAGCCCATCTCATGGTCTTGTCTTCTCCACTGGGATCCACTGCAACTCATGGTCCATCCTCACATCTCCAAGGGGTCTCCATGCAGGCATCCAGCAAACCTGCTACACACTGCCCATCACCATTTCCAAATCATAAGACCATGCTGCAAATTCAATGACCCTGTCTTTCCTGCATTTCTTATAGTCCATAATACCAAGTGGGGTGCCAATTTGTTAATCCAGGGGAGAATAAAGCAGATTTTTAAGAACAGAACACTGCTTCAGCATTCAGACTCCTTCAAAAGACTGTATATATTTTTTGTTGTTGTCCCAATGCAGATCAGCTGGCCCATTCTCAATGGTTGTAAACTCTCATACAATCACAGCTGAACAGGTAGCAGTTTTGGCCCAAGCATTTCATTTTTTTATTTTTTATTTATTTATTTTTGGTGTCCTATCACTCTGCTCACATCCGTCTGTTTCTATGCAAAGCAACCCTGCACAAGTTCTCAGGACACAGGCATAACAGCAAGCCTTTCACATAAATTGCTTCTATCCCAGTTCAGGCAAAGCTATTTCTCACCCTTATAAGTCAAACCTCACAGTCGTTAGCTCTTACTTCATTCAGGTCTTTCAACTCTGACCATCAACATGTAGCTCTAAAAATCTTTCTGCACCATCTCCTACAAATTTCTCTGAGCCACGTTGGGTTATGTGATTGGCTCTTTGGAGCCTCTGCATTTCTAATCTCTGGTTTGGTAGGAGTTGAGTGTCCTCTGTGTCTATCTCCTTCACCCTATCCTGATATCAGGTTCAGCAAGAAAGTATCACTCTTGCTCATTTTCCCAAGTCCTCTATGGTTTCAGCTGGGGCCCTGGTGAAGTATGATGGGCTGAATCTCTCCTCAAGTCCTGTGTCCATCTGAAAAAGAGAAGCAGAATCTACAATGGAGAGTGAAGTCAGCACAGGTTAAATGGGATAACCATTATTAGTTCAGAGAGAATCTAATGGGTGTAGGCTCTCTTGTAGCCCAAGTTGGTAGGAGCTTGACATTGGAGAGCAAACTCATTATCTGGATATGATTCTAACTTGTTTCCCAGTTACAGGTATGGGTTCCTTCCCACTGAGAGGATTTGGAGGATTTGCTAGTCAATCCAAGAGCAGTTGGTTACCCACCAAGGCTGTGTGTCACTATTGCACTTGTGTCAGCATCACATCAGGTTGTTTGCTTCTGAGTACGTTAGACCTCATGTTGCTGGGACAGATGTTGGCCACTTTCCACTAGTAGCTCATGTAGCACCTTCTGGCACTAGATGGGTTAACTGTCTGGGAACTGGCTTTCTTCCAGGTTCTAGCCAGGTCTCTCCATGTTCCATACCAACAGCATACAATGTCTTCAGCAGTAGGATCTTACCATTAATGTTAGGTGGGCAATCAAGTGCTCTGACAGAAGTCTGTCTTCTTTTGGGAAACCTTGTGGGTCTCTTATCAATAGCTCATTTTGGCTGTTAACTGCATCCTGGTGCTGTGAGTTATAGGCCAGTTCCAAGAGAAAAGAAAGTATAAAAATAAAGAAAATATAAAAGAGAAAGAAAAAGACAGAGAATAAGAAACAGGAGAAAACTAAGTTTAGGCTTCATCTATCTCACCCTCTCCCGGGCCCTTTGATTCAGGTATTTGCTCAACATCCCTAACCATCAGGAAAATGCAAATTAAAACAACTCAGAGATTCCACCTTAACACAGTAAGGATAGCAAACATTGAAAAAAAAAAAAAGTCAAATGAAAACAAATGTTGGCCAGGATGTGTAAAAATAGTGACCCTCATTCACTGTTAGTGGGAATGTAAGATGGTACAACCACTATGGAGAGCAATGTGGAGGTTCCTAAAAAGGTTGACTATAGAATTACCAGCATACCAGTTATTTTCTTACTTATTTTGCAGTGTTTAAGTGTGTATGATAGTTAATCTTGTAAATTGGATGGGATTTAAAAACATCATGGAAACAAATCCCTAGAAATATCTCTGAAACTTAATGGTCTAATTGAGGCGAGAAAAACCACCCTAAATGTCAGCAACTCCTTTCCATAGGCTGGGGTCTCAGGGTGTTTAAAATAGTTTTTGGAATGCCAGGTAAGATGCCAGAATAGGAGCAATGCCAAAGAAAGGGGGAAGAGGATAAATAGCACATAATATACACTTCTACCAAAAAGTTAAGGTGTGTGAGGAACTATTAACCCACATTAAACCCCTCCATAGAAGCAAAAGGGAATTAGGAGCTTCCAGCAATCATACATTTTGCTCTAGCAGGTGGGCACTGGGAAGTGCTTCCACTCACCCATATTTCCCTTAGCTATCAATAGCAGAACTATTGGGAAGAGATTCTCCCACTCACACCAGCCTTGTAAGGAGAAGAAAGAGAGGGAGGAGGAAGAGGAGAAGGAGAAGGAAGCGCAGGGGTGACCACCACCCACAGGAGCCTCTAGGAGAGACCCCAGAGCTTTTCTCACCCCCAGAATCCCAGGCTGTGAGTAGCACTGGTTCATCAGGGCCCAATGTTTTAATCATGAAGTGATGTTGTGTTATGACAAAAGCCTGTTTTGGCATCTATTAGATTCCATTGTGATTTTTACCCTTAAGTCTATTTATATGATGTATTATATTTGTAGATATTTGTATGTTGAAACAACCCTGACTCACTGGAATGAAACCAACTTGATCAAGGTTTTTGATACTTTCATATGTTCTTCAATGATATTTGTAAGAATTTTATTGAGAATTTTTGCATCGAAGTTCATCATGGATATTGGGCTAGAATTTTCTTTTCTTATCTGTTTGGTTTTGGGACTAGTGTAATGTTAGCTTTGTAGAAGGAGTTAGGGAGCATTCTTTTCACTTCAGTTATGTGAAATAACTTCAGAAGCAGTATGTATTCTGTTTTTCTAGAAAGGTATTTTAGAATTCAGCAGTGAATCTATCTGGGCCTAACCTTCTCTGGGGCTGGGAGGGTTTTAATTGCCATTTCAAATCTTGTTATATGATATAGTTCTATTTAGGTTAGTTATCTTTTCTGGGTTATACTTTGATATGTATGTGTCAAGAAATTAATCCAATTTGGTGGAATAAAAGTGCAGCTGATGGGAAGAAAGTTTTTGTTTTCATTTTGGTTTACAGTCTTAAGGTGGATGGCAGGGGAAAGCATGGCATGAGCAGAGGCTTGACATCACCTCTGCCACAGCAGAAGGAGAAAAGTAGCAGGAGAATGAGCCCACTTACATTGGAAAGCTAGAGGCTAATAAATTTCGCAGTCTAACCCCACCAACATACCTCTTCCATCAAGTCTCCAACTGCCAAACTGCCGTCAGCTGGAAACCAAGCAATCAGAACACATGACTTTATAGAGGATATCTAAATCAAAATGCCACAGTACTTATGATTCTCTCAATTTCCTTGGTATTTCTTGTAATACCTTTTTATATCTCTAATCTTGTTGATTATGGTCTTCCCTTTCTTTTAGTCAATTTGGCTGTAGGTTTACAAATCTGGTTTATTTTTTCTAATAGCCAGATCTTAGTTTCACAAATTAAAAAAAATTCTTAATGTCTAATTCATTAATTTATTCCTTGATCTTATTTCTTTCTATCTAGTTTGGGTTGGTCTTGTTTTGCCATTGCCCTCAGATTGATCATTATTTATTTGAGAATCTCTATTTTTGTAATGCAAGTTTTTAGAACTATAACTTTCCCTCTTATCACTGCTCTTATTGTGTTCCATAGTTTTTGGTATACTGTGTTTTCATTTTCATTCAGTTCTAGGAACATTTTTTTTCTTGGATTCTAAAATTCTGCATTCATTGCTCAAGCATGTGATGTTCAACCTCAAGAATTTCTGTAATATCTCTTATTGTTTTTCTTCATCTTGATATCTAGCATATTTCATTGGATCAGATATGATAATTGCAGTTATATCAAATTTTCTAAATTCATGGAGATTAGCTTTGTGTCCTAATAGGCCCATTGTTTACTTTGTTTTGAAGATTAGTCTTTTTATGTAATCATTTGATTATGTAGCTTTTTGATGATAGTGGGATATTAAATTTATAATTAGTGTATTGGAATTTATTTCTGATTTAATATCTAGTAGATTTTTCATCATAAAATTTTGATCACCTGTATTTGGTACATATATGTTTAAGATTGTGATATCTTCTTTTTGACTTCTTCCCTACATAAGTATAAATTGAACTTCTTTATCTTTTTTCTCAATTTTTATTAACATTTCCATGATTATAACAAATATTCCATGCTAATGCCCTCCCTCCCCCCACTTTCCCCTTTGAAATTCCATTCTCCATCATATCTCCTCCCCATCTCAGTTAGTCTCTCTTTTATTTTGATGTCATAATCTTTTCCTTCTCTTATGATGATCTTGTGTGGGTAGTGTCAGGCACTATGCACTCATGGATATCCAGGCCATTTTATGGCTGGAGGGAGCACGTTGTAAGGAGTCCTACCCTTCCTTTGGCTCTTACATTCTTTCTGCCACCTCTTCTGCATTAGATCCTGAGCCTTGGAAGGTGTGATCGAGATGTTACTTGGTAGTCCAGTCACTTCTCTTCAGCACTATGATACCTTCTGAGTCATCCCAAGGTCACTGCCAAAAGAAAAGATTCTCTACCTAAAGTGAGAGTAGCATTAATATAAGGGTATGGATATTAAGAGAAATGCTTACTGGGCAGTTTGATAAGAATAGTATATACATTTATCCAGATATCAGCAGATATTATACCCCTAGGGCACGTGACTACCCCTGTTTTAAGTTTTCAGTATCAGGGATGTATTCCCTTCAATGGAGCGGGCCTCCAGTCTAATTGTAGGGCAGCTGGTTTCCACCATGACAGATGTGCCTCTATTGCACCCATTGGCTCATTTGGCCTGGCTGGCCAATTATCAAGCTTGCAGTGTCCACTGCTGAGTATCTCACTGGTGTATCTCTTTCTCCCATTGAACTACATATAGAATGGCTTCTTCCAGCTTTCTTTCAGCTGGTCTACATGGAGGAGGTTATCAGCTCAGTTCCTCTTTCGATTACATTTGCTTTAGTGTCTATCTTGTCAGATGTTAGTAACCATGCTTTCTTTCTTATTTGTTTTCTTGGGATATTGCTTGCCCATCTTTCACCCTAAGGCAGTGTCTCTCTTTAATCATAAGGTGGATTTCTTGAAGTTAGCAAATGGATGGATCTAGTTTTCTGGTCTGTTAAGCTGCATCTTTTGAATTGGGAGGTGAGTGAGTCCACCAATGTTTAGTCTTGTAATTGAAAGGTGCCTTGTTGAAGATTTTGTGGAGTTTGATGATTTCTTGAACTTCATTTGCTTTTATGACTGTTCTAGTTTTGATTATTTTCCCTCTTGTAGCCTCTTGAATATATTTTATTTTTTCTCTCCAGAGTGCGGTGTTCTCTGTGGGGATGGCTTAGTTCTTATACATTCATGTAGTTCCTCTTATCAAGAAAAGTTTTTCTTTATTTTATTATGGGATATCTTATCTTACGCTGGATATAGTGGGGTATCTTGGCAGTCATGGTCTTTGGAAACTTAAAATAATCCACTGTCCTTTTGGATTTTAGAGTTTCGATTAAAAACTTGCATGCTATTCTGAAGGGCTTACATTTGTACATGATGAGCTGTTTCTATCTGGCAGCTTTTGGTGCTCTCCATTTTATTTTCTATGTTTAGTGTTTTAATTATAACTATGGAGAATTTCTTCTATGGTCCTATTTGATGTTGTGCATGCCTCTTGTACTTGAATGGGCCTCTCTTTCATAAGATTTCGAAAATTTTCCTTTTATATTTTCATTGATGATATTCCCTATACCCTTGACCTATATATAGTTCTTCCCCTTCTTGTATGCCCATGATACAAATGTTTGGTCTTTTTAAGGTGTCCCACACTGGTCTCATGTTCTCTTCATTTATTTTTGAACTTGTCATTGATTTTTTACTCTTTTTCTTTTTCACTGTCCTCAAGTGCTGATAGCCTGTCCTCTGTATAATCTACTCTGTTGGAGAGGCTTTTTTGGGAGCCTTTAAATTGATATATTTCACTTCTTATTTTTGTTAGGTTTTTGTTCACCATCCATCTCTATTGCAATATTGTCTTCAATTTTCCCAACTTGGTTTGACTGTCTCATTGAATTTTGTGGATTGTCTTTACTTTCTTGACATTAATACAGGTGTTTATTCATGTCCTCTGAATTATTTGAATTCATTCAATTGCCTATTGTGTTCTTTTTGATTCTCTTCCATTGCATCCAGCCACTTTTACATTTCCCTTTTAAATGTGTCATATATGCTTGTCATAATTGCATTTTGGAATTCTTTGTCATGATTTTCCTCTAGGTTGTTTTTATTGGATACTAACTGTAGGACTAGGCATTCTTGGTGGTAATATCTTGCTTTGAATTTTTGTGTTGTTTTGCATTGTGTTTGCCTATCTGGAGATAATCTCTTTGTCTTGTCATACTGAGTATGCAGCAATAGTAGCAGCAGTGTACCTGTATTGAATAGCCTGGTCCACCTGATTCTAGATAGGTTTGGCTGTCAGTTCATCTTCAGGTCGTGATGGGCACACTTTAGCAATGTTCCACCTGATTCCAGATAGGCTTGGTTGGCCATCTATTCTCAGGTCTGTGATAGGTGAACTTGAGCAATGGTCCACCTGATTCCAGGATGATTTTGACTGGCAGTCCACCCCTAAATCTGGGATGGGTGTGCTTGTGACTATGACCAATACCAGAAGGCCTACTTGTTCCCACTCTGATGTGGGCAGATGGAAGATTAGAACCAGTGCCAAGTGGGTCTAGTCCCCACAGTAGGCAAGTATGAGTGAGTGGTCTACAGATAGTTAAAACATGTGACTGAATAAAGTGCAGAGATAGTGCACACTTTGAACCAGAGAGGCCTACTCTGCCTTTGCTCAGGGTATGCCTGCTAAGTTGGTCTTCAATGAATCTAGATAAGTATACTGGGATTCTCAAAATTACTCTTGACTAAAGTGAGTAATTAAAAGAGTAAATGTTGTTTTGAACATGAGGAAACTTAAAAGCCCAGGTATGGGTGCACTAATCTATAATCCCAGCACTGAGGAGACTGAGGCTGGAGGATCATGAGTAAATGCCAGGATATAGTCTATAAAGTCTGAAATCTCCACAAGTGATTTTTAAAATAAAAGCCTCATAGCCAAGGAGCAGTAGGCAGGATATAACGGCAAAGTCTGCTACACACTTTTTACAAACCTGCAGAGTGCTTCCTAATTAAGAGAGATGAGGCAAAAGCAGCTGCTATTACCCCTTCTAGTCACAACTATTTTGAGTTCTTTAGTAATAGTAAATCAACAGAAAGAGGACCAGAGATTAAGAAATAAATCCAAAATTAGCCCGTGAAATTATTACCTTTTAGATAATACATAGAAAAGCTTATAGATGAATGTGAGGAAAATTAATGATAAGCATATAAAGAACACCAAAGACAATCTACACTGTGGTTCCATTTGTAGAACATTCAAAGCCTAGCAACACTAAGCAGAATTACATTTAAGGATCAAATCCCTGTGGTCCCAATACAAAGACAAGGGCAGAAAAGCTCTCCACACGCTGCAGATTAGCTCTTCCCAGGTGTAGGGTATGTAGAGAGATAAAGAGATGCTGGAGGGAGACTTGCAAAGACAATGGTCACCTTATCTCCTAAATTGGATGCTTGGTCTGTGGGTCTGACTTGTTTTCTAATCTTCTGCCTTGTAATATTTATACTTTTATATTATTCATGTCCTCTGAATTATTTGAATTCATTCAATTGCCTATTGTGTTCTTTTTGATTCTCTTCCATTGCATCCAGCCACTTTTACATTTCCTTTTAAATGTGTCATATATGCTTGTCATAATTGCATCTTGGAATTCTTTGTCATGAGTTTCCTCTAGGTTGATTTTATTGGATACTAACTATAGGACTAGGCATTCTTGGTGGTAATATCTTGCTTTGAATTTTTGTGTTGTTTTGCATTGTGTTTGCCTATCTGGAGATAATCTCTTTGTCTTGTCATACTGAGTATGCAGCAATAGTAGCAGCAGTGTATCCTATATTGAATAGTTAATATTTAATAGAAACAAAGATATAAATTTAGGCTGAGGCTCCCAAAGCCTCAGAGACATACCTGTACTTCTCAAGTCTACTGTAGAATTAGTCACAAAACATCAATGACACAGTATCAACCTAAGTTCATGAATAGACTGAGAAAATGTGGCACATATATACAATAAAATACTGTTTGGCCTTTAGAAAGAAGGAAATATTCTCATTTATAGCAATATGGATCAGCCTGTAGGACTTTCTGTTAAGAGAAGTAAGTCAGGCACAAAAAGTCAAATGTTCTAAGGCTTCATTCATACATGGCTTCTCAGTATGAAGACCTCATAGAGGAAGAATACAATGTTGGTGACCTGAGACAGGAGTGATTAGAGGAGAGGAAGGGTAGAAAGAAGATACATAATTACAGCTAAATAGAAGGAAGAGATCTAAAGGTACAGAAATGATGGCTATTTTATTCTTGAAAGTTGCAAGAAGTCTGGACATTGTGGGTATGTCACACAATTATAACAATGCTTCTCTCCCAACAAGACTTCCTACCAAGACACGAGAATGTACATTTATAAATTGACTAGATTTTACCATTCCACGGGATACATAGCTTCCAAATGGTATGCCATATACAATAACGACATATAATGTTATCTGTCAACTTAAGCTGTAGTTTTGAAAACAATAAATATGAATTAGGCAGAGTATCTGGGGAGACTTAAGAGTACAAGAAGAGTGCTCCAGGAAGTACATTTGAAGAACTAAATTGGGCACCTGGAATGTGCTTACTAGAGAAGATAGATATCATGAGATGAGAGGCTCCAAAAGCTGACTGAAATTTACCCCAACCTCACATACTATTTAAGGGTCATTGAAAAATCTGTCCAATTTTTTTAAGGAAAAATGAGAATACACACATAAGAGGAAATGTATTAAAAATAAAATTAACAAGTACACAAACATACAAAGGCTTGTCTAAGAATGTACTCACAAAAGAGAAACAATTGAGATGGGCATGTTAACATTCAAGAGGAGGTGGTGAGCACAAGGCTGTGGTTACTAGTTGGTGTGGGATTTAAGACTCAAGTTAAGAAGTAAAATACCAGAGGTAAACAATATGGAACGTGGGAATCACTCACAAGAATGAATGTGCTGTAAGGTACTTGGTGTTTACAAGCAAACTGCAGCTGTGTACCAACTCTAGACTTTAAGTCAAGTATGCACCTTCAAATGTTAAGGGTACCTACTGGGAAAATGGCAATTAGAATGCATAAAAGGTAAAGTAAAAGCTGGGGTGATGGGAAAATAATAGACAGAAAAAAAAGAAGGGAAATATTGAAATGTAAACATAAGATGACATAGGCAAAGCTCAATATATGAGGAATTGTAATGCATAAAATTGTGCTTGACAACTGATTTTAAATGATTAGATCTCTTTCAAAAGTAACACTTTTGCAATAACTAAAAACACTGAAAATGAACATGCTCTCTTGACCTAGCAATTACACTTGTGTACAAATGGGGGCATGTATAAGAATGTTAATTACATTGTTTGTAATAGCAAATGTATGGGAGACCATTGAAATGCCCATCACCAGAAGACCTGATTAAGACATCCTGGGTCTGTTCACACAATGGAATGCCATTCTGCAATTAAAATGAATGAGCTAGCTGGAGCAATATCTATCAACACAGACTAATTTCCAAAGAATCAATTGGGAAAATCAACCTGCAGAAGAACACAGAGAACATCGTGGCATTCACAACTGTGTGAAACAATAACAGGTATTGTTTTAAAACATATTCAGAGGAACCAGAAACCTAAAATGCCATGTGGGAATATTAAACAATAACTTCAGCTGGTTGTTCTCCTGAGAAAGTACAGGAAAGAAATGAGATTACAAAGGAAAACACAGGATCTCCAACTGTACCTGTAGCATTTCTTCAAATAAAATTGCATGAATTATATAACAGAGCAAAAAATGTATAGGAAAAGAGCCAAAACACTACACTTAGCAAAACTGGGTGAACAATACCATATTTATTTAATATTTTCTCTTATTTAGCATTATTTATGCAAGAATAGCATTATTTACTACACTTTTCTTTACGGTTTAGCTTCTTTATAGTGAAAAAGTAACTAGCACACTAATGTCATAAGAACCCAAATTTACAAAAAAGTTTTTCATTTGTACTAAATTCGGAGAGAAAAAATGTAATTAATCTTAGCAAATGTCATAAAATTGTCAGTTGCCAAAATACAATGATAAACCCAGTATTTTTATTGACCTCCAGAGTGTAACCAAGTGGGGAAAATAATTTGATATAGTAGGTACAGTAGCAAGATGAGCACAAGGCACTCCCAGACAAGTCAGACATGGAGAATGTTTAAATGATTGATGAATAAATGAAAAATGCTGAGTGGGAAGTAAGCTAGAAGAGCTCAAATATATACCAAACCTTACATATTCCAGATATGGATAGATATTTACAAATACTTCACCAATACTAGGATCCCACAGAGTAATGATGACTGCCAAGAAGAACCAGAGTCATGGCATTTTCTAATTTGGAACTAAGCAAGCAAGTGAAATGAGATGTGTGAGTAAGAGACTGAAAAAATAAAAATAAAAGAAAGAAACCAGGAATAAAGACTTTATGCTGTAGCCTTTCCACAGAGACCTAAATAGTCAATGAATCAAATAAAATGCACTGCAGGAGAAAAGTAGGACAGAGAAAAGATGCAGTACTCTTCATAAATTATAAAATAGTTCACAAGTACAGGTTTAGCATTTTGCCTCATCAAAAACCATCACATGAAATCCTATTTCTGCCAACTGACTAGCCAAGTATCTGGTCCTATTTGAACAGGATGTGGGGCACCAGCTGCTGTGCCTCCTGGTTCTCTCACTCACAGAGCTCACTGATGTCTTGATGCAAAGTTTTGAAGACTAGAGTTAGAGGCATGTTGGAATTGACATACTCCAATTATATAAACTCAAACCTACAGTCATTCAACACCACGTCTAATGCATACATTTATACCATTTAAAAATCCAGCAGTAATCTACATTCCAAATGGATGTGTAATTAGGAAATAAATTTTGTAGGCAGTTTAATGACTACTAATTATCTCATATGGTGTCTTAGTTTACTTTGTGTTGCTATAACAAAATACCTGAAGTGGGCTGGGCCACTGCATAAAGAGTTCTAGAAGCAGGGAAGTTCAGAGCTGGACAGTTGTGTGTAGCATTGTGGCAGGACAGTGTGTCAGAGCAGAGAGCAGGCCTGTGTATAAGAAACGTGCAAGAAAGGAAGTGAAAGAACAAATGGATGAAGCTGACCATATTTCCTAAGTACTAACCTTCTCAGAAATAAGTTCACTCCCATGAGCCAGCATTAATCTTTCTACAGTACTTCCAGTGGCTGTCTACCTCACAGAAGAATCATTACATCTCAGTACCATTATATATCTGGGATCAAAGCAACACATGAGTCTCTGGAGGCAAACCACCTCCAAACTACATCACATCACTGTGGTGCATTTGAAATACACTTTTCTCCAAATGTGGAGGACTTCTATAATGCCATCACTCAGGTGGATACAGGAGCATCAACAAGAGTTCGGGGCTAGCCTGGGATGCAGAATGAGCTCTAGCACAACCTGGGCTATGTAGTCAGACCCTGCCTAAAAAACAAGCAGACAAAAGCACTGATTTCATAAGGCAGTTGTTTTCCCCGTCAGTGCATCCCCCACAAGAGATGTCTACATGCCTCTGCTTCTCCTTAGATTGCAGAGAACCCCGAAGTTATACAATGACACACACCATCTGCTTGCTACTGTCTTCAGGGCACACTCAGCTCAGCTCCATGGTCATTGCTGTCTTGGCACTCGCCCAGCATTCCCTTTCACCTTGAAAACCCTGAGGACAGGTCAGCACTGGCTTCCTTTAAGTCTCCTGACTTTTCCTTGTTGGTCTAGTAAAAGGTATGCCTTAGTTATCAAGTCAGAAAAAAATGTTGTGTGGGGACATTTTCTTTACTAAATCCACATAGGCGACAATCCATACCCCTCACTTCACAGTTACCTGTTTCACTGATGTTCTCCCCACAGAGCTTCTCACTCATAGAAAAGCACAAAAGTCAGCCATGGCAGATGAGACTGAAGTTTTTAGTCTTTTCCTTCATGTGTAATATATCCTCATAAAATCCTGTTCTGAAATTTCTTTTCTGACTACACATCTTTATTTACCAAAACATGTTAGGGTTGCTTTTAAGAAGACTAAAAGTTTAAAAGAAGAAAGTGGATGGGTAAAATGTTTTTATAGCATTAATTTAAGGTTCAACTTAAGTGTCTCACAATGAAAAACAGTAGTAGAGGTGAAATCCATCTCCTCCTTCTTCCCTGTCTTGGCATATTCTAGCAAGCATTTTCCTAAACAATAAATTCAGTGTGTTTGCAGCCTCTTCAAATTGATTTAGGTTCTGATTAGCTGAGACTGACCAACTCCAAAAGATCTACTGAAATTAGAGACTGGTGGCCTTTTAAAGCCAAAGGGTATCATCCAGGCAATTTAATCAGACATCTTAATTTTACAGTCAGAGAAATTAAGGCCTCACAAGAGTAAAAGCTTTGTTACAAACTACCTTGAGGCTGATGAGTGGCAGAGAGAAAGAAAATGGGCTTTTAGCCCAAGTCTTGCCTGATTCCCTTGCACTTACCTTGTTTTTATAGGACAAATGCTCTGTTGTCACTTAACACAGAAGAAGGAATTCTGTAAACTGTTTTAAAAGGTGAGGAGTTGATTTACTGACTAGGATTCCATAGCTGAGTATTTTTCATTAAGGTTGTTCGTGCCAAAAACATCCCTATATTGGCCAGAAAAATTATAACACTATATCAGATCTTTTCAGCCTAGAAAACATTTTCTTTTTAAAAATGGGGCTCAAGGAGATACAAAACTTAGTGGGACAGGGAATACTAAGAAGCATAGCATCCCTGAAGAAAATTTAATTCAGCATTTGATAATTCAGACCAATTTAATGAACACAGCAAAAAATTTCAACAGCTTATACAAAGTAGCATTTGTATCATATAAATGTACATGTACACACACACACACACACACACATGTGCTTTAATAACAACTTACAAGGGAATTGAAAGAAACACAAGGAAAGGTGAAAATATGGAATTATTCACACACACCAAAAAAAGCAAAAGTTGTGTGCTCTCAGTATTTAACTTCCTCCACATTACGCAAATAAGGTGGCACACTAACTTCTCCATAACTGCCCTTCCCAACTATGCTTGCAGGGTGAGTGTTTTCCAGATACCTGAAAGGAAACCTTCAATATAGACCAAGTATTTTTGGGTGGAGAGGGGATGCTAATGATCAAGCCTAGGCTCTCCTGCATACTAAGTTAGTTCCCTTTATCCTGCGCTACACCACCAGCCCTGGGCAAAGCTCTTATTTCAACACTCACCAGATCACAGAATCAATCTCTCTCTCTCTCTCTTTCAATCCCTCTCTCTGTCTCTCTCTTTCTTTGTGTATGTGTGTATAATTTTATATTTTCTTTTCCTTTTTCCTTTTTTTGGGGGGGCCGGGGGTTTGAGGTAGGATTTCACTCTAGCCCTGGTTGACCTAGAATGTCTCAGGGTGATCTTGAACTCATGGTGATCCTCCTTCCTCTGCCTCCCAAGTGCTGGGATTAAAGGCATGTGCCACCATACCTGGCTTAATTCTATATTTTTATCTTTCCTTGCATACATGATATTATATGCAAATTATAAAGTTTATATCAAACTGTCCATGTGGCAGGTGTTATGTATATAACATGCACTTTATCTCACTGTGAAAATGTGCAGAAAGGACTTAATTTCTCTAGGAATATTGATAGGTTCTCTTGCAGAAAGATTCCTCTAGCTGCAGAAAGAGTGTGAGTCTATGAGGACCATAATAAGACAGATTAAAAGATCATTTTCATGGTCCATATGAGAAATGATGGTAGATTAGGCCAGCATGCATTTATACTTATAACAGAAAAGGGGAACCAAGAATACCTGAAGTCAGTACATAAAGGTAATATTTCCATGGTAAATGAGCTAAAACTCAATTTTAGGAACCTTGTTTTCTTCCTGCTTATTTGTTCTGAAGTCTGAAAGCTAGGAATTAAGCCCAGGACATCACACACAGTAAGCATATGTGCTACCCTGCTTGAGACCTGGTTCTAACAACTTGTAAGGTTGGGAAATGTTTGATTCAAAATCATAATGAATTTTACCAATAGGAAACACACACAGTAGCATAGCAAAACCAAGAGAGAAAGTCTATGCATTTTCAAGTGTAATGTCAATGAAAGTGAGCTCTTTACTACCTCTAATAAAAGTGCCAGTACAGTTGAAATTTGTTTATACCTAAGACTCTGGGTATAACCCCCAAAATAGAATTTTGAAAAGAAATTCTAAGGTCTGGCCTCTACTTCCAGCCCTGCCACCTCTGCTTAAATTTGGGAATGATAACCTTTACTTCACAGTCTTGTTCTCCTCGTCTCCTAAATATCCATATCTTGTGCCATGTATAGAAATTAACTCTAAATGGATCAAAGACCAAATATTAGAACTAACATGATAAATCCCTGTGAAGAAAACAGGAAAAGTGTCATGAACTCAGATTTGACAACAGTTCCTTGGATATGATACTAAAAGTAGAAACAACAAAGGGAAAACTAAATGAGCTGGATTTCATCAAAATTTAAAACCTTTGTGCATTAAATGTCTCAATCGCAGGACACTGAGATATCAAGCTGGAACTGAGCTATTAGCCTCTTCCTTGCTGAGCAGATATCACAGTGCTAGAAAGTACTGTGCAGGCTGCTCAGGGAGAAAAGTCATGAATAGTTTGAACAAGAAGCAGATCCTGTGAACTACACAACTGGCCAGCCAGGAAAGATGTGCCCAGTAATGCAATAGTGGCATGACTATTATGAGGGAAACAAAACACCCTGCTTGGGTTTGAGGTCTACTCCATGGGAGGAAGTTCACGCCTGGTACAGAAAGAAACCTAGTGAAAAGCCTATGGCTGAGAAGGCCATAGGCCATCAGGGAGAAGCTTCTACTGTTGTTTGGCTACATGGATATGTTTTGCCCAAAAAAAATTGCTGGCCCTCTAAATATTTATGTTTATGTCCATAGAGCAGTACTTCCCTCACATTTAGGTAGAGAAATTTCTTTTTGTAGAGGAAGATAACACTGGGGAGACCCAAACTCACCAAACTGTTGAGAATAAGGGACTGTGGAGTGTTCAGTGCTAAAAGAGGCAGCTACATGATCCATCCCTTCCAGGCTCAGGAAATACTGTAGAAGAGGGGGCACAAAGAATGCAAGAGAAAAATTGGGGAGAAGTGTTTTGGAATGCTGTTTTCTGAATGCAAAGTGGTCATGGCATTCAGAGTGTCACAATGGCTGCATTTACCTACACAAGACCTGCACAGTAGTGGGCCCATTAGTATTCCATCACGTATGACAGAGAGGGCCAAAAAGTACACATCAAATAGAACAGGAACTAGTTGGAAAGAAGGCGTTCAGGGAAAGGGAATGTGGGAGTGGGACAAAAGAAGATAATGGGATGTTATGATAAATGATATTATGATATCATGGTAAAATACTATGTACATGTATAAAAATTATTTATAGTTTTAAAATCTTTTGTGCTGGGCGAGAGAGATGGATCAGTGGTTAAGGAGTTTGCCTGTGAAGCCTAAGGATCCAAGTTTGATTCCCCAGTGCCCACATAAGCCAGATGTACAAGGTGGCACATGTGTCTGGGGTTTGTTTTCAGTGGCTGGAGGCCCTGGTATGCACACACAGACACACACAGACACACACAGACACACACACACACACACATACACACACACACACACACACACACACACACACACACAAACTCTCTCTGTGTCTCTCTCTCATTCATAAATAAATAAATAAAATAAACCTTTGTGCATCAAAAGACATTATTGAGACAGTAAAAATCCCACAGAATGAAAGAAAATATTTGCAACCCATACCTCATAAGATTTTAGTATTCAGAATATATAAAGAACCAATATAAATCAATGGCACCAAAGAACCTCCTCAATTAAAAAAATGGGCAAATTGCTAGATAGGTACTCTTCTAACGGTGGTACACATATGTCCAATAAACACATGCAAAAATAGTCAGCATCACTACTCATTGAGGAAATTCAAGTTGAAACCTGCAAGATACCACTTCACACTCATTGGTATGCCATCATTACAAAAACTACAAAATGACAGGACTGTGGAAAAAAATGGAATCTTTGTGCACTACTTGTGGGATTACAAAATGATGAAATAGCCATGGTAGAAAATAGCTTGGTGTCTCCACACAGAATTAAGAAGAGAATTACAACAAGAAGCACCTCATGTACTCCTAAACTCAAAATAATTGAAAACCAGGGCAATCAGATTATTTGCTCACTAATCCTTCAGCAGCATAATTCTCAATGGGCAAACAATAGACAGACTCAATACCTCTCAACAGTCAAATGGATAAATAAAAGGGGCTGGATATATGCAATGGAATATCATCCCATCTCAAATAAAAAAAGATAATCATAATACAACATGAATAAACAATGAATATATTGTGTTTATTAAAAGAAGCCATATGATTTAACTTACATTTAGTCACTACAGTAGACAAATTCATAGAGACATGAAGTAAAGTGACGGCTGCTAGGAGCAAAGAGAGGGAGAATAAGAAAGTTGTTTAATGGTTCAGAGTTTCAATTTAGGAACATGCAAACGTTCTGTGTACACCAGTGTACATATACTTAATGTCACTGAATTGACACTTAAAAATTATTGAAATGGCAAGTTTTATGTACATTTTGCAACATTTTTTTTAAAATCTTTTTTTAGTTAAAAAAAATTCTTGACCAAGCTGTGTACAAAATGAACTGTGAGAGACAGGAAGCTATTGTTAGTGTCTTCTCCTCACCTCAGCACCTTTTCTAGTCACCACACTGTCTCAGATTAAGTCACTGTACCTGCAGATAAACTCCTCCCAGGAGCCACGCCTCAGCCATGACCAACCCTCCATAAAGACTCCTTAGAAACTAGAGATTAGAGAGGAATTGCTGCCATCAGACACAGAAGGATGCAGATGAGGGAATGGAGATTCTGCAGGAAATAGCAGGTGGCAGACAAAGCTTGGGAACCTTCCTAAGGATCTTATCACAAAGCTGATATTTCCAAGAAGTATTGCCACACTCATCACTCCCAGCCAATGCTAGAAGCTCCCCCCGCGAGTTAGCTCCCTAGATGAAGCTTATAATACATGGCATTTTGCTTGGCATTTACTCTGCTTATGGCAAGCACTCTCATCACAACTGAGCTTCTGCCATTAATTACACACACACACATATGTGGGTGTTTACATATATGTATGTATATATGTATATATAATCAGAGAGCTATATGCATTTTCATAACTGATTCCAGCATTCATTACCAGAGTGAAGAAACGTCTTTGGCTTTACATGAATAATCCAAAGGCAGCAGAGTTTTCTCATTTCACCAACATTATAGCACAGCTAATTAGAAATATATACCATAACATGGTAGAAGAGCAATTAAAAATAAAAAAAAATCAGACTAGGGAATATTCAATGAGAATACAATGTGAATACCAGATGGAAAAGCACGCTGCCTATATAGAGCCCATAAGCCTAGTGGATGATGAAGACATAATTGCAAAAGAATTTTTCAATAGAGAACTTAATCTAGCCCTCAAAGAGAACAAAGCTTGTCTCAGCATCTATGTTAAAGTAACCCTCTCCTGTGGGCTCTCACATAAACCATATCGAGGAGTAGTAAGCCCTGTTTATAATAGTGTTACCACAACCAATGCCATAGGGTTGCAAAGTAGTTTCTTCAGCATTGCTCATTGTAAAAGACACTCTTGTTATACCAACCCCAATTGTTTCACTGTGAGCAAGGCCATACATTGTTGTCCAAAACAAATGGCACTACCTGAAAGCCCTTACCTTAGCTCATATTAACTTATCCTTTATGAGTTGCTTAGAGAATAATTTTTGAATAAGTCATTGTGATAGCAAAAGAAACACTCATGGTTTCATGTTACCTCCAAATTCTTTTCCTTTTGTGTCTCCCTTGAGGTAGCTCCCAGTCCTGGATGGACAACCATCCCAGTGCACAAGGAAAATGCAGACATTGACTTGGTAGCAGAGACAAATCTCAAGCCAGATGCAAGACTTTTATGCACGTTTCACTGGGTTTTACAATAGGCCACAGGGCCAGGAGTCAGGGTTTCCACTGGCTCCCAGCCAAGGCATGGTATGATACTTTTTCCAGTAGTTACTAAGAACCAGCTCTGTCTCTTTTCCAAGAATCTCTTTCTTCTTTAAGAAGAAAGAACTTGTTAGCCATGTAGAAGCTACAAACAGTCCTCCAGGAAGCTCTTACTGTGGTCTGGATTCACAATTCCCCACATGTGCTCCAGCTAGTTAGCCTGTGGTAATTCAAGCCCCAAATGTTAGGGAACACACCTAAGTCATCGCACTTCTTTGAAGCATGTTGGCAAAGTTTTTAAAATTATATCCCAATAGCTCTAGCATAACCTAACAAAACTAAACTTTCTGGAGGTTTCCAGGTGCTATGGATGTCTACTGATTCATTTTGTTAGCAGAAAAAGTAAGGTCTAAACCCTGTCCCTCAATTGTTTACGACATACAGATGGTGACATATGTTTCCCAGGAGAGTTAACACACCCAGAGTGTTACTTTCTTGGGTTTTCAGCACAGACCTAACTGGCAGAATATAGGATAAGTTCATCTTCACAGTTTTCTTTATCAAATGGTGAGGAAATAAAAGCCTGGAAATTCTAGAAAACTTTTCCATAAAGGTCAGCCATTTAAATGCATCACAATTTTGACCTGTCCATATACTGTGTTTAGTACATGAGTACCTGAGGACTTGCTTTACGTTTGATGAAATTTTAGTTTCTAAAGGAAAATTCTTATAAGTATAAAACACGAACCCACCACAAACAGGGCCTCATTATAAAAGTAAATGCAAACAACATTTCATTGAAAAAATCAAAAATGAGTCCACATATTTACAAGAGTGCACACGAAACAACGTGTGCCGAGTGAAGGATTAGGTACAGCAAGCTGCATTTTCTTTGCACAATAGCCCCAGGGAACCAAATTCCCCTCGTATTGTTCATTTTGTCAGATCTTTGTCACTTTTTAAAAATTTCTGATAATGGGTTCAAAATGGAAAATAAATTAAAATCCTAGAAACTCTATGTGCAAAGATGCCTGGGCATGACCCTTTGAACCTCCAATCCTGGAGAAATAAATGAAAGGTAGAGTCCAGAAGATTTCAGGGGGCAGCTGAGGAGCTCGAGGTGGGGGAGCAGAGGGAATCAGAGAGAGGGGAACACAGGGAACAGCAACTGGAGCCTAGACCCCTTGTTAGTTGCTGTTCTCATCGCTGTGACAGGAAACCTGACAAAAATAACTTAAGGAAAGGATTTACATTGGTTCATGGTTGGCAGGTCCAGTCCAGCTTGGTGGAGAAGGCATAGCAGCAGAAGTGTGCAGCTGTTTGCTCACATCTGGATGGCTCAAGAAGCAAGTCTCCTTTTCTCCTTTTTAAAAAAATTATTTTTATTTTTATTTATTTATGAGAGATAGAAGAGTTAGAGAGAGAGAGGGAGGGAGAGAGAGATAATGGGTACACCAGGGCCTCCAACTGCTGCAAATGAACTCCAGACCATGTGCCACCTGTACATCTAGCTTATGTGGGTCCTGGGGGATTGAACCTATGTCCTTTGGCTCTGAAGATAACCCTTAACCACTAATCCATTTCTCCAGGGCTCCTTTTCTCTCTTTTTTTAAAGTTTTATTTATTACAGTCAGAGAAAGAGAAAGAGAGAATGGCCTTACCAGGGTTTCTAGCCACTACAAACAAACTTCAGATGCTTGTGCCACCATGAGCATCTGGCTTATGTGGGACCTGGAGAATCAAACCTGAAACCTGGGTCCTTGGGCTTCACAGGCATGCACCTTAACCACTAAGACATCTCTCTAGTCCCTCCTCTTATCTTTTTATTTAATCCAGAGTCCAAGCCCTTGGGATGGAGCTGTTCATGCTTAAAGCACAATTTACCCTCACAAATATTTCTATCTGGAAATGGTCTCACAGAAGGCCCAAAGTTGCCAGACATTTGGCGCACACCTTTAATCCCACCACTTGGAAGGCTGAGGTAGGAGGATCACCAGGAGTTCGAGGCCAGGCTGGGGCTACAGAGTGAGTTCCAAATCAGTCCTGGCTAGAGTGAGACCCTAATTTGAAAAAAAAAAAATTTAAAGAAAGAATATAAATATCCAAAGGTATGGCCCACTCATGCCCTAGAGGTTTCTCACTACAATGAAGTTGATAATCAATACGAACCATCACAACCCCCAATCCTGAGTATCCCCAGCAGTGACTAGAGGAAAATCAAGCTGGATCTCTGGATTTCCAAGGCACTGGTGAGCGCCAGTCACAACACTGGCTGGGATCAGAATGAGGCCATTCTCTTTTAACAAGTCTCCTGGGAGTCCTGGCCAAGCCAACACTGCACCGTCTGACATTCTGGCTCCAAATTGTCTTGGACAGTACCGTGCTGAAATAGACCTTCAGAAACCCTTCAAGGGCTGTCCACTGCTTATACCTGGACTGTACTTTAAAGAAGCCACAGATTACCAGGGCTTTCAAAACCTGCCCTTCCTCCTCCTAGAACCTGCCCAGTCCTGCTCTCTGGTGTGCTTATTGACAAAGGACCATTCCCCTCCTTTTACTAGTAACTATTCCTCCTCTTCTATCCCTAAGCACCCTCACTAAGTGCCTTCTCTCCTCTGAAATGCTAACGGGCTTCAGAGGACAGGGTCACTTGAGCAGCACTTGGAAAAGCACATGGTGTGATTATCTTCCTCAGTAGAAGCAAGCATTTCTAACCAGGTTATGAAGAAACACACAGTAGGCATGCTGTTTTATACAGTAGTATCTTGCTCCATACTGGGATGTGGGCTGAGAATTGTTGGTCAGTCATTTATTTTCAGTGTGAGCATCCTAGTGTATATTCACAGAAACCTGCATAGACTATGTCAATCCATTAACATGGTGTTTTGATGCAAACAAGAGTCACAGCAAAACACAAGATGGATAGAAGCTTTGGCTGGAGAAACACGGCCTACTATTTACAATAACCACTTTTAATAAGGAAGGAATACACTGAAATAGTAGGAAAAAGTAGAGCATACTAACTACAAAAACCAGTGGCATTGTCATTTATTATGATTAAGTCTTACTACTGTGTATAATGGCATGTGTTATACATACTGTTATATAAATGACAGCGTAGTATGTGCTTAAAAAGTGAGTAATGTGCTGCACTACCATGTTAAAACAGCTATATCATTAGGCTATGGGAACTTTCCAGCTCCATTATAACCTGAAGCCATGATGATGTGGCCCATCACTGATCAATACATCACTGCATATGATTGTGCTGTGCATAATGTACTCCTTCCCACAGGAAACAATTTAATTGTGTGTAGATTGTTGCAGCCACAAGGGGAGCCAACTCCAGTTTTTAGAGTGTGACTCTCCTGCCTGATCAAGGGCCGACCCACAAAGACACAGTCACACAGGTTAGACCCTATGCACTTAAATCTCCAGAACCAGCTGGGAGGCATCCTCACCTGACAAGCTCTGATGGAAAAGGCTAAGTGAGCACTTTTAAAAGAGCCATAGAATGAGAAGTGAAATTTCCAACTGGTTGGCTTCACATGCATTGGGCAAGGGTAAGTCAGGTGAACTCAAGTAAAAGGTCTGAACCAAAACTCCTTGAACCAGCGATATCAAATCCCAAGATCTTCCAACTACAAACTCACGACCTGTGGAGGATTACCAGAGCCTCAAGAGCCTTTGCCATTTCTAGAGGAGACAGCCACATGCCCTGGTCCATGACCCATGATCAGAATATTTAGTCGTACTCTGCAAACAGCTGAGACATGTTGACTATTAATATGAATGAAGCTCTTATTAACTCATTCACTGGTTCATGGTGGAATGGCTGGGCTGTGATTGTAGCTTAGCAGTAGAGTACTTGTCTAGTATTCATGAAGTCCTGTGTTCAGTGCCCACCACTGTAAAACAAACAATAAAATGGCTGCAATTATATTTGTTCACACATACACAAGAAAGGAAAGCATCTACCTTTGGAGAGCGACACATTACTTTAAGTAAAATGTGCACTTTTTCAAGGTCAGCATCAAATCAAGTACCTTCAGTCATGCTGAAAAGACCACTTCCCTCTGATATTTGAACTCCCACTACATTTTAAATCTACATCAGGGATTCATAACTTTCTTTTTTTCCCTTTTTTTTGTTGTTGTTTGTTTTTATTTATTTATTTGAGAGTGACAGAGAGAAGGAGGGAGAGAGAGAGGGAGAAAGAGAGAGAGAGAGAGAATGGGCACGCCAGGGCTTCCAGCCGCTGCAAACAAACTCCAGATGAGTGCGCCCCCTTGTGCATCTGGCTAATGTGGGTCCTGGGGAATCAAGCCTTGAACCGGGGTCTTCAGGCTTCACAGGCAAGCACTTAACTGCTAAGCTATCTCTCCAGCCCTCATCTCTTTCTTTTAGCTCCTTACCAGACATTGCAGAGGCTTTAGTCTCCTTGTTTCTCTACTCTTTGCAGTAAATCAAACTCACTCTTTTCTGATCAAGGGACTCCAGGATTTCAGCTTTGGCATTAGAAGGTTCACCTGCCAACTGCTTCCCTTTCCAGCCAGCTGCTCCTTGCTTGTGTTGATGGGACTGCTCTAAAGTCCTAAGCTTCTAGAAAAGCTACCTGATGCACATTGTGGAGATGGCCTCCCCAGGGAAATAGAAACCTGACTTTCATTTGGTGCTGTGGTAGTCTGAATAGATGGCCCTCAATATATACAGAATTTTATTAAAGTTTGAAATTTAGATATGCAGCTGCCTGGCTGGAGGAAATGTCACTGGTTAGAACCTATGGCCCAGCCCTAAGTTGTGGTGGTGAATTTGGAATTCCAGTCTAAAGATATTCAAAGTAATTGAGCTTAGTCTGGAGTTCCAAAAATGTGTTTGCATGTAATGGTGTTGGTGGCTATTGCTTTTTCTCTCTGCTTGGACTTGTAAAAATAGGCCAGCTTCTTATTTCATTATGAAATTTCCCCTTCTTCAATAAGTCCCCTCCTCCCATAACTGTGCCTGGTCTAGCAGTTCATCCCAGTGACATGTGGCTGTTTACTACAGAATGGGTATTAGAATGGGTATTGAGGGTAAAATGTGGATGAGAGGAATCTGACCATGTGGATTTTGGTCCTTTGGAACTATTTTTTGGAGGAATGGACATGGACTTAGTACTTGAAACTGAAGATGCCTTCTGGAGCAGTAAGCCAAGTTTTGTGGACTATTCTTGTGAGAATTTAAAACTACTAAGTACAGAGAAAATTGTATTTGGAGGCTTGACTTATGAACTTTCTAAAGGGAAAGAAAGGTAGCAGAAAACCTTGTTGGAACTGGGATATTGACATAAGAGCTGGATGTGTTCTACTGCCCAGGACCAAAGAGTTTAATCAAGGTTAAATTTGTAATGGACTGATGTGCTTGACTAAAGGTATTGGATGAGAGATTTTAAATACTAAGTTGGAAAAAGTCAAACAAGTTTAAATTTACTGGCACAGAGACTGGTTTTAGGTTATTGAAGCTACTATTGTCAAACACATTAACAATCTTAAGAAAAAATGGCCCAACTGCCTTATGTTAAAACAGTAGAAAGGATGTCTGAAGAAATACTATGATAAAAATACAAACTCTTTCAGAAAGAGTTGACTGGGACAGGAATCTGCTCTTCAAGGTCATGATTTATTTTGTACCTGAATTAATAATATGACTATGTCCTTTACACCTGGTATTGGTTTCAAAAACATAAAAAATGCATGGAGTGGTCATAAAGTACACACAGCTCTAGGAGCCACTGCTAAGATACAATGTATAGGCAGGGCATAATGACCCCAATAGGCCAGTGCAGCCTTTGAAAGATGGACCATGATTTTCATGGAAATCCAAAGATATTTTGGATATACCATGACTATGCAAGGGCTACCATGGAGAACACTATCAGCCTGGAATGGAAGATTTCCCAACACTATTCTGCCCAGCTAGAGGTGCGAATTGAAAAATCCAGAGACTTCAGTCATTGGTTATAATATCAGAGTGCACATATTTGATGTTTGCTTGATAGTTGTTGAATTTAAATTGTTCCAGTCTCTCTTTGTTATGCCCTGTAACAATTAAAAATGTTTTCTATGTGCCTTTTCATGTTAAAAATACATAACTTGTTTTGATTTTACAGAAGTCATAGCTAAAAAAACTATCATAAGCCGGGCATGGTGGTGCACGCCTTTAATCCCAGCACTCGGGAGGCAGAGGTAGGAGGATTGCCATGAGTTCAAGGCCACCCTGAGATAACAGAGTTAATTCCAGGTCAGCCTGAACCAGAGTGAGACACTACCTCGAAAAAACAAAAAATAAATAAATAAATAAACCAAAAATAAAACAAAAAAAACTATCCTAAATCTCAGATGAGACTTGGGACTTTAGAACTATCTTAAATTTATTAAAAAAAAAAAACTGTGACCTTTACATTTAACCCATATACAATTCACAGTATAAGATGGTTATGAATATATTGTGGGCCAGGTACAGAATGTGGTAGTTTGAATAGACAGCTACCAATATATTCAGGATTTTATTAAAGTTGGTAATTTAGATCTGCAGCTACCTGCCTGGAGGAGGTGTCCTTGGGAAGATCCTAAGGTCCAGCCCTAAAGTATGGTGAAATTAAAATTCCAGTCTAAAGATATACAAGGTGCTTGAGTTTAGCCTAGAGTTCCTAAAGTGTGCTTGTGTGTACTGGTGTTGGTGACTTTTGCTTTTTCTCTCTTAGACTTCCCTGCTTCAATAAGTCCCTTCATCCCATAGCTGTGCCTGGTCTGGAGGTTCATCCCAATGATGTGTACCTATCAACTACAGATGCCAAGAATTCAAACTGGCCATTGCTTGCCCAGAGCAATGCCCTGTAGATCTCATAAGCACACGATGCACACCATCCTCTCCCACAATGCCATGAGGCTCACTGGCTCAGCTCTGTCATATTCTCCCATCGTGTTCAATAGGACAACTGCTGAATGTGGAAGAAACCTGGATCACCATACTCCTTTACTAGCCAGAACCCCTCCCCTCCATGGACCTTCATCTTTCATACTTTAGAAGACACGTTTCACCTATTTTGTGCCTAGTTCACCAACAGAAATAATTTTAGACAGAAAACAAAGTGTGGACTATGGAGAAGATGGCATGAATGGGAGGGGGGACTGCTATGCTTGATGAACACAAGGAAACCCGTCAGCCAGCTCAGCTCCAGGATGATACAGGGGTTATGGTCACAGTGCCATAGCTGCAAGCTCCTCATCAGGGACATCAGTATTGTTCTTTCCTAATTCTTCTTGGAGAAAACAAGACAATGAACATAACTTACACATAACCTACACATATCCTCCTTATATCTTAAATCCTCACCGGATAGTTTGTAATGATGAACTCCATGTAAATGCTGTGTCTACTTGCCTGCTTGGGCTGGCTTTCCATTCCTACAGAGGTGATAGATAATGATACGAGAACATAAGATTTGGTGCTGCATCTGTAATTAGTCTCATGAACATTAAGTGGCATAAGACATAAGATGTTTTAGCAAGTGCTGATCAGAACTGTTCAGAGGGAGCTGCTGGGAAAGCACCTTGGATGAGAACCCACTGCTCTGTCCCTATTGGGAATGAATAACAGAAACTCTAATTGACTAGTGGAACATCAGGGAGTATTGAGGCAAGCAATCTAACTCCTCAAGTTGTATGTGAGACAGAACACTTTTTTCATATGGACACTAGGCCATATATTTTTACTTAATTAATTTACAAGCAGAGAAAGAGAGTGAATGTATGTGAATGGGTGTACCAAGGCCTCTTGCCACTGTAAACAAACTCTAGACACATGAGCCAGCTTTACATGGATACTAGAGAATGAAACCCAGGCCAGCGGGCTTTGTAAGCAAGCACTTATAACCACTAGGTCCCAGCCCCATTAGGCCTTGTTGATGAATATGAACCAAAAAGGCTTTGAAATTAGTTGAGAAATATAAACCTCATATTAAAAGCAATTTAGTCATAATTACTCTTTCATTAAAATGATTCACTCTTCTCTGACCTGAATTATGTGCATTCACTATGTTCAGAGAAAAACACACTTCTCTCTTTTGAAAGCAAGCAAAGATGTGAAATCACTGGCCAGTTTAGAGGAAGCCCATGGGGAAATGAGACATTGGCATGGAGTCAGAAGTTCCTTCCTGTTTGATTTCCCCGCCCTCTGTGCCAATTAAATAACAGTTAAATTTCATCCTCTATGCTAAAGGCTCACATTAAGCCATGGTTGCTGTTTCTAAAGGTTCTCAGGAACTTCTCACAGTGACCTTGAGACACATCTTCACATAAGCCAGTCTACATGGTGATAAATACAGTAATACCAGAACCAACCATCTGATTAGCCACAGGTAGAATTTCCAAAGCAGCACAACCTGGAGCCCAGGGTTGAGCTTGTCTCTGCCATTTCTGGTAGGATGGACATTCTACTGCGGCAAAGAAAGAGTGAGCTGCCATCTTTGAATCTGTACTCAGTGCAGTGCAGCGGACCATCCAGGAGGTACCTCTGGATATCACATACATTAGGGAAACAATGTGTGCCAACCATATTACCTCTAGATAGAGCCCAGTAAGTATATATAATTTCTTCATTCCATTCAATTTCATAAAAATGTACTGTGTTTCTATAAAACTAAGCAAGCCCTGGAAAGTCAAGGTGCCACAAGTTCAGAATGCCATGTCTTCGCACCTAATGGGAAAACCATTGCTGAGCTATATGACCATGGGAAGAGTGAGAGTGATGCATGTGGTACAAAGTGTTTAGAAGAACCTCGCCTTGCCTTACCATTGCACAAGAAGCAGGTGAAGAAGAAGAAAGAATATCTGAGTTGTCATCAACTGGTGTAAACATTGCTAAGCAATGAAAAGGGAGTAAGGAGAAAAACTCTGGGAGAGGCAATGTGCATTCTATCAGTCAGATTTACAAGACTATAACAGATACCCGAACCAATCAACTTGCAAAGAGAACATGTGTACGTTGACTCAGCTCCAGACATTCCTTCTCAGGATGGTCTTTCTATCTCTGATGGCAAGGCAGCATATCATGGCTAAAGCACAAGGTGCACCAAGTCTACCAACCCATGGCCAAGAATGAAATAAAAGAGAAAGACCAGCACCTCACAGTGTCCTTCAAGAATCCATTCCCAGGGAATCAAAGCATCCCCACATCTTACAGACTCCACTGTTGTCAGAGTTTGAATATAAAATTCTCCAACAAGCTCCCTCCTGTGTTTAAATGCTTAGTCCTCTGCTAGTGGGCTAGTGGTGCCCTTTTAGGAGGAGAGGCCTTACTGGAGAAGTTGACCACTAGAGGAGAGGACAGGTCTTGGTCCTGTTTTGTCCCTGCTCAGCAGGCAGCCTCATGTTCCTGCTGCCACAGCCAAGAGCTGTTCCCGTCATCATGCTGTCTCCACTGTGGTGGACATACCTTCAAACCATGAGCCAAAATAAACCCTTCCCCCATGAAGTTATTCCTTGTCAGTTTGTAACTACAAGAAAAGTAACTAATACAGCACCTTCCAGTAGCATCAAACAAAGGAAAAATCCCTTTAACATAGAGGCCAAACTTTAGCACCCATACAAAAGTGACTCCTGAATCTGCCCCTCAATATTCCTTCTACCACAACTACCATTGTTGAATACCCACTGTATGTAGCCCCATACATGCATGCATTTTTCTTGCTTCTTCCTCACAATTCCGGAAAATTGGAATTGATACTTGTTTTTCATGCAAGAGCTCTTGATGGGGTGAGTTTACAGAGACTTCTGGAGGAAACAACTAATGCGAAGACATATTGTAAAAGTCATCCACCATGGGACACCATGTACATCCAAATGTCTCTCAAAGGACACCACTTTGTTTATTATTCACAAGAATTGATCTGTATAAATAGATAGATGATTAGTATATGGAAAGAGGGAAAGGAGAAGATTTATAATATGTATATTGAGTACCATTATTTAAAATGCATATATGCTTAGGATATTCTTCAATGAACCTTGAGATGTGTACAGTAAACTCTTCAGCCTTAGAAGCAATGTGTCCCAAGAACCCAATAGAAGTTTAAATCCACAGACAGCAGGGAACACTGTTTTTCCTATACATACACACCCACAATGAAGTTCAGCTTATAAATTAGGTACAGTAAGAGATGTGCAGAAATGCCAATAATAAAAATCAAATGATTATAACTATACCATACATAAAAGCCATTTAAAAGAATATACATTAATGATTTCTAAAAACCCCCAGTAATATCTTTGGGCTATGGTTGTCTGGGTAGCTGCAGCTGTAGAAAGCAACACTACAAGTGAGAAGGAACCACCAGCTACATCATCTATATCTCCACACCAGACAGCACTATCCCATCCTCCTGGAAAGCACCCTTCAGTCAGCCCTTCCCCTAGCAGCATCCATCTTTTGTTTGTGTTACTGGGCTCGTTTTATCTGTTCTTCAACAGCAGAAAAGTGCTATCCTTGAGTAAGCTCTTTTGTGTTTGTTACTCCTCCTACTGAACATGAAACTTGTGCACATTGCTGAATGTTATCAACAGTTCCCATTCCTTGCCAAGCAGCATTTTGCTGTCTGCAGACCACAATTTCATAGTCTCGTGTGCGTGGACATTCGGATTATGTCTAATTTGTTTTATGAGTAACTGCTCTAAGCATTTCTGTAAAGATTTGCTATGAGCATGTGTTTTTATTTCTCTGGGGTAAATACCCAGGAGTGACATGTCTAGACCAAGTGGGACATGGATGTTGAGCTTAGTAAAAATGACTAGTTTTCCAAAGTCCCTGTGTTATTTCACAAACCCTGAAGCAGTGTGCAAAAGCTTAGTTGACCCATTTTTTTTTCTTTTTGGCATCTTTGGTGTTGACAGCCTTTTTGTTTTAACTCCTCCAGGGTATATGAAGTATCTCATTGCAAGTTAATTTGCATTTCCCTTGTGACAAGGGATTTTTGAGCACTTTTCCATGCACTTACTGACCATTAAGATATTCTTTCATAGGAAAGCCTCTTCATATTCTTTGCTCATTTTTGTTGGCTTATGTTTCTTCATCATTGACTTGTAAGAATTGGTTATATCTTACAAGACAAGGCCCTTTTCATATCAAAACTTTTCTCCTTGTCTGTGACTTTCTTAAGTGCCTTTATGAACATAAATTTATATTTTAATAAAGCCTAATTTATCATATTTTCTAGTTCATGTATCTTACATTCTTTTTAAAATATTTTATTTTTATTTATTTATTTGAGAGAGAGAAAGAAGCAGAGAGAATGGATGGGCCAGGGACTCTAGCTACTGCAAACAAACTCCAGATGCATGAGCCACCTTGTGCATCCGGCTTATATAGGTCCTGGGGAATCGAGCTTGGTTCATTGGCTTGGAAGACAAGTACCTTAACCACAAAGGCATCTCTTAAGCCCTCTTGTGTTCTTTATCAGCAATTTAGGGCAGGAGATTTTCTTATGTTGTTATTTAGAAGATCTCTATGATTATGTATACCATCTAGCTAAAGGTACTTTTACTTATTAAGTAAAGGTTGGAATATTACCATATAAAAGCCACTTGTCCCAGCACTATTTCCTGAAGAGACCTTCCTTTTACTACTGAAGTTCTTTGTCATTGGTCAAAAATTCACTCACCAAAGACACACCTGGTAGCCCAGTCCTATAATCTTAGCTACTCTGAAGGCTGAAGCAGGATGATTGCAAGTTCAAGGCCTGCTTAGGATAGTCTATTGATATTGTCTTCTATTGATGTCTTAATACTATCCTGACTTTGTAACTGTGACATTTAAACCAGAAAGACAGGTTGTCCAACTGAATTTTTCCTTTTCAAGATAGTTTTGGCTTTGCTAAATTCTTTATATTATCATCTAATCTTTTTATGAAGTAATAAGTTTTAGAATCTGATTATTCAAAGGATTAAAGACATGGGAATTCTAATAGAAATTTGTAGAATATTTGTAGAAATTTTTGCAGGGTTGTAGGGTTATTTCAATGGTAGGGTATATGTTTAGCATGTGTAAGATCTGGAGTAGGTTCAATCATTAGCAACAAAAAAGGAAAAAAATTATGAAATTTCATCTAGCATATAAATTTTAAATTTCATAGAATTTATACTACAATATCATAGATATTTTATGATGAATGCTTAGACTCTACAGAAAATTTGAAGACCCTGGAAATCTTCACAATATCGAGACTTCCAATCCATGACCATTACACACTTCCTTCTACTTCCAATTGATGACCAGTGTGCATGTCTCCTCCTCCTAGACCTTATGACCTTGTCTCACCCGTCCTCAGTGGAGCCAGGAAAGCATGACAACCAGGGCATCACATTTTGTCATATCAGCTGGGAGGAAGCAACAAGAGTGATGCAGTTCTGAACACTTGGTGGATGGACTAATAAACCTCAAGGTCCATCCCTGTAGCACACCTTTCTTCAGTAAGATTTCAGGTGACCCCATAAGCTTAGGTGTCCTGAATGCTAGGTTCCCAGCTGATAGAGACTTGGGGATTAATGCCTTCTGGAGGCAGTGTACTATTGGGGGTGCCCTTATGGGTTTTATAGCAAGTTTCCCCTTGCCAGTGCTTGGCACACTCTCCTTTTGCTATGGTCCACCTTACGTTGGCCAGTGGGTGATGTCCACCCTCTGCTCATCTTTCCCTGCTAGCATGGAGCTTCCCCCTTTAGCCTATAAGTCAAAATAAACCTCTTTTTTCCCACAAGCTATTCTTGGTTGGGTGATTTCCACCAGCAATGCAAACCTGACTGCAACAAGGTTTAATTACACATACAGCTTTTTTTTTAAAAAAAAAAAAAAGCAGATTTATTGAGAATTTTAATATGTGAACATACTGTAACTTGACCACAATCCACAGCATACACTGTGAGGTCATAAGTGCACCATTCAGTTCATGTCTGGAGGACAGTGTTCCAAAGTCCTCCTCCCCACTCTTTCCACTCCTATTCCTCCAGCATTTCTTAAGCCTTATGAGGCATGATAAAAATGTTTCATTTAGTGCTGAGCTCTCTGCAGCCCTTTATTTTCAGCATACTTGTGAGTCTTGCATTTCTGTGGTATCTACAGCCATCTTTATAGAGAAGCTTCTGTACTTAGTGGTGACAAGAGTGCAATAATAAGGTGTGTTTTTTTCAATTTTTTAATTGTGAACTTTACTGTCTAAACATGTCGGTCATATTCTTACTGGATTATACATGTATGTGTCCTCTCCCATATCCCCATTCCACTGAGGGTCCCCTTAGGTGGGGTTATTGGTATTTCCTATGGGGTCATGAATGCACCAGTTACTCTCTGTGGAGTAGGGGGAATATTGCCCCTGGATACTCTATCTCTGTGGCTCTTATACTTTTTGTGTCCCCTTTTTTCACAATGTTCCCCAAGTCCTGGAGGATGCTTTATAATTTCCTTTAGTGCTGAGCTCTCTGTATCCTTTGATTTTCTGTTTTGATGAGATTTGAGTCTTCTCAGTGTCTCCTACTATCTCCCTGGAGGAGATTTTCAGGCTAGCACTGAGAGCAGCTCTCATATTTAATTCACTGCTTCTTCCTTGATGTCTCTTGGGACCTGACGGAGGTGGTAGATGTGGACTGTCTCCTGCCATGTAGTCAGCTATCTTTTGTTGTCATGCTTATGGATCTTGGGTCTCCCTAGTATTCACCACTATTAGCAAGAATGAGAGCAGCATGGATCAAAGAGGATCAACACAGTCATTTAAAAGACTTTTTGATGGGTATACCTTCTCTTTAGCTGAAGAACAGTGGGAAGTTCTCTCTAGAGCCTATGACATTCCTATCCATAGGCTTCTGACTGGGTTCTCCATACCTGGTGTGAATTCCCTGCCATGGAGCAGATTCATATCCAATCAGAGGAGTTGATTACCCACACAGCCTGTGTGCCACTATTACACTGGTGTGCACACCTTGACAGTGGTTTAATTGCGTCTCAGGATCCACTGCTTATTCACATTGTTAGAGGCCATCGTCTCCCAGAAATTTGTCTAACACTTCCCAGCAACACACACAGTCTTAGTGGGTTCTTTTTATTTGACAAATTCATGTTTTCTTACCTATAATCATATCATCTGAAAATAATGACACCTTTACTTCTTTACTCAAACTTAAATCTTTTCATCTATTTTTATTGAGTTTTCTGTTTGTTGTTTTGTTTGTTGAATTATCTTCTTGTTTTATTTTCTTTTATCCTAGCTGGAATGTCTAGGGCAATGTAGGAATGATTAAAGTCCTTCAGCTTTGTCTTGTTCCAAACCTAGGAAGAAATTCTTCATTATTTAATGACTAATACAGTGTTGCTATGGAAGTTTTGTAGTACCCTATGAAACTATAAAAACTATTTTTATAATTTGATGGGGATTTTTATTCATTAAACCATTTGTCACATGCTTTTTATATCTATATTGCTGGTCATTGGGTTTTAATTTTGCCTTAACAATGTAAAAATACATTTATTTTCAAATGTTACACCTTATATCATTGAAATTAATGTTATTTTGTCATTGTTTGTCATTATTGCTTTTTCTATTTCTGCCTTTGCTAAGGAGTTCTGTATCTGTCTACGTTGGTGACAAATACTACTTTATAATTTCTTCATCTTGCAGCCTCTGTCAAGCTCAATAGTGGAGTTACTCTGACCTCACAAAAATACACTAAGCATTGTGACTTCCTCCTGTGTTTCCTCAGGTTTTGCAACCTTATGGGAATTATTTCTTATTTGACAAATTCCAAACTGTATATTTTAGCATCTCTGCATGTAGGATATACCTTATACTCCTAACTGTAATAAGAGCTTTTCATTTCCTCATACCTTCAGTGCTCTTAAACTTTAAAGCCAATGGCCACTTAATGGCAGTTAATTATGGTGTCAGATTAAATTATTCCATCCCTGGAAATGTTAACTTTTCCTCCCAAACAATCCCTTTTCAGTACATTCTGTTTGTCATAGATGGTTAAAACAATCTGTGTGTGTGTGTGTGTAGGTGTGTTTATTTATGTTGACATTGGTGAATCTAGGTCTCATTTTACAATAGATGTGTTTCTGCCTCCCAGAAAACATTCAAGTGTTTCCTAATAATAGAGGATGTAGTATTATTAAAAAATTCAAAACAGGAAATCATGAAAATAAAAAAATTACCACAACCATACAAGTTAACGTACTATTTTTAATATTTTGATCAATTTTCTTCTAACCTTTTCAAAGTTTTATTTTTGTGTATAAATACACACATGTGTGTGTAAGATTGGGAGAAAGGGAAAGAGGGATGGGAGAGGAATGCAAAATGTGTGTATAGAAGTTATAAGACATATATATGTATATGTATGTGTGTATATATGTATATATATATGTATGTATATATATATATATATATATATATATATATATATATATATATATATATATATGTATGCACCTGTTCATCAGGACTATTCTGGAGCTATGAACATCGAGGTAGAAGAACAAAGAAGAAATTGGACAGGGAGATGTGACAATCCCTAAAATAAAAGCAAATAAAGTGGCCATACATATTTCAGTAAAGTATGTGGTAATTGGGTTGCTGGCAAACTCAATCCATTTTTTAATATATGTATTTTTTTATTGACAACTTCTATACTTACAGACAACAAACCATGCTATTTCCCTTCCCTCCCCCGCTTCCCCCTTCATAACACTGCTGTCCATCATATCTCCTCCCTCTCTCCATTAGTCTCTCTTTCATTTTGATGTCTTCATCTTTTTCTCCTATTATGAGGGACGTGTGTAGGTATTGATAGGCACTGCGAGGTCTTGGATATCAAGGCCAATTTCTGTCCAGACAGTTGTATGTAAGGAGTGGTACCCTTCCTTTGGCTCTTACATCCTTTCCTCCACCTCTTCCACAATGGTCCCTGAGCCTTGGAGAACAGATTATGGGGCAGTGCGGGCAGAGGCCTAAGTGAGATTAGGGAAAGATATTGTGTAAAAGAATGGAGGGAGGGTCAATCAAAACTCAAGAAATTCTGAATAAGACATATGAAAATCTACTTTCTTGAATAATGGCACATCCAGAAACCATACATTGTTGCTAGAAAATTTTCAGCGCCAGAGATGGGATACCTTCCAGTGAGTTGTGGGCCAGGGAGGTCCCTGTTGTCACCAAAGCATTATTGGCTATTGCCAAGGCCCTTGATTTCCTGTGAGAAATAGATGGTAAGACCTTATTGCTGAAAACTTCACATGTCTTAGCATCAAAGTTACTGAGAAATCAAGCTGGTGATGAGAAGTAAGCTTTCTCCCTGTAGCCCAGCCAACTGAAGGCTGGTAAAAGCTGCACTGTATATAGCCTTATGGGAGACAGAAGTCATCAGTGGTGAAAACAGTGGACACTGGAAGCCTCAAGTTTGGCCAAACAGGCCAAATCACTGAACAAATACAATAGTGGCATGTCTGCTCTGGAGGAAACCAACCATTCTTTAATTGGACTGAAGTCCCACCAATACATGCCTGGTACTGAAAACCTAATCAAAAGCCTATGGCAGGAGAAGTCATGAGCCTTAGGGGTATAAAGCCTGCTCTTGTCTGGATAAATGCATATATTATTCTCACCAACTTACTGTGAAAGCACTATGCTTAATGTTCATATTCATATATTAATGTTACTCTCACTTCTGGGTTAAAGAAGCTTCTCCTTTGAAGCCATTTTTTTCTTAAATCAGTCAGCCTTTGAAGTAGATGAACAGTTCAACCTTACAAAGGAATTAACAAAGACTTTAGATTCTGTAGTACTCCTGTGCATTTAAAGTACCTGTAGCATTAAAAAACCCTGTAGGTCTAGTGGTGTGAAATCTTCCCCTCACAAGCCAGTATCTAAATTGTGGGAACTTGAACAGGCTATTCCAAAATCTGGGGTTTCCAAACCTGATTCCTAGTCTCCATAGCTTTTGCCTCTGGTCATGGCTGTCCCATGTACCCTATCCATCCTGACCCTGGTGCCCAGCCTGCCATATTAAAAAGGCAGCAATTGCTTTGTTGCTCCACTGTGCTGTATTTTCACACTGGCCAGTTTCAATACTACAAGCCAGGAACATAGAATGTAGACCTTGTAAATGAGTATTAAGACAGCCCCATTTTTTGATATTGTACAAGAGGCCTGCATAGATATCTAGCTAGTATGAAAGCAGTTATCTATCTTCATTTGCATTTCAGTTTACAAATGAATATGCAGTCATCTCTTATAAGTGGGTAGTCTTGCTAAACAGTGTGAATTTAGGAAGGATTCTGAATGCTTTAAAATAGCCTGAACAACTGTATAGGATTTGGAGAATCTCATCATCATAACTGGCCAACATGAGGAAAGGATATTGTCTTCCCCAACACATCTATCAAAGCCTATGCTGTTAAAAACCACTGATGTCATAGAAAGCACACACAGCCTGTAGAACCTAGGTGACCATTTTTTCAGCAACAAAAGGGACTAGAACTGGGGTTTTGGAGCCTAATGAGGCAATACCAGATTAGAAGAATGAGAGTGGGAATAATTGCATCTATTTCTGAACTCAAGTACGGTTCCTCTTTGTCTTGGACTTAGTTTGATCACACATACAGTTCACAGTACAAGACATAGACTACAGGACTATAAGCAGAGAATTCACATGCACAGTGTCTTTAAAATTATTTGTCTGATCTAAGAAAGTTGGTGCACCCTCTCTGTTTTGTAGTCAAGCTAAATTTGGAGATGGAAAGCCCCCCCTTTTTTTTCCAAAAGCAGATATATCTGATGAATCATCCCAGAAGCCATTTCTCCATTAACCTCAGTAGGAGGGGAAGGGCTTTCCCTGAGAAGACCTACAAGGTCAATCCTACCAGAAGCCTGACCTTGAACATCATGGTGTCTCTGGAAGGAGTTTTCTCAGATGGGAGAAAGTGATACAAACAAGGAAGACAAGTAAATTCAAATGCATTTCCTAAAAAATATGTTGATTGACTCCACGGTAGCCCTGGGGATGCCCAAGGATGTGGAGATACAGAAATAAAGAAAGGGTATCTCTCCTCAGAGAGTTGTTCAGCTTACCACTACTATTTTACTTTCTTCTTTTTCTTTTCCATCTTTTAAACATAGTCAAGTCTATGGCTAGCATACGAACATTAATGAGGTCAATTTAATTGAAGACAAGTAGATCTTTCCATAATATTAACTTGGCTCTTTCACAAATATGGCTCAGCAATTCTAGTGCATTGAGTGACATTCAATATATAAAACCTTAATTAACAATATCCCTTCATTTCAGTCACTTTTCCATTCATGACACAGTACCACAAGCTTATATCTAGCAAGCTTTTCTGAGAGAATTATGCCATGCATCACAAATGCTTTCCCCACACTAATACACTATAGATCATAATTTGTGTACAAATTGTGAGAGTCGAAGTGCTCAATTCATTTCTACTGATAAAAGAATAAAAGCTCTTGAATGTTTTTAAAATATGGCTTTTATTGTATTTGGTACTGTGTATGTTGCCAAAATAACTGAAGATGTTGTATGTGGTCATTCATTGTTGCAGACAGCAGCAGCAACAGCAAAGGTCATAGCTCCTCATGTCACTAGGCCATAGGCCAGCAATAAGTAATGCCACTGCAGGCAGATTTCACTCAGCCACCACTTCACTGCACCTGTGGAATAGTTACTGTGCATCTCTGAGTCAGCCCAGGGTGAAGAGTCAGGGCCACCCCAGGGCCTTGGTCCAGCATGGCAACCTAGCAAAAACAATGTGAAGCTCATGTTAGAACATGGTATCCTTTAAAAACTGAACATTTAAAAAACTTTAACTATCCTGAGCAAAAACTTTAATACTAATGAATCTTCTGCCATGTTGACATACAGCATGGACTACCAGGGTCAGAGAAGTATGACACAGATTTCTTTATCCTTAGAATCTATTCAACACAACAGCCTTAGTACCCATAGTAGAAAAAAACCACGTCCTTCCAGAAATGGACAAAATAGAACATAACCTAGCAGCTATTTCCCCCCTCGAAGGCCTTTAAACAAAGATTAAAAGAAAGATGCCATAAAAATGTTTTTGACAGTTCCCATTTTTAAATATAAACACACTGATGTATTTTTAATACTATGAAACAGATAAAAGAAAGAGTACTAGTTTAAAGGGTGGAATACTTTATGCTAATGTAAACAAAACAAAAGAGCCTTCCAGGAAGTCAAAAGTTATTATACATGAGAAGAAGCATGTTGTTTTCATTATAGACACAAGCAGGTCCAATGGCATCAGACATGCAATTTCCAAAGTCCATGAGTGCTCATGGAGGCCTTCTGCTGCTTCAAATTCCATCCCAGGGCTTGTAGCAAGAGAGCCAAGTCCACTGTCCTTTAAGAGGAGGGAGGCTATGTTTGGATTTCAGGTGAAATGGAGGGTATCTTTCTTCAAATCTTGCTTTCTGCACCAGCTATAAGCACACATGCATAGGCACACAAGCAGGTATACATACACACAGGCATGCACACAGATATGTACACACACAACAGAATGCAGATAAATAATAGTGCCCTTATAGACACCCATGGGAACACCCACACATGCATACACACACATATACATCTAAGCACAGAAACATTCGCATACAGGTGAACACACAAGATATACACAGATATGCACATGTAATTTTTGCATCCTTCTCCTCCATTCTCATCATCAAATCCTATCTATCAAATGTTTTGTGATAAATGGTTGTAGAATTTACCAACTCTAGTTAATATGCCCAATTCTTTTTCACTACCATTTTCTGTTTGCCTATTTATACTATGTGTTTACATCTGCCTAAAATTTTAATCTAAAATGCAGTGAGGACTTCCAGTTAAGATGGCAGTGTAGGTACCAAGCCAAAGCAACCTAGGGGGGAAAAAGACCAAAAAAACTCAGCAAAATACACACTTTTACTAAAAAGTGAGGTGAATAGGAAATTGAAACGGCAGTGGAGAAGTAGAAGAGATCCACAGCATCCAGAGCCCACACAGGCCCGCAAAATTGGCCCTGGCAGGTCCACCAACCATGGCAGTGGCGCACCAGAAAGCCACCAGGTTCAGCTTGAGCTGCAGGAAAAGCCAGGTGAGGGGAGCTTCCACTCACACCAGCGCTCTCTGCAAATCAAGAAACATGAAGGGAGAGCAGCAGTGAACAATGGAGGAGCAGATCACAAGGTAGAAGAACACGTGGAACAGAGAGAGAACCAGAGCAGCTGCGGCTCCCTCCCCTCCCCCACCTGTGCCCAACTCCAGTGAACAGAGCAGCAGTCCTGGGACTTGCCAGGCCAATTTGAGCCGACAGCAGGACCCAAGCAGTAGCAGAGTCCGGCAGCAACATCAGGGGCTCTAGCACCAGTAACAGTGGCCCCAGAAGCAGCTGATCCAGCAGCAGCAGCTTCAGCAGCAGCAGTAGCAGTTCCAGCAGCGGGGGTGCCAATCTTCAGGGCCACAGCTGCCAGGCTTGGTTTGCCCCACAGGAAATGCCAGTGCCCAGCTCCAGAAATCAGAACAACAGCCCAACGACCCAGCCAGCAACTTGACTGAGACCAAAATCATCCAAGGTAACTGGGATTGCACCAGAGAAGGGTCTCACTTGGTCACAAGCTGACTTGGATCCCTCAACAGAACAGAAATCTTAACATCTTTGTTGATAGAGGATCTGGTTGTTATAATAACTACTGCTACATAAATACTCGGTGCTGTTTTTGATTGAATGTGTACAGTGTTTAGTTGAATTTCAGAAACTACCTATATTTTATTCCACTCAGCCTACTTGAATACTCCCATAGCAGACAAACTCAACCCCTAGGAACACCTTTGTAGATACTCTGAGTCTTAAGAGCCATACCTAATACCTTAAGCTCCTACCCTGAAGATATATAACATCAAATCAATTGATACAGCTAAGAATACCCAGCTAGCTAGAAAATTCAAGCATTAACTTAATCCAAGATGCAAAAATATATACATTATAACACAAGAAACACTAAAAAGCAAGACAATATAAATGCACCTAAAAGTATTAATGCATCAGCAATGACCTCCAGTGAGAAAGAGTTAGAGGAAATGCCTGAGAAAGATTTTAAAAGAATGATTGTAAATATGTTCAAAGAAGTCAAAGAACAAATCAAAGGAGTCAAAGAGGAACTTAAAGAGAAAATCAAAGGAATCAAAGAAGATACAGGACACCAATTTAATGAAATAAAGAAGGCAATACAAGACATAAATAAGGAAATAGAAATAATAAAGAAAAACCAGTCAGAATTACTAGCAATGAAGAACACAGTTAATGAAATAAAAAACTCTGTAGAAAATCTCACCAGTAGAATGAATGAAGGAGAGGACAGAATATCTAAGCTAGAAGACCAGGTGGCAGATCTAATACAGTACAACAAAGAGAAAGACAAACTTATAGGAAAGTTTGAGTAGGAATTTCAAGATATTCTGGACACTATGAAAAGATAAATATAAGAATTCAGGGCATAGTAGAAGGAGAAGAATTCCACTCCAAAGGCATACTAGGCATCTTCAACAAAATCATAGAAGAAAACTTCCCCCAAATTGGAAGCAAGAGTTATAATTAGTTGTAGCTGATATACTGAATTTTGTGTTTCTTTGAGAGAGAGAGAGAGGGACAGAGAGAGAGAGATACTATGTTGTAAATAAACCCTCTGATCATGTCTTCAGGAATCATCTGCTTGATAGAGTTAAATCCATTCCATTGTCCTCAAATATATGTAGTCAATTGTAACACTCTCCTGAATCCATTCAGAAGGTTTCTGAGGGAATTCAAAAGATACTCTGAAACTGTGCATCATTTCAGAGACTACCATAAACAATGGTCATTATGATGTTTCAATTGATTGTTAACCTGACAGCACCTAGAACCACCTCTGAGAAACTAGGATTATTAAGTCAACTTCTATGCAAGTCTATGAGGGATTTTCTTGATTAAGTTAATTAAGGAAAGACCTTCTCTGTGGGCAGCACTATTCCATGAGCTGGGGCCATGGACTATATATCAAGGAGAGAGCTGGTGGAGCAGAGCACTCTTCACTCTGCTTTCTTACTGTGGGATGACTGTGAGTAGCTGCCTCAGCTCCTGCCTCTGTCCTTCCCACATGATGGACGTCAGCCAGGAACCGTAAGCTGAAATAAACCTTTACTCTCTTAAACTGATTGTGTTAGGTGTTTTGTCTTAGCAATGAGAAGGGAATTGATACCACTGTATTAGCAAAAAGCAAAGATTTGGGATCATGCAGATTTATAGTAGAGAAAATGGCAATTAGGATTTCTGCAGTGCCTTCAATCCCTTTCAGCCTAAGAACTCAACATTCTTTCAAAAGTATAATTGAGTTTATCTCAACCTCACACTCTGTTTACCCATGGAGAGGGGCAGCCTGCTTGGATCAGGTAGGTCCCCAACCCCCTTGGACAACAGAGCATCTCATGGATATGGGACTAAGCCTCACATATGCCCATTCATACTGTAGCACATAAGCCACACATTCAAGATAAACTGGGAAGGCTGATACTCTAAGATAGTTAGAACAGAAATAAAGACACAAAGCTGAAGGATTTGCATGACACCCTGGGACATACAGAAAGGGCACGGCAATTTAACTTTTTGTTGTTGGTGGTGGTGGTGGGCACCATGGTGGTTTTTCAAAGTAGGGTCTCACTGTAGCCTGGAGTGACCTGGAACTCATTACATAGTCTCAGGCTAGCCTTTGAACTCATAGCGATCCTACTTCAGCCTTCTGAGTTTAGAATTAGAGGTGTGCACCACCACACCTGGCAAAACTATTTTCTCTACATTAAGACTTTTGTATGCATTCACTCATAGAACAAATAATTTTTAAAATATTTTATTTGCAGTGAGAAAGAGGGGAGAGAGAGAATGGCATACCAGGGCCTCTTGCCACTGCAAATGAACTCCAAAAGCATGCACCACTTTGTGCATCTGGCTTTAGGTAGGTACTAGGGAATTAAATCTGGGCCCTCCGGTTTGAAAGCAAGTGCCTTAATCACTGAGCCATCTCAGTAGTCCCTTCAATGTTTAAACTTTTAAATAAAAAGGATTTCATTTTTCAAACTATCTATATAAATTTCATGTAGAAGTTCCCAGGGGAAAAAAATCAGAATCAGAAACAGTGAGAATTCTGCAGCTTACACGTGAGGCGGAAAGCCCAGAGACAGCCTTGGTTTCAAGGTTACCTTGGAATGAGAGGTTCCGAGGAGGTGGTGGGGACAAAAGGTCCTTTGCTTAGCATATGGCCACCTGGGGTTCCAGAAGGGAAAAGTAGGGTGACAGGACAACTGATTGGGACAGTAAGAACAGGAAAGAAGTCATCATTAACTTTTCTTTCTGCAGATGCACACCGCATTTACTTAGAATTGTATTCATCTGGGGTGGTGTCAGGGCAAACATGGTGATTATTGGGAAGAGGTCCTCAAACCCTCCACCCTCCACTGACTCCCTGTTGATACACATCTCCACCCTAGTCATTTGAATGGCCGGAATACACCTATTTAATAGTCAGGCAAAAGTGGCATTTATGCCACTCATCTGAGACAGTCTGGGAATAGGAAGCAGGACAGCCTGGTTGATAGAGGGGAGAGGGTTGGGGTGGGTTTCCCGGATTTACAGGCTTACAAGGGAGAGCTTGGAGTGGGTTAGTATCGAAGCTGCAGGCTGAGAAGGCGCTCTGCAGATATTCCTTCCACTCTCTGTAGGTGAGGAATTTATGTCCAACGCTTGGTCCTCAGACAGAGAAACTTGACCAAAGGCTTCATCCACAATATTAGGGTGCTCTCCTGATGCCCAAAGGACTCTGTTAAAGTGATTGCCCAGTCAGTGAAGATGCCAGAAAATGTGAGAATGTGGCTCTGACATAGACCATTTACTGCCCCTTCATAGTTACTTCCACCCCACCCCAGGACATTACACATGCTAAACAAGGCCTCTTCCATTGAGCTGAATCCTCATCCCCAAGTTAGTGCTTTTATTTCACATCAACCAAGCTACTACACCTTTGTCGACAATAGATAATGCTTCATTTAACATCTGATATATTTTCAGTTTCATCTTTCAAATAGTTCTATATAAAATATTTAATTTTAATGTACTACTACAATGTGAGTTTTATTTAAATGCTCATGGTGCCCAATGAGTGCACCCCAACTCCATGTGAAACAGGCAAAAGATGGGGCCTTAATGGGGCCCATAGTGTCTGACACAGAATTAGATACAGGCACAAGCATGTGACCTCTGGGCCCCAGGGCCCTCTGAATATAACAATTATGCAAATTCATTTTATGTGCAAACTTAAGAATGTGTGATGTGCATTTTCCAAGGGCCTAGAAAAGCAGCCCTCCTAGAAATTATAGGAATATTGCCGTTAAATCACCTCAAGCGATTTAAATGTAACATGGTGTCACTATAGCTTTGTAACCTGCAGCTCCTGTCTTAGAGAAACTACTAAAGAGGGCTCACTCTAGATCTCTTCTGAAAGCTTGTTGAAGAACAAAGGGAAGATTGACCCTCTCATTACAAACAAACTTATAATTCAGTGTTCCTACATTTCCTCCAACGCATTTGGTGCTAGCAACCTATGAGGAGCAGCCTGTCATCCTGGGGACTCGATAAAACCATCACCTTGGCAAAACAAAAACCAAACAAATATTTGGCCTTAGGAAATGGTGAGTCATCTCTGTGATCCTTCCGGCTGTGCTTTGTACTGGGGGTAATAAATCATGCATAAATAATAATCACGAAAATTAAGTATGTGGATGCTGGATAAGTCTTTGTCATTGTTCTTCCCTAATAACAGTAATTTGGTTAAGCAAACCATATTGATATCACATGCTCCACGTAGGAAGTTTTCAATTAGATGGCTATGCATTCCCTGTTTAAGTGACACAACTTCACACTTACTCTATCCTCCCTGACCAAGGTTTGATCTTCTACCAGTTTTCATGCCTTTTTTTTTTCCTTTTTGTTTTTCTGATCTCTTTTTATTTTGAGGGCCAACACCTCCCTTAGTTGTGCACTGCAGACAGCTCTTGTGCAAGGTTAAAGTGAGCTGGTTGCTACAGGCAATAGAGAATGATGCTGTGCCTCCCCACCCATGTGAGCACCAGCGTCTTTCTTTGCTATCACTGGTACCCTGTCATGTCTAATATTCCCCGGGAGCATCACTAGTTATTCCCAGAAAAAGCTCTGATTATGACAATGACATGGTCTCCAGCTAAAAACCAGATGTGAACACTGAGCACAAAATACGGCTTCATCTCCACAAGTATGTGTGGCACTGGGCAACTCCACAGAGCCCTGCTCAGTTCTCCTGCTGCTCCCAATGACTGCATTCTCCACAGAGCCAAATGACCCATCAGTGAGACTCTGGTTCTGCCAAATCTGTGGCTGTGTGACCCCACTTCACACAAGGACATACATGAAAAGAACTTATCTTCCTCCACCCTCCTAGAAAGAGAAATGTTAGCTAGAGGCCAGAAAATGCTACCAATATAGTCACTATTCCCAAGCCACACAGCTATGACTAAGAATTTGAGTCAGGGCCAAACATGGTGGTGCACGCCTTTAATCCCAGCATTCAGGAGGCAGAGGTAGGAGGATCACCATGAGTTCAAGGCCACCCTGAGACTACATAGTGAATGCCAGGTCAGCCTGAGCTACAGAGAGACCCTACCTTGATGAACCAAACCACAGGCAGTAGCTCAGCCCTCAAGCTAGAGTCCCTGGTCATTATCCCATCAACTGAATGCACACAAAGAAACTTGTCCTACAGTGCATTTCTCACATGACACAGACGCCACAGTACAGACAGGCTGGGCCATGCTGCCCAGTTTATAACGAGCCTGTTGGCCATCACTCCAGGACTGAATCCACTGTGCCCTTGCCCCCTGTGCACGGTGGGTCTCTGCATAGTACTGTCAAGGCTGTAGGTCAGAACTACCACTTAAAAACGTGGTGTGAACACTTGTCGTGTGTAATTTCCTAGTAGTCACATTTAAAAAGTAAAAACCAATAAGATCAATTTTAGAAATGTAGTTTATTTAACCTAACATATCCAAAGCATTGTCACTTCAAGGTATAAGTAAAATAAAAAAATTATTCCACAAATGTGACATTTTTTTTTTCTTTTCTTTTGTCACACTCATTCAATCCTCTCCGGTATGTGCTTTTCTTTTCATGGCTCATGTCCATTGGGATAGCCCTGTCTGGGGCACACTTGAGGTCAGTGTCCACTGAACTGGACATGTGAGACCTGTACCCATCCTCCACCTTGCGGAATGTGGCCCCGGGGAGGGTACCTAAGCAGATTCCTTACCTGCTGGTCCAGGAGCATGCCTTGGCCATCCTACCTCGGCAGATTCTGAGCTTTTCCCAGCTCCTGGAATGAGTTTGGATTTTTGTTGTTGTTGTTGTTGTTTGTTTGTTTGTTTGTTTTTACACATTTCCACTGAGTTGGTAAGTGATAAAGAAGAGATGTTTATGTTGCCTGATAGCTCTGGCCTAAGGTCAAGAGACCACCTCATGGCCATCACATGGCAAGAGACTGGCAGTGTGTGTGTGTGTGTGTGTGTGTGTGTGTGTGTGTGTGTGTGTTGGTATCTTTCCCTCTTCTTATAAAACCAACTGGATTTAATCACAGGGGCCCCACCCTGGTAACCTCATCTAATCTTCAATACCTCCTAAAGCTGGGCTTCCACACACTACAGTCAGAGTATGTTTCTACCCCATATCACAATGAGTTTCTCATTATATCAGCATGGGTTTCTCATTAGGACAGAACATATTCAAGCCATATTATACTCCTCCCCACTAGCACCAGCTTCAGTGCAAACGCTAAAAGGAAAACATGGCAGAAATGTTGGGCTAGACCCTGTCTAGTGGTGGTTTCTAAGGTCACTTCAAACCACAATATGATGTAAGCATGACAATAACTCTGAAACCATCCAGCAAACTGATGTCTAATAGAGCTGAGTCTGCTTTGGGCTAGAAGTATTCACAGAGTATAGTATGGTACTCCACTCAATCTGGATTGTATACTCTGTGGATTGAAAGCAGGAATCTGAGCAGATACACAGCAAAGTTAGAGATAGTTCATAGTGTCAAGTACATCTCAAGTAAGATGAGAGCCACTTGCTCTAGGTCAGATGTGATTTGGATCTAAAAGACAGTAAAGGATTACTGCTGATTTGTAATAACTGGTATATAACAGTAGTAGAAAACTTGTCATCCCAAACCAGTCAGTGCTACCTAAAGACGATCACATGTAGACATAAGCCACTGATGCCACCACTTATCTATTCCAGCATTAGTTTAGTAAAACTGCAACTCATAAAGTCAATATTCTGTTTCTTGATTCAAGAAGGAAGCAAAAGGCTGAAGATATGTCTGAGTGATTAAGACACTTGCCTGCAAAGCCTAAGGACCTGGGTTCAATTCCCCTGTACCCAGGTAAAGCCAGATGCAGAAAGTGGTGCATGCATCTGGAGTTCATTTACAGCATGGCTAGAAACCCTTGTGTGCCTATTCTCTCCTTCCCTCTCTCTCTCTCCTTGTAAATTAATAATTTTTTAAAAAAAAAAGGAAGAAAGCAAAGTGACTACAAAGGAGCTGGGGATATCTTTGTCCATTAAACTCACAGAACACGGAACCTGAAATAAAAGTTCACATGAAGGGAACACAGTGCCAGCCATTTACATGTCACAGCATGGTGCCCAGTGAGGAGGTCACCCAACATAGCTCATGGAGAAGAAAACCAGAGGTAGGGTCTAGGAATGTGGCAGGCATTCTGGCTTTGTATGGCAAACAGGTGTGCACACATGACGTAGAATCCTGTGAGAAGAGAAGATCTGGGAAGAGGTAGGTCCTCACACAAGACAGAACCCTATTGCTACAAATAGCTATTCCATCAGAGCTCTGAAGAGTCATGGGCAGATACCACCACCCCTCCCCCCGCCCAGTAGGGATCTGGATCCTGTTTGGCTCATCCATCTTTTCCTGAAGTAGCCGGCAGTCACTGAAGCTTGATTGCTGGCGTATTCTGTGTTCTTCGCTTCAAGTTCATCAGATCCTGATGTGACCTGTAGCAGCTGTGAGGCTTGGCCTAATCAGAACAAAGGGGCAGGAGAAAGTGTAGTAAGCCCCGGGCCTCTGAGGAGAGCCATAGCTATGACTCAGCAGGTGTTGGTGAAAGCCAATGGCAGAGTCCTGAGGCCATGCTATCTTTAAACCTATGATATACTGTGACCATCAGAGAGGTCTTTGTCGGCGACGCAAAGCAGGATAAAGGCCACCCCTCTGTTGCTGGCATGTGGGCACCTGTCTTGCCCACAGGGTGGCTATGGAAGTTCTAGCAGTTGGTTTCCTTCATTTTCCCTCCATCAATTTAGTAGTCAAGAGTGTGAACTTTGAAGTCAGACCAACCAGGGCTGCCCTGATTCTGTGAGTGATTTTTTTTTTACCAAAATTTTACCAAATTGTACAACCATTTAGTATGATGTATTTCTCTGTGAGGATTAGATGAGTTTCTGCATACTCCAGCACTTAATAATGCCTCGCTGGAGCACTCTAGACATGCCACCCATGTTTGTTTGATTCTCATTAATGCTACCACCACCAGTGACACAACAAATGACACAAATGATTGGTTAGCAGGCATGAGTCCAGATGCAAAAGGAAACATAGCCATGATTTTCCCTGGAGGGCAACCTGTCTAGCACACGGACAGACAAGTGAGAAGGTGGCTAACACTCAGTGTGGACAAGCTGGAGACTGCAGGCAAGCCAAGGCAGCACAATTCCCCATGGGTCTTGAACTGGAGAGCAAATCAAGAAAGGCTTCCGGACTTTAAGATGAGTATGGTGAGAGTGAGTGGCCTTCTCCAGGCACACAGAGTGACAGCTGGGGTCACTCTTTGACCCTATTGTTCTCACATTCTAGAGTCTTTAGGTGACCCATGGGCATTCCCCCTCAGCATCTCTTCTCCCCTTCTCTGGTCTCTCTGTTCCATAACTGCTTTAGGAAAAGATGGTGCATCTCCATTCTGGCCTGCTGGCCCCGGCTAAATGGTCCCAAGCCTTGTGGTCATTTAAAAGAGTTGTATCCAACTGGTACTAACAAGAAAATACATGACTATCCCAAGTAGGAATTCAAGGAGTATACAACCATAAAAGGTGCAGTATAGCCAGTGAACTCTGGGCTGTAAATGGGGAGCTGGTCTTTCCCGAGGACGGGCTTGAATATAAGTGTCTCACAGGAGGACAAGGAGGCAGCCAATGGAGGGCCTAGTTTCCTGCTTTCAGATTGCAAAAGATCTTGGGGTGCTGAAAGCCTGGAATGATATGGTGGGCGTGGGCCTGTCCCATGCTTCTCTTAGTGCTCAGCCAGGAGACAAAAGGGAGCATCCTCTCAAAGACAGGGAGCAGCTCACTCAGGTGAACTCAGATTTCTGCAGGGCAGCTCCATCTGAACCTTGGCTTGAACATGCCCTTGGCCTCTGATGCACAAGTTGGCTGCTCTGGGGAAAATGAGAGGAACACCCAGTTCCTGATATGCTCTGGCACTCCCTCAGAGGTGTGTGCAAGAAGGGTGATCTGCTGCCAGGAGAGCATGCTGCAGGGGTGGCCACATGTTGCATGAAATCGAATGCTTCCATCCAATCATATATTCCTTTGCACCATTTCATCCATTTTGAAGGCATTTATTTCAGGAGTGGTGGCTTAGCTAGCAGAGCAGTGAAAATAACTCCAAGTTAGTGTGGGCCCTTCCAACATGAGCACCAGCACCATCTCAGGGGTCTGACTTACAGAGCTAATTCCACACCATGCCGTTTATTCCTTCTCCTTTCAAAGTCGTTAGTTTTGTGGATTCCTGGGGAAAACTTTAAAAGACAGATCAAAAGAAATAGTTTCTGTCCATCCCTGTCCCTCCAATTGAGATCCTTGCCCTATCCATCACTGCAGAATGCTATTTACAGCCCTTTTCATCACTAACTATCTGCTTGTGCAAAGGAAAGAGGTCAACAAGAAAAGGTCAAGGAAGGAGATACTGGAGCCCCAGTGGGTCAGCTCTAAACACAGCGAGTGAGTCAGAAGTGAGGCATACCCGGATGCCTCTTCTGCACAAGGCAGGATCTACTCCTTCCACTGAGCTCCCACAGTCCCTTGTGCAAACCTCTGCTCTACACGTTTCCATAGTGCAGTGCTCATCATGAATTCAATATCTGCATTTCCACTAGACAGCTCCTGGATGGGAACAGCTGTTTTCTCCGACTTCTCTGGGTCTCCTGCCACCTGGCTCAGGTCACAGGGAGAGATTCCATGAAGGGGTGGGTGTGCAATAGACATGCCAGCAAGAGCCCTTGAGAAAGTCACCTCAGGAGATCCCAGGAGAAAAAATAAATATACCTCTAAGATTCCCTTCAAGTTTGCTGATCTGTTAAAAGGAGCTGTGCTCATTATATAAAATGTGTATGGTACCAAGATCAGGAGCCAATAGCCTACATTTTAAGCAATGTTCTTAGTAATTGTTACTTGCATTTATTTTCAGGATCTTAAGGCTTCTTCTAAACTCATATTTACACATCTGTCATTATATTAGCCCTCATAATAAAATACCTGAAGATGGGTTTGTTATAGAGAAAAGATACTGACTCTCACAGTTCTAGCAGTTCAAGGACACAGAATTGGCTTCAGCTCAGCTCCATTGAGAACCTCATGCCAGACTGCAGGAGCATGTATGAGAGGAAGAGATTCCTGTGGAGAGCAAAAGCCAGAAAACATGAGGGGTCTGCCTTGCTATCTTACAACTCCAAACATGAGACTAACCAGAGCCCCACGAGAACTACTTCAATCCCTTCTTAGAGCACTACTCCCAATGACCCACATGAAGCCTCACCTCTTAAAGTCTGCCCATTTCTTTTCAAAGTTTCAATTGATTGATGTGTGTGTGTGTGTGTGTGTGTGTGTGTGTGTGTGTGTGTGTGTACCACCATTCATGTGTGGAAGTCAGACAACAACTTGGAGATACCTGTGTTCCACCTTCTTTGAGACAGGTTATCTTGCTGCTACACTTGAACTACCAGATGGCAAATGAATGCCAGACTAGCTGACCCAAGAGCTTCATACTCTCCTGCCTCCATTTCCCATTGACATTGGTGCACTGGGGTCACAGATGATGCATTTATTTGCTGCTTTGCTATATGTGGATGGTGGGGAATTGAACCCAGTCAAGCAAGTTTTGTAAATAAATACTTTTACCCACTGAGCCATTTCCCCATCCCCAAAGTCTGACTACCTCTTAACATCACCATGTTGAGACCAAGTTTACAACACATGAACTCTTAGGGGACAAAACCACATCTAAACCATAGCACTCATGTAACTAAATGAACTATGGGTGGATGGAGGGGAAGCAGTGAAGACAAAACTATGAAAGAAATATTACCTTATGTTGGGCTACAGAAATGGCTTAGCAGTTAAGGTGCATGCCTGCAAAGCCTAAGAACCCCAGTTCAATTCTCTAGGTCCCACATAAGCCAGATGCACATGGTGGCACATTCATCTGGAGTTCATCTTCAGTAGCTCTCTTTCTCTCTCTCTCTCTCTCTCTCTAATAAATAAATAAATAAAAATAAAAACTTAAAAAAAGAAATGTTACCTTAAGTTGAAAGTAATAATAGGATATCCTATGAACAGAATGGCATTAAAAACCTAAGAAGCAGACTTTGATGGCCCTGCACTGTTTTACTCCATTTACACAGATCTCCCTAATGAACTCCTCTACTACCATCTCAAAGGTCCCATTTGTCACCCTCTAAGAACCTTGCTCCTACCCCTCTCCCTACATTCATCCCCCTCTTACCCTACCTACTTCCCTCTCACATGTGCATACCACAAGGCAAGATCCCAGGGCTCTCTATATGAATCCAAATTTGTGCTCCTATCAAGTGATAAGAAAAACTAATTCATAGAAAACAGTGCCTGGCAGGTCAGACTGAGCTGGTTGATCCTCCAACAGGGCATTAGCATGGAAACAGCAGGCCAAGTTTCATACAAAGAGATGAAGATTAAAGAAATGGTACTCTGTGTGTATTCTGGCTTCCAGAGTAAGGGAAAGAAATGTCCCCACAATGGAAAGTACATGGTGAGGTAAGGCGGGTATAGAAACCCCACTAACCACACATTTTTTTTGCAGAAGAATAGGAATTAAATGAAATACTTCCACATCTCAAAATTGAGCCTGTCACTTGCTTGAGGAGAAAGACTTTCCTGAGATATATATATATATATATGATTTATTTATTTATTTGTAAGGAAAAAGATAGAAAGAGAGGGGGATGAATATGGGTAGCTCAGGCTTCCAGCCACTGCAGTGCATGTGCCACTTCGTACATCTGGCTTTACATATGTACTAGGGAATCAAACCCAGTTTATCAGGCTTTGCAGGCAAGTGCCTTAACCACTGAACCATCTCTCCAGCCCTCCTGAGCTCTGGGCCACCACCTGTGGAGCTCTTCCCATTGAAATCTTTACTTCCTCCACTAGTGAGTGTCACTCACCACTGCACTGGTTTTGGTAGAATCATGGCCCTCAGTTCACTATGCGGGCCATAGTAGACACCCAGCAACTTTGTTGAACTTGATGAAACCACCAGCTTTAAGGCTAGCAGTACGAGTTCAAGTCCTTGCAGTTCTTAACCTTTGTAACTTCACCATTTCCCTCTTCCTGTTTTATTTAATGCCCCTTGAGGTTACACTGAACACAACTAGAGAATCCAGGGTGTCTTAAATCTGTCTTAAAGCCATATGATGAACAATGTTAATTCCATGGTCAGTCATAATCCCTCCTGTCTAATGAAAACTAACATATATGGGTGTCAAGGAAGTGAACATGGGCATCCATAAGGAGTCCATCATTCTACCTACTCTTGGCATCCAGTGATACTTCCTATTCCAATGAAAAATATATCTATAACTTTAAAGTTCTCCAAAAGTATCAATAATCAAAGTTTCTAGTCAAAGTCTCAACTAACCCAGCCCCAACGATGATCATCCAAATCACCTCCTCTGGGTATGAAAAAGGCAGTATGGGTAATCTGTCTAAGCACAATTCCTCTTCCACATGTGAGCCTATAAAATTCAAGAATGGATTGTTTTCCTTCAAAATTAATATGTCATGTTTTTAGCATTGGACAGCAGTTATAAACATTCTGATTTAAGAAGGGAGGAAAATAGAAGGAAATAATGAGAATTCACTGATCCAAATCAATTTGAAAATTCCTCCAGGAAAATTCCAGGTGCTCCCATGGTCTGAGAGTAATTCTATGGCTCAAGCTCTGCCTCTGAGGCATCCTTCTTCTCTATGAAAATGCTTGTAAAACTTGAGAAATCTGACAGCTTATTGTATGCATACTTCCTCTCTTTATCTTTCATTCTCTCTACTCTCTCTCTGTCTCTGTATCCCCCCCTCTCTCTCTCTCTCTCTCTCTCTCTCTCTCTCCATCCTATCAGTCCAAACTGTCAGTATTCTGCTGATACAATATTCTCAAAACCCTATGGATATCCCAGGATTTGCCATATCAAATAAGAAGCATGCCATAGCCCTTTCTAGATAATCTCATGTCTGTTTTTGGATTCTGCCAAGATAGCTGAAGGAATCACTGCTTAATCTTATTAAAGAGTATTTTGTTTCACTGAATATTATGACTTTTGATCTTTCAGAAGCACTAGCAAAGGTTTCCAATCATACACTCAGCTTTTTGTCAACAGCATGCTTTCCTGATATTAAGTCTTTTAATTATAGCATCTTTTACAATCTAGACAAGCTAAGAATTACCCAGAGCACTACTTCTTAGTTCATTTTGTTGAACATGTCTTTCCTGTATTTACTGTTTCCTCTCACAAAATCAGCCTAAAGGTACCCTGACTCTCTCCTAACACTCCATAAGAACAAGCCCCCCAAATTTGGCTGATGATGGGAACTATGTGCCAAAAGATCTAACACTATTCAAAGAACAGAAAAAAAAGCCATCACCTGAAAAATGTCCAACATACAAACAGAAATTACTACAACTCATGCAAAGAACACAAAACTGTTTCCTATATGTAATAGGATAGGGGAAGTGTATGTGCTGTGAGAAGTAGAAGATGCTAAAAAGACTGAAACCAAGATTTTAGATATAACATAGTATTCAAATTTTTAAAAATACACTGGGTGGAGATAAAATCAAGTTGGGCACTAATCAAGAAATGAATAATGGAATTGAAAACACAGTATAAAAAATACCCAAAAATGAAAAGGAAAAATGTTTATATGACATAGAAAGTCAGTAACCTGTGGGACAATCCCAGCATTTATGAAACTAGGGCAGAAGGATTGCTGTGAATTCAGGGCCACTGTAGGCTGCAGGGTGATTTCTGAGCCAGCATGGGCTATAGGGTAAGATTATTCCTCAGAAAGAGAAAAAGAATAGGGAGAAGGAAGATAGCAGGAGAGAAGAGAGTGCTTCCTGGCTTGGTTTACCTGACACTGCCTTGATACCAAAGTCTAACAAAAAACATTCTCTCTCTCTAAATAATACCAGTACACTTAATGAATACAAATTCAAATATCCCAGCAAAAATTAGTAAATAAACCCAAGAACTATGTAAAAAATGACACATCTAATTTATATGTGAATGTGCATGTGTGGTGTGCATGCATGTTTGTATGTATGTGGTCACACGTGTGTGCAGGTACACATATATGCATGAATGTTTTGAGGCCAGAGGTTGATGTTGGGTGTCTTCCTCATTGTTCTCCATCTGTCTTCTCCTCCCTCATCCTGGTATTTTGGGTGCATACCACCGTGCTTGGCATTTGCATGAGTGCCAGAGATTCAGACTAGGGTCCTCATGCTTGTGTAATAAGCACTTTACTAACAAAATCATCTCTTTAGCTCTGAGCATATCGAGAAAACTATAGAATATGAGGTTGTCTTAACATCAATCAACTAAACTCAAAGGGTTATATCAGATTATTGGCGTAGGTGCCAGAGAGGCATTTTGACATCATTTAATACCTACTTACGACTTTGAACAGGAGACAACTATCAACCAGCCAGGACTAGAAAGAATTCTCCTGAATATGATAACAGGAATTTATGAGAACCAGAAAGAGTCTGTTCCTGAAGGACTAAGAACAAGGCAGGAATGTTCTTTCTTGTCTCTTCTGTTCATTATGGTATTGCAGGTCTATCTGCATAAAATAAGAAAAGAGATAAAAATATATAGGGAGAGGAGAGTATTAACAAAACTGCCTTTATTCAAAAGCAACATGAATATCTATAAAGAAAAGTCTTTAAAGCTTAGTTTTAAAATGCTTGGAGATGAATAAGTGCAATGTTACAAAAAGCAAGGCCATTAACAAATCTCAATGGTAATTCTACATGCTAGAGGAGAGCAATTTGGAAACACAGTTAAAACATGATATCAGTTAAATCTCACATTCAAAACATGAAATTCTAGGACTGTACTTAACAAGATAAGCAAAAGGCCTACACACTCAAAGTTTAAAAATGTGTCTTGGGCTGCAGAGATGGCTTAGTGGTTAAGCGCTTGCCTGTGAAGCCTAAGGACCCTGGTTCGAGGCTCGATTCCCCAGGACCCACATTAGCCAGATGCACAAGGGGGCGCACATGTCTTGAGTTTGTTTGCAGTGGCTGGAGGCCCTGGCATGCCCATTCTTTCTCTCTCTCTCTCTCTCTCTCTCTCTCTCTCTCTCTCTCTCTCTCTCTCTCTCTCTCTCCCTCTTTCTCTCTTGTCTGTCACTCTCAAATAAATAGATAAAAATTTTGAAAATGTGTCTTAAGGAAATATATAGAGAAAGACCTAAATCATTTAAATAAAGATGAACACCATGTTCCCTGGGTAAAACACTCACCAAATACTACTACTGTGCCAATCTCTTCTAATCCATCTACAGTCTTGGTATAATCCCCACAAAATCTCAACAAGACTCTCTCCTCCCAGAAAATGATAGTTTCTTTGAAAAAATGCCTAGGGCATGCCAGAAAAACCAATTAGAATATCTAGAACATACTTTGGAGAAAAACAAGTTGGAAGAATAACATCACATTTTAAAACTTCTCAAACAGCAGCAGAAATAGTCAATATGGAATTCAGATAAAAGGCTGGGCACACCTCAAAATCAACTCAAGTTAAATTAAAGGAATGACATACAGCAGAATTGAAAACATAGAGGAAAGACCCTTGGTTTTGACCTTGTCCATTATCTGGGGAGTATTTCCCAAAGCTGCATCAATGACAGCAAAATGAAGTGAGACTACACTACTCTGCAGCAAAGGAAGCCATCAGCAAGATCAAGCCTGTGGTATGGTAGTGTTACTACGTATAATATACAAGAAACTCTCTCAACTCATTGGCTATGGTGATGTTACTATGTAAAATAGACAAGAAATTCACTCAACTCAGTGGATGTGGTGGTGTTACTCTCTAAAATATAGAAGAAACTTAATTCTGTGGATATGGTGATATTACTATGTAAAATATAGAAGAAACTCACTTTACTCAATGGATATGGTGGTGTTGCTATCTAAAATATACAAAGAAACTTGCCCTGGAAGCACTTTTCTTAACATTCATACCCATATATTAATGCTACTCTCACTTTTGGTTAGAGTAGCTTCTGTTTGTAGATGGTAATGAAAACTGGGGTGACCCAAAAGGCACCATAGTGCTGAGAAGTGACAGAGTTGTGCTCAGCACTGAAACATCTCTATCACACCTTCCAAGGCTCAGGGTCCATTGCAGAAGAGGTGGCAGAAAGATTATAAGAACCAAAGGAAGGGTAGGACTCCTTACAATGCAATTGTTCAGACAGAAATTAGCCTCAATATCCATAACCTCACAGTGCCTAGCACCACCTTCACAAGACCCTTGTAAAGGGAGGAAAAGAGATGTAGCATTAAAATAAAAGAGAAACTAATAGAAAGAGGGCGGGGATATGACAGAAAGTGGATTTGTGAAAGGGAAAGTGGGGGAGGAGAGGGAATTATCATGATTTATTGTTATCATTATGGAAGTTGTCAACAAAAACGTTTAAAAATATATACAAGAAACTCTGAACTCAATTGATATGGATACTATATTTCAATAATCTATTAAATTATGTGTAATAAGTTTACAGAAGAAATTGGTGTTTAGTAAAAGAAACAGCCTCAAAATAATTTAAGTGAAAATTTCAGTTTCAGATTCCCCACTAGGAGGAAGCATGCTAGTGTGACCTTCAGAGAGAAGACTAGCAGAATTTATGTCAAAATGCTAATGTTTGATCTAATTTTATTTCTTGATGTTTTGGCATTTTCCAAATCGTCAGCAAAGACTATATATTAGTGCACTGAGGGAGAACTAGTTCCAGTCTAATAAGCCTCCTGTGCTCTGACATGCTTGTGAAATCACCTACTCTCTGTTCCTACTCACCTGTCTCGTTTTTGCTTACTTACAGTGGACACACATGTGCTCCTCACGTGCTCTCCAGCAAGGCTGAAGAAATGACAAAATGACCCATTGTGGAGGTCAAATTTCCATGGCATGCAGTACTATGAAATGATGCAGAGGCAGGCTTGGATTGCTGTCTTGCTTATCCCTCACCACTGTTTCTCCACTGGGCTGTATCTGCTCAACAGAGGCCAGTTTCTGTTGAGTTCCCCTGCACCAGAGACAGCCACTTGCTCCAGGAGATAAGTGTAGGCCATCCACTGCTAAGCCTCTGCAGGGTGGAAGCGCGCACAGTTGGCTCCTCAGGGAGCAATGTCAAGTCAAGCCATCTTACATCAGAACCACAGGCAAGGAGTGATTATTAGCCAAAGTGGAAAGAAACCATATTAACACAAAAATGTTTCAGCTAGGTGAAAGGATGCAGGCTCCATCCTCCTAAGCAGAGAATGTCACACAACTCCTAGTTCTCATCCTCACACACTTGGAAAGCAATATATCAGTTACCTTTTATTTAGAAGGGGGGAGAAAGTTGTCATCACTGAGAGGCATACTACCTTTGGAAAATGGGTTCAAATGTTTTCCAGTGTGATCTTGGACAAGTTATGTCTGCTTTCTAGTTTCAGCTGACTACTTCTAGAACAAAATGAGGATACCTGCACCACAATGTCAGAGCAGGTAGTGCCAGTAATGTATGTGGGTCTAGGGACATAGTTCACGGGAACAGCACTCATCACCCATGCATGGGACCATGAATTTTAAATACAACACTGCAAAAGTAAATAAATTAATTAACTAATTCAATGGAATATTTTGCCACTTTTATTACCTGATCCTCCAAATTATTCTGAGTTCATAAGACCAGGGACTTTGATTTTCTTTTTCCTTTTTTTTCTCCATAATATCTCTGAAGCTTACAATGGTATGGGATATATGACAGTACTTCAACATTTACTAATAAATAAATAAATTCAAGAAATTTAGGTGGGCATGGTGGCACATGCCTTTAATCCCAGCACTTGGGAGGCAGAGGTAGGAGGATCTCCATGAGTTCAAGGCCACCCTGAGACTACATTGTGAATTCCAGGTCAGCCTGAGCTAGAGTGAGACCCTACCTTGAAAAACCAATAAATAAATAAATAATAAAATAAATAAATAAATTTAATGATTCAAAACAGGAGCAGACTTGCTGATATGTATATAAAGGACTTTTCCAGCGACTCCCCAAGTTGGCAGCTCACTCTGCAACAGCACAGTTGCGGGCCTCTGATGTCCGTCCCCCCTGCTGAGTGATCGTGAGAGGTGGCCATTGGCCCTATTTGTCTCCCTACATCCTCCATATCCAACATGTTCCCTGACGTGATTAAACATATATCAACTATTTAATTTAAAAGCAAAAGGAGGAATTTGGTCTGTCGATGGTTTTCCAAACCACACCAAATGATGACTTCTTTGGAAATTTTCATTTTCAATCATAGATGCAAAAGGTTCTTCCTCCCGTGTAGCACTGGCCACATCTCAGACATAGAGAACAGCTTAAACACCTGGAGCCACAGGCAGGAGACATGCCGGGGTGCGGCCATGATGATGTTCTCTTAGGTTCTGATACATGGAAAAATCTTACTGTGGGACACTTCATTTGTAAATTTATATTAAATTTACATGTGTGTCCTCTGTGAAAAGAACACCAAAAGGCCATGTGGAACTCCCCAATAACCTCCTGATGTACACGTCTCCCCCACAGTGGCTCCATCCCTGCTGCTCACCCTCTAGCTTCAGGTTTATCACCATAACTGCACCAATATCAGGCCTTTCTTGTGGACTGGCTAGGGAACCTGTAGGCTATTTGTTGTCGCTTACTTTCTATTCATAATGGTCTTTTCCTGCTCTCTAGATAAGCTCTAAAACACTCCACTATCTTTGCAAGTCTTCTATCTCTCCCACCTTCCTTGGAAACTTGCTGGGCAGATCATTCCACATCCCACAAACTGTGCTCTGTTGACTTCCATTAGCACATAATACATTCTCCTGGCATCCATTCATGTTTATCCTTGAGGTTCACCCAGACAGACAGACAGACAAACAGACAGACACATACACATACACACACACACACAGAGAGAGAGAGAGAGAGAGAGACAGAGACAGAGACAGAGAGAGACAGAGAGATACACACACAAATTGTAACTGCTCAGGCCTTCACATACAATGCAATCCATTCATCTAGTAAACCCATGGGCATGTGTGGGCAGTGCAGTACAGATTTGCAAGGGCAAGTCAATGTTTCCTTCATCGTTGCCCTTTTCCTCCTGAATTTCAAGAGAAAACCTGCTAATATCTAGAGCATAAGAGAGAAGACTCTTTTTGGCTTCAATGTCAAAATATTTATAAAACTTTTTCTCTTCTGGGACTATGCAGTCTCAAAAGCATCAAAGTGACTTTTGTCAACTGCCAAACAGTGTGTGACAGAGATCAGAGGGAATATAAAGGCCACTTGGGGAAACCTGAGTATATGTGAGGATGATAGATAAGATTTCCAGTGACCACAGACTTCTGACACAGTAGCTACCAAGAGATGCTACAAATGACCTTTAAAAAGCTAGAAGGACATAGCCTTCCCCAGAGACACCTGCTTTCAGATGAGTCATAGGACAGCAAGGAAGCCCTCAAAACAGGATGAACCACCAGAACACGAGGACTGAATAAACAATATTTCTGTCATACTTTAATGGCAAAAGTTATGTTGGTAAACTATTTTCCAAATATACTTGTGATGGTTAATCATTATTATCAATTTAATAGATTTGGCATAACCTAGGAGACATGCCTCTGGGCATGTCTGTCACGAAGTTTCCAGAAAGGCTTAATTCAGGAGGGAAGATTCACCCTAAATGTGAGGGGCACCATGCTGTGGATGGGGTTCCAGACTGAATACAAATAGGCAGAAAGGGAAAGACAGCTGAAAATCAGCATTTCTTGCTTCCTGTTACTTTGAGGCATGAACAAGCAGTTTCCTCCACGCTGTACCTGCGCTACGAAGAGGAGCCATATCCCTTCAAACCAGGAACCAAAATAAGTATCTTCTCCATTAGCTTACTTCATGTTCCATGCTGATCACACAATGAGAAAAGTAATCAATATAATCACTAACTGTATGCACCAGCAGTCATGCTGGTGGCAGTAAAACATACTCCTTTTCAGAGATAAGTGGCACAGATTGCTGTAGCATAAAATCTCCATAGAGGGAAGAGAAGGGAAGGCTAAAAAAATGAAAATGAAAGAAATATCTGGTTTTGAAGAAAAAAAAACCTACTCTATAGAATATTTGTGTATGTGGTGTGTGTGTGTGTGTGCATACATGCATGTGTGGTGTGTATGTGTGTTTGCATGTGTGTGGGTGTGTATATGTGCAAGTACACGTGCATGTATATGTGCATGTGTTTGCTGAGGGTTAATGTTGGTTATCTTCCTCCATCACTCTCTATTTACTGAGGCTCTCTCACTTAAGCCTAGAGCATACTGATTCGGTTAGCTTGGCTATCCAGCTTTCCCTGGAGATTCTGTATTCACATCCCAAGTGCTGGGATTAAAGGCACCCACCACAGCCCTATGGCATGTATGTGGGTGCTGAGGATCCAACCTCTAGTTCTCACACTTGCGTGACAAGCACTTGATCTACTGAGCCATTTCCCCAGCCCTCCCTGGACTCTTTCAACAAGATCTTCATAGGACTTTTCCCTATGGATGTGTGTGTGTACGTTCACATGTATGTGTGTGGTTTTTGCAGACGTGGGTGTGTATGAACATAGGATACAGCATTATGTTCTACCCACTTTGATATACTCACCTTGGGCAAAGGGCATAGGCCAGAGCATCCCATTATTTAGAAGGCTGTATGGCATGATACAGATGATCAATACTAATTTTTCATGTGCACTGAAATAATTGGACCACTTTAGATACAATGTCTTGGATAAATGTCCCTGAAATGTCCATCTGTTAAAGTCTTACTCCCTAGGTCATAGAGTGATGGGAAGGTAGTGAAGATTGAATGAATATTCACATCCTGGCCATCATGTGGATAGCTTGCTTGGTGACAAATCCCTACCATTTGTTTTCTCCCCCATATGTTCAAAAGCACAAGGGCCAACCAACCATGAGTAGAAAGCAAGTCAAAATGAACCTCTCATTTTATTAGCAAGTTGACCATTTCAGTATTGTGTAACAATAACAGAGCACTAGCTGACACACATACCTTTCCCATAAGCTACAGTCATCTAAGCTTCAGAAAGGGTCTCTGTAAGGTACACTAACTATAACTTAGAGTTACTTGATGAAAATTTTAGGATGACATATTTTTTTCCCCTGGAAATAATCACAAAGACTATTTTTCAGATGTCACAAAATTATTAAGAAAATTATAATTGTAAAGAGATCTGCTCAGTGTTAAAGAACCCATATCTAGAATTGAATTAGGAACCAGATCAGAATCCTATGGAGACAAAGATTATGTTCTCCAATGTCAAGTTCTCACTAGTCTTTGGCCAAAAGAGGGGTTACATACATCAAATTCTCCCTAAATTAATAATGCTTATCCCATTTAAAGTATGCTGACTTCACTCTCCATTGGAGAATCTGTTCTTTCTCAGAAGGTAGTGAGGCTAGAAGAGATAAACTACCCCTCACACTTCAGCCAAGCCACAACTGAATCCATAGAGGAATGGGGAGACATACCCTGAAAATACTCAACACCTACCAAAGTAGAGATCCAGAGACTTCTAAGACTCATCACTGAAGAAGACTTAAAACTCACCCACCATGGCTCAGGAGATTGTGCAGAAGAGGGGGTGGGAAGATTGTAAGAGCCATAGGTTGAGACATCATTCCCAGAGACATCCCTCCCCCCCCCCAAAAAAAATAACTGACTACTCCTCCCACAATGTATAAACTACAGTCCCATGGGGAATACCTGAAAGCCCCTGAGGAGCGTCCCCAATAGAATGGGGGTAGGGACTAGAGAAAAGAGGGTACCAACACATGAGGTCTCCATATAAAACAGCTTGTTAATAATAATAACAATAAGCATTTAAAAAATAACAAAAAAAGAAAATTGTAGAATGTTCAAGAATATGGGCTTAGGAATTTTCCTTCTGACCCCATCCTCATCTCCAAATAGCTGGATGGCCAAGATTAAACTGTGGCTTGTGAATATCCTAAGTCAGATGTCAAAGCATCCCAGGCTACCACAAAAGTTCTCCCCATTTCAGAAAGTAGAAAAGTTATGCACAAAATGTTCACCCTGTCTTCCTTCACAGAGCAATTGTTCATCTCCAGTCCACAGTAGGACCTGTGGAAATGCCTTGGAAATCCACAGCATCCCCCTGGGATCCAAGTCACATGTAAGAAGCTTCTTTCTGACAGTACACAGCTGCATCCACCTTCAAACCATGTCTTAAGGGAGGTCTCCTGGGTATTCTCTGATGCCTGTCAGATACCAGAAGCTCAGCAAATGGTTTTCTTATGGCTAAAAGTACTTTGGAGCCTCTTGTTCACACTCTGAACAAACAGCTTCCTGCCGTCTCGCTTGGCTGTCACTGGGTGAGCCAGATGTCTCTGTTGGCTGATGCTACAACTCAAGACTGTCTTCCTTGGACTCATCCCCCAAGTATTCTCCATTCTCCCCAACAGGACCTTCTGTTCCCAGACCCAGAGTGAGGGAGCACAGAGCTATGAGCCAGGCCAAAGCTCTGTCCCCAAGGAAGCTTACCACAAACTTAAGAAAGCAGAATACACAAGGCTATACCCTATAGGTCAAATTTGTGTCTCCCAGTGTATTCCTACGATCACCAATGAAGCCAGAGAGGCTGCACTCTTACCACCCTTGGTCAAAGGGCCTTGGTAACCTAGCATGGGTTGATGGGTTGGTCACCCCTAATCCAAAAATTCAAAATCTGAAATGCTTCAAGATTAGAGTCCTTTTAAGTGGCAGCCAGACCTCACAGATGGGAAGACCATTCATGGTGTCGTGTCATAGCCAAAATGCATGTGCACCAAAAATATCATATAATTATAGAAAGTGTACATGAATCACAAATAAACTTATACAAATATTACAAATTCAAAAAAGTCCTGAACTTGAAAGTACTTAGTTCCAAATATTTCATATTAGATATGAGCAACCTGTGGCAGAAGCAAGAATGAAACAGAGGTATGGGATGGGCACGGCTTGTAAGGCTTGATGTGGGAAAGTGGGGCTTTCTAGAGAGGAAAGCCGTCACCCGCACCCTGTGCCCAACAGTTGGGAACGAGCATCAGTTCGGCAGGACAACAGCGCAGGAAACCCAGCTGTGAGCAAGGTCAAAGGTAACACATGATGCCTGTTTGCACTCTAAGAAAATGAGAATGGTGTGGAGCTTCCGGCCAGTGAGAGCAGCAAACAGTGATCGCCACAGTTGAGTGTCCCTTGCCCAAAATGCTTGGAACCAGAAATTCTTCAGATTTGGGATATTCTTTAGATTTTGGAACATTTTCACATACATAATGAGATTTCTTGAGAACAAGACTCAAGTCTAGACATGAAATCCATTTATATTACATACACACACTATATGCATAGTCTGCAGATTTTGTACAATATTTTTAACAAAGTTCCATGCCACAGAATTACTCATTTGTGGTATCATGTTGGGTTCAAAATGTTTCAGATTTCGGTCATTTCCCATTTCAGAACTTCAACCTGCATAAGTACCATAAGCGTTAGTAAAATACAAATTTATCCATATATATACATACATACATACATACATACATAATCTCAATAGAGGAATCCCCCACTTGAAAGCAAGGGAACCCTAAATTCAAGTTCCGTAAGAGACGATTTCTGTCACATGTATACAGAGTGGAGATTTGACCAAGGAGGAAGTTAAGGAATGTGGCCGACAAGAAAAAATGTGTATAAAGGGGTTGGAAGACGGATCTGTGACCTTTCTGTCACCATGTCCTTTAACAGGTTACTTAAATACCAATGGTAGCTTCTCAGTACCATATATATCTATATCTATATCATCTATATCTATATCTATCTATCTATCTATTTGAAATAATAGGTGTGGCTTAGTTTTTTGTTGTTGTGATTTTTTGAAAAAGACCATTGCTCTCTAACTTGCAGTAATTCTCCTGCCTCAGTTTCTCAAGTGTGAATCCTAGGATTATAAGTGTGTGCCACCACACATGACTACTTTTAAAGTGGACCCCAAATTCTGGAGAAGCAAGGGTAAAGAATCAGTTTTATTTTCAATGCACTTGGACCATGCATTTGTGTGCAAGTTTTAAGGAGACTTTAAATGATGTATAATACTTCCACATCAAAGAATAGCTTTAATGATGAGAGTGAGGGACAGTGATTTATGCCTATAATCCCAGCACTCTGGAGGAAGGAGGTAGGAGGATCACCATGAGTTCAAGGCCAACCTGAACGATTTAGTGAGTTTCAGGTTAGTCTGGGCTACAGTAAGACCCTGCCTCAAAAAAAAAAAAAAAAAAAGTCAAGCTTTAGAGTTTGCAAAAGTAAGGTGCCAAATGACTTTAAACAGAAAAAATCACTTCAAACACTTCGGTGATATAAAATCACGAAGTATTTTCTATAACTATTATATAGTCTGAGTTTGAATATATATGTGAGGTGTGTGTGTGTGTGTGTATATACATGTATGAATATATGTAGTTCATTTTAATCTGGTAGAAAGTACAGACTAATGCTGGGATTTACAACTTGTGAACGCACTTTTCTCTAGACTTTTTTTCTTACTAATCATGAAAGCATTGTCTCCTGGGCAAGAAGCTGAGAACAATGATCTAGGGCTCTTCTTTGAGGAACCAGAAGAATGACAGGTGCACCTTCTATTGGGTCCTTGTTGCAGTGGCCTGAGCACACAGCGTCACAGCAGCAATAGCCAGTGCAGAACCTGGAGCCCATCAGCAGTCACTTGCAAGAACGTGCTCACTGCTCATTTTCACCTCTGAACAGCTCCAGCCTCATGCCAAGGGTCCAAGGCTGACACCAAGACCCATGACCGTCACCGAAGCTTCTGGAGAGCCCTGTGGTAGCTTTGGCATGATGAAAACCTAGTATACAGGTATGTGGGAACAGGAGCCAAGTACCTAGTGATGAGAAAGTATCCCCAGGACTGGCCAAGCCAGCATGGTTTGTCTCAGAGCTGTTTCTTGGAAAGGCAGCAGGTGTCTAGCCACATGACATGATCAAGGTGAGGATAGTGCTCTGGCTCTGGCTACCAAACTGTAGCCATTTATGTCTGTGTCTGGGGATAAGTTTTAGTTTGCTCACATACGTAACTGGAGAAGATAGTTCCTATGTGAAAAGTCAAATGTCATGGACAATGAGGGGAAGATTTGATTCAGGGAGTTTCAACTGGAAGGACATTCTTGGGTGGTAATTGTGGATGTTTCTAAAGACCATTAAATCAGCCACTCTTTGGGAGTGTTCAGGAGTCACAGAAGGGGCACATGGAGGTGACACTTCTCTGATAACCTTAGGTGGCCACTGGTCACCAGACGTTGCTGGGACCACAGAAGAGTGGGAGGTTTCTTAGCTGCCTGAGCACAGAGTTCACCACCATGACCCACCTACCTCATAGAGATGTGTAAAAATTAAATTATGCTTATTTTTTAACTAACACATACATAGGAGGATATATTTTATGAGGGCAGCATAGTGTGTGTGTGTGTGTGTGTGTGTGTGTGTGTGTACACTATGTAATATTTAAATAAGATTAATACATCTATTGTCTCCTAAAACATTTATTATTTTCTTTTTTGTTCCTTTTTATTTTTTTTATTTATTTGAGAGCAACAGACAGAGAGATAAAGAGGGAAGGAGGAAGGGAAGGAGAGAGAGAGTGAGAGGGAGAATATGGGCTTGACAGGGCCACCAGCCACTGCAAATGAATTCCAGTCACATGTGCCCCCTTGTGCACCTGGCTTACATGGGTCCTGGAGAATTGAGCCTTGAACCGGGGTCCTTAGACTTCACAGGCAAGCGCTTAACCGCTAAGCCATCTCTCCAGCCCTATTATTTTCTTTATGGTAAAAATGTACAGTCCTTGTTTTCTAGCTGTTTGAGACATGTGGTACATAATTATATCTATAGTCACATTACTATATGTCTCTGTAAAATAGCATACCAGAACTTACTCCGACCTAACTGAAACTACAACCTGTCCCATCTTCCTTCCCCAGTGGACTCTTCTAAGACTCTGGCGACCACCATTTTATTCCCACCTTGTACGAAATTAACTATGTAGGATTCCACATATAAGTGAGAGTAGGCAGTATTCCTATCTCTGTGCCTAGCTTATTTCACTTAGCATAATGATCTCCAGTTCTATCCATGTTGTTGGACACAATAAGATTTGTGTGTATGTGTGTGTTACAACTTTGATTTATCTTTTTATTCTGGCGTGGATGAACATTTAAGTGACTTTTGTCTTAATTTTTGGATTTTTAATTTTTGTTATATAACATATGTATATGTATGTATTTCTCTATACATACATGCATGCATATATATGCATATATATAATACACAACATGTTTTAAATATATATTCATTATGGAAAAGATAAATTGGTCTTGTTCATATATGAACTACCTCAAGTAGTTCATTCAATGTGCATGTTTGTGGTAAAACGACCCCAAGTCTACTGACTTGGTGATGTTAGCATCCATAACACATTATTATTAACTATAGTCATTGTGTTATGCAAAGATCTCTTGAACATACGCATAGGAAGTGCCAAGTACAGGGCACATGCCCCAAGCCACACCCACTGGCCCAGACCCTGCGCTACCATTAAGAGCAGCTGCTTCCAGGCAGAAGGTTCACAGGTTCCTTTACAGGGCCTCTGTTCACAACAGGTCCCATCAGAACGATCTCTTCTTGGGAATCTGGACTACAAACAGCCTGAGAGAATGAGGGCCATGGAGCCCAGAAGCTCAGAAGCACAGACCAAGCCAGGAGACAGCAAAGGTCACGAGGTGTCAAGAATACACAATGGAAGAGGAGATCAAGCAGGAGTGGTGATGGCAAGAGAAACTTCTGCACCACTGCGGTGGCAGGATGCCACCCACATGTTTACATCTCAAGAATCCAAGCTCGCTAAGGATTTTAGTAATGCCTTTTGCTTTGGAAGAGATGAAGTAATTATAGGTTGGAGAGACCTACTTTTATATCCGATTTTAGTTTGTCATATTTTATGTACGTTTTTAATGCTCGCTTTTGTTTAAAAAAAAATAGAAATGCGTAAATATACCAGTAGTCTAATGCTTTTGGAAATCTTCCTGCATGAAAGGTTAAAATCTGATAAAACGTCTAACCCAGTCTTTATAGAAACCAAGGGTCCCCTGGGAGCTTTCCATAACAGTGGAACAAGAGGAAAAAAGCTCATAGCTCCCTTCCCTGCAAGGATGCCCACCTCCAACCACACTTGCTTCCTTTCAGAACCATCTTGAACTACAACTGCAAAGACCGGGGGAGGGGCAGACAAACTACGTAATCACGTGAATTATTATTGTTATATTTGCTAGGCGCTAATGATGTATGTTATCATCTATGTGTACAGTGTGACAATTCTTTGTTTAAAGGGTCTTTCTCACTTCGTGGGAAGAAAGAATAATTCTTATGATGTGGGATAAATCACAGCACTAGAGTCTTGGAGGGGAAAAAAGGGCAAGTGTAAAACTATCCAAGGCCATTTTATCTCCAGAGAGGAGAGGGAGAAACAGACAAAGACAGAGACAGAGACAGAATGTTTCACCAGTCTTTAATCCTCAGAAGAGGCAAGAGTTACCTAAGAAACAGGAGGTAAATGCCACATCTGTGGGCCTTCATCAATCTTTGTGAAAGCCTCCCATGCTAAACCCTAAAATCCCATGGCTTTCAATTAGCCATTAAAATTGTGGCTGCCATCACCTATAAGGCCTTTCTCTGGAGATATCTGTGATAAATGAGGAAGGTGAATAGATGAAGGAAGATAGATTCACTCTATAGTCTCAGTCTGCTCAAACTCACAGCGATCCTCCTACCTCTGCCTTCCAAGTGCTGGGATGAAAGGCATGCACCACCGTGTCCAGTGGTTTCGGAGTTTTTAGTCCATCAGAGCAAAATATGGTAAGGTAAGATTCCTCACATCATAATAGCCAGGATGAAGACAGAAAGTGACCAGGGACAAGATATCTGCCCAATCCCCAAAGAGCTGTTCCCAGTGACCTGTATCTCCCAGCAAGGGCCACCTCCTAAGATTTCTAGCGCCTCCCACAGCAGTGCTACCCACCTGAAACAAGCATCCAATCCAATGCAGGATCCTGTGCAGAACTTCAGATCTGAGCCATAACATGCAGCTGAAAATCAATCAATCAAATGTTGACCAGTAAGCTTGGACACCAGCCACAGAAGCATCCTCACAGTGCCAGATCTAGTCTAATGGCACAGCCAAAGAGGACAAAAATGGTGTAACATAAGCTGACATATTAAATGTGAAGTGTGGATGATTCAGGGGCAAAAGGCAACTGCATTGGGTACAAGAACATCCACTTAGTCTTCAGCTATCCATTGAGTTCTGACAACTCTGCTGGCCCAGGGGATGATGTTACATAAGGTGAAGTGAGGGAGGGAGATGAGCCAAAGCATGGAAGCCAACTAAGGGCTGAGATGCCCCCAAGTACTGGCTTTTAAAGAAGTAAAACCAAAAATTGAAGTGGAGGGAGATACATCCAACCAGAGACCTTAACTGACGACTCATGTGTCTTAGAGCAGTTCCAGATTCAAGGAGTGATTCCATCTCAGGAAAATACACAGATGAGAGATAGAGGAAGACACCCAACACTCCCCTCCAGCCTTCACACATGTGCACCAAACACACACACACACCACAACTTCACACCTGCCACATACATACACAAACCAAATAAAGAAAAAAATTAAAGTTTTCAGGTATCTTATAAGCAACATATTCAGCAACCTACCTTGACATGCTGTGAAATCACCTGATCTCAAAGACATAGAAAATAGAGCAATGGTAGCCAGAGCCCGGGGGGTGAGAGAGAAGGCAAGAGGGAGGATGGCTAAGGGCTTGTGGTGCAGTTGGATAGGAAGGATAACTGCTGTTCTGTAGCACAGGAGAACAGCTGTAGTTGACAACTGAGCTTATACTTCAAACCAACAAGTTGAAAGACTTTTGAATTTTCCCAAAACAAATGACCGCTATCTGAGGTAACGGATATGTCAGTAGCCGTCATTTGGTCATGGCACATTATACCCATGCATGGAAATGCTGCACAGCACTCCATAAATACGTATGCAACAACACATGCCAATTATAATCAAATATTCTAAAATCAAGAAGCTGGTATTTGAGTTGTGAACAAGTGTTCACGCCTCAGGATGGACCCCTTGCCTTGATGTCCTACTCAGGCAATAGCAATGCTGTAGAATTAAAGCTACTCTAGGCTTACAGGTGCCTAATGCTCACTTTGTGTTAGTCACTGAGGAGGTCACTTACATGATTGCTGCCAGCCACTTTGTCTCCCTCTTCTCTCACCAGCTGCTCCCAGCACCACCACCTGCCCCTTATGCATTCTACAGAATGTAATAAATGGAGAGAAGTAAAATTTCCAGTTATTTTCAGGTATTTTGCCAACCAAATGTCTAAAGAAAATCTTGACTCAGGAATGGAGGTCTCAAGGCATTTCAGCCCCTCTGGCTTGGGCTGGGGCTTTCCACACTAGCTTTGGCATGCATGAAACTAGGAAAAAGATTGTTCTGATTCAGATGAGAGAAAGAAGTGCTTCACCTGCTTACCCCTATCCTAGCCTTGGGAGCAACGCAAGAGGACAGAAAAGAGCCAAGGGCTTATCAGACCACCACTTGCCAGCAGTCACTTTGTGTCAGACTTTGCATACCACCCCTATGGCTGGGTCATTGGTTCATACTGCTTTTCCCCAGGTTCCTGATGAGGAAAATGAGGTTCTGACAGGCTAGAGAAACAGCCCACTAAAGAAAGAGTCCACATTCTCCTGACGGCCCAGAGTGCCCAATGCTAATCACAGCCAGTGACTGCAGTCTTCAACTGTTTGGCTGACAATTTTGGGAAGCACGTTCCTCATCCCCACCAACAGCATTTGGCTGACCCTGACAGACAGACAGCCCTTGGACCCAGACACAGAGACCCCACCAGTTCTGGAGCTGGGGTGGCACTGTTTCTTCCTGACCAGACCTGAATCTCAGTTTAATAATCTCTCAGCGACTGTCGCTCTCTGCAGCCCCACCTCCCACAGAACTGAACGGTTGAGATTCACTGCAAACTAAGTCAGAATGCCTGAGGACCTTGTGGGACACCAAAGATTAAAAGACCTTTATCTGAAGGTATTTTCTGTTGCTGTCACAGAATGCCTGACACTGAGGGATATATAAAGGAAGAAGTTTAATGGTAGAAAGTCCAAAAACACAGCACCAGCATGTACGTGGCACTCAGGAAGAGCTCCATGTTGCTTACACTACCAGTGGAGAAAGGAAAATGAAGCAAGTATGAAAGATGAGGCACAATATTCACATGTATTTGGTCAGCTGTGCTTTATAACAACATTCTTCTAAGACCATTAGCTCAGGCCTGCGAGTGTCTCCATTCTATGTTGGATAGAGTTAGAAAAGTTCCTATCAAGTCAACCTTCAGTTAAGCCCTTGCCTGGGAAGATTCTCACGTAGCAAGTGCTACCAGCAAGTGTTTCACTTCACCTGGACCCTGCAAAAAAAGTATCGCCCTCATTTTTACCATGCAGGGGTGGATGGTCAGCCATGTTCTCATCTTATTCCAGGTCACAAGGTTCATTGGCCATGAAGGGACATGAACTGTCACCTTCATCCATCACGACACCTGCTCAGCCAGAATGTGACAGTGGATTGTTAACTTACTACCAAGTACTGTGTTATATCTTTTCCATCCAAAATGACACATATTAACTCTTACTATGGAGGTGCTGTGAAGCACACCATGTTGCTTGCCCATGTCCTTTGAGATCTGGAAAGCACCATGCCAAGACAACTGTCATGAAAGTTACGCCTTATTCCTGCTTCCTGGGTCTGAACCTCATGAAGCCACTGAATGTGAGTGAGAAGGCTGAAAAGCACTTTGGGTTAACCACAAAGTGTTCTGAGTTCTAGAACAGTGAAAAGCCTCAACGCACTGCTTCCTCATGTGCACATGAAAAGACTAGAAGAAAACATGGTTACCTTATATATTCACAAGTTGTGAATGCCAGGATCAAGAGTCCTCTGGGGCAGTGACATCAACAGCAGGACTCCTGGCTTTCCATCCCAAGTGGCGAGTAGAGTTGGCTCCCTTCCCAACCACTGGTTTGCATTCTTTTAACTTCTACTTTTTCAGTTGGATCTCATTTAATTGTTATCATTTCATGCATTCACCTTGAAGCCCTAGGGCACCCTAAGCACCTTAAACACATCAAGAATAAAGCATACAAAAATAAATTCCACTCCAATATTTCCACATGGCAAAATGCCGGCCACTTATAATAGAACCCTGATGTGCCTCCCTAAACCATCTGAAAAGTACCTCCTGGGAACAAAACAAAACAAAAATAAAATAAAACACATCAACCTCACCAGTCCAGGAGTTAAGAGAGATGGGAAGAGAGAAAGTGAGTCAGGGAAGAGGCACAAAAGGAAAAATACAACATGTGCTCTTATCTTCCCGATTCATTCCCCGCCATGCTTCTTTTAAATGATTTGGATGCCATTTTGCAGTAAAGATTGAGCCAAATTCTATGTATCTTGTGAAACAATTGGGAAGAAAAAGCAAGCACTTCAGAACATATAGAAAGCCACATATTGCTGATGGTGAGATTCCTGATGCAACCAATTTCCTTATTTTATTTGATTCCATATTTTCTGAATGTCTACATTCAATGGAATTCAAGGGCATGATTGTCAGCAGATTGGAGGTTTGTAACAAAACTTAGCTTCTATTTTCCATCAAGTGAAATGATAATGTAAATGGATAGAGGTAAACTTATTTTAGTGGCCCTAGAAATTCATGATCTGACCTTAAAGTGTCTATGGGACCCCAGTGTATCATCTGGTCTCTTCAGGAGCCCCAATACAGAGGCAGTTGCTGACCCATCACAATGTCGTGAGGTGACCACCCACAGGCCCAGGTCCCACAATCTAGTAATCCTGGAACAAAACATACCAGAGCCACGGTCTGACATAGAGGAGTGAGGTGGAGAGATGTAAACAAAAGAAAGGCAGGTATTGGAGGTTGTTACTGCCAGCCAGAGAGGAAGTCCACATGTCTGCACCTGTCCCTGCAGGAAAAGGAGGGACCTCCTTCATATAGGCCTATTCTGGGAGGCAATACAGAATGATAGGTGTCCAGTTATGCCAAGTTCTCATCTTTTACAAGAAACCAGATCCCAGGTGTCCACAAGACATTTCCCAGCATTTGAATGTGGCAATTTTCTGCTTGCAAACCACTGCTTGAACCAACCTTCTGTGGGCCGTCTGATGACATTGAGTGCAAGGGGCTCAGTGGTGGAACAGGCTTGCAATCCACGTGCCCATTTTTCTCACAGCCTCGTCCCTACTTGTTCTGACACTGTTGTGGCTTAAATGTGAAACGTCTCCCACAAGCTTGTGTGTTTGAGCACTTGGTTCACAGCTGGGGATGCTACTCATGAACGTTGTACCACCTTGAAGAAGTGGAAGGAAGCTGGGGGAAGTGGATGGCTGGGCAGGGCCCTGGGGTTTTATAGCTTGAGCCCACTTCCTGTATGTTCTGGGCTTTCTGACCCTGTCCACAAAGTGAAGATCTGGCTCTCTGCTCCCAATGTCATGCCTTCCCTGTTAAGATGGAGTATACACTATCCTTCCTAGGCTGATTTTCTCTTAGCAATAAGGGAATAATAAATATAGACTTAAGTGTCAGGGGCCACCCCTGATCTCATATGTGACTTTTACCTTTATGTGTCTACTTAGGTTCTGTGGATTCTGACATTTTTAAGTTCAGGCTTAGCTCTACCTCTATACCAAACTTCATGGACAGACAGGGCTTAGTTCAGGTATGAGGGTGTCCTCAGAGGCTCAATCACACATAAGGCTGATGGTCACTCACTGCTCTGTCCCCAGACAGTGCGTAAACTCATGTTCATCTTGATTGGCTGGTACCTGAGACATTAAGTATCTTCTATATGGCCCTTAGAAGCAAGCTCATTAGAATGTCACGTTTTGAATTATCTGTTTATTATCTCTATGCACTCGATTACTTAGAATTATGCAGGCTTCATAAATCAAGCATTCTATCTTCTCATTGTTTCTGCGCATGGGTCCTTCAGCTCTCATGAAGCTGCATCCAAAGTGTCACCTCAAGGCCAGGCTGGGGATTGGCTTGAACGCCCATGCAGTGGTATTAGCTGATCTTAGGTTCTAGTTGTCTGTTGACCAGAAAACATGGGTCCTTTACCTCCTCAGTTACTTAACAGAGCCACTCAGAACTCAGGAGTCTGCTCTCCAGAACAATGACTCCAGAGAAAGTGAAAGTTGGAGAGTCAGTTGGGAATCAGGTGCCTTATAGTCCGGTCTCAGAAGTGACACCCTATCTGTAAGAATCAAGTCTGTAGGTCCAGTACACACTCACAAGGAAGGGATCTCAGCAAAAGGACTATTGGCCGTGAGCCATGTTACAGGTCATTCATGGTTTGCTGTAGTCTTTCAGGTGATTCAGGAGACAGCAACATTCCTAACAGTGATCCTGCATGGTCCCTGGTAGGAGAGAGCACAACCCTTCTGTCCACATCTGGTAGCCCAGTGGGGTTGCTCATACTACTCTCCTTTGTCATCAGAAATGCCACTCTCAATCTGGGTCATAAGAAAGCCACTGGGTGGTTTTTCCAAGACAGGGGTTGAGCTTGACGTCCCAACAGAAGTTCCCACTGCTCCTTCTTCCCACTAATCAGCAGCCGCTGTTCTGGGGCTACACAGTCCACGCCCTCCATGCCAATCACTTGCCTTTGACAATCCAAGCCACACCCACATATTCAACTATTAAATGTGCCCCTTTAGAAAACGTCATCTGGTTAATGCCTGTGTTTTCTGTGTCCCAATATAAATTTGTGGGATTACATAGAGTGGAGATTCTAGATTTGGGGCTGGGTATAAATGTGTGAACATATATTTAGCATGTTCTGATCTCATGTTCAATATCATATCTTTTATCAGAAACAGTAGATGGATGGTACCATACAACCTTTTCTGAAAACATCACTGTCTCTTTTTTGGCACATAAAATTAATGTGCTACAATACAATTCTTTGCAATTGATGCCTAAATCTTTCGAACATAGTAATGGTACAACTGGTAAATAAAAGGGAAAATAATAAAAATGGAGAAAAATGCCTCTGTTATCTGAACTGGATTACTTTTATTTTATTTGTGTCTCTTTTTTGATGATCTGCCTATCTTTTTTTTCATAAACATTTCCTAAGGACAAAAGTATTTCAGAACATATGGGCTGTGTCTCTGTTTTGGATGTAAAAACTTCTGGCATTTCACTGACTTCATTTCATTCTGAGTCACTCTCTCATTTGCTATAAACATCAGGGTATTTTGATCAATTAGGAATAACTGAGATACTTTGAACATAACACTATATCACTTTGTCTTTCCTAAATGAGTAAGTGATTGCCCAATGTGCTGGCTTCCTAATTATTTTTAAATTTATATTTTCTGTTTATTTAGTTACTGAAACAAATGATGTGAATAGAGGTTTTGTTCAACTCCAGATGAAATACTGCCTAGTCCAGTGCTCAAAGCAGATTTTACAGAATGGCCCAGCCTGGGTTTTCAGATGGCATACGAGGTGCCACCTTTATAGCCTTGACACATGTCACTCAACATCTAAGAAGTAGTAGCAGGCAGCTTGTGAACCTCACACAGATCACCCCACAAGAGGAGCATGATTCCAAGTGGCAAGATTTTCCTCACCTTATCCAAGTCTGTGGGACCCTGGAATTATGCAATTCCATGCCCCTGTAAAAATGTGTTCAGCTGCACATTCACCCTTCACAGACACACACATGCACCCATATCCATGCACATACTCATATTACACATGCACACACTCATATACAGAAACATACTTTAAACACATCATGCATACATACCATTCACAGACATCACATGTACTTGAGATAAATGTATATACCAAATATGTGTTGCATTCACTGTCAGCCTAATCACATACACACATACACATCACACAGACATACACACACACCACAGACATACACACCCCATACAAACACAGCACATATATACGCTGTATGCATAAAATACATGTAAATAAGCATTGCATATGCACATTTTACTCATATGCATACTGCACACACTGTCTCATTATTACATTTGGAAATAAAAATACTGATTAAGGAACTGCAATTAAGAATAAAGCAGTGACTAAGACAAGCAAAAATCTTATTTCCAAAGAGCCTTAAATTCCTTTTTGTTTTTTTTCATATTTTATTTTCTTTTGGTTGGGTCTGGTTTTTGAGACAGGGTCTTACTATGTACCCCAGGTTGGTCTCAAACTCATGGGAAATCCTCCTGCCTCTGCCTCTTAGTGCTGGAATTACAGTTCTGAACCACTACATCAGGCTCAAACTTAAATTCCTATCAGAGAAGCAAATAAACAAGCAACTCAAGAAACTAAGCAATAATAATAAAAAAAAATCAAACAATCCACTCAAAAAATGGGGCAGAGAAATGAATAGAAGTTCTCAAACGAAGAAATTCTAGTGGCTAATACTCACATAAGAAAATGTTCAACATTCTTTAATCATCAAGAAAATGCAAATTAAAACAACTATGAGATTCTCTCTTACTTCATCAAATATCAAATGACAATAATGTTGGCAAGGAAGCAGGGAAAGGTGAACCCGCATTCACTGCTGGTGGGAGTGCAAACTTATGCAACCAATATGGAAATCAATGTGGAAAGAGATGAAAATACTAACTGACCCAGCCATCCCTCTACTGGGCATCTATCCTAAAGGCTCCACTCTTCACTGCAGAGATATTTACTCACCCATGCTTATAGTTGATCAATTCACAATAACTAACAACTGGAATCAACCCAGACGCCCATTGTTTGATGAATGGATAATAAAGATGTGGTACATTTACACATTGGAATTCTACTCAGCAGTAAGAAAAATGATATAATGAAATTTTCAGGAAAATGGACAGACTTGGAATAGATCATAGTAAGCAAACTCATATACGCACAGAAAGACAAATACCACATGTTCTGCCTCATCTGTGGTTCCTAACCTGGAACAGTTGCAGACATACTTGAAAGGCAAGTTGGTAGATAGATAAGAAAGATGGAAGGGTACAGGGAAAATACATACAAAAATGATAAGTCTTCTTGACTTTGTTGACATGTAATTAGACTATTAATTGTTTAACAAAGGTACTTCAATAGAGATGACAGTTCAGCTGGGAAGTGACCTCCTTTCCTAAGGCAGAAATTCCACTGGATCTCTATGAGTCAGCTCACATGACACATTTGCAATGTTTGGAAAAGTCTCCTGGGATACTTCTTCTCACAAATGGTGGGTCATCTAAGAGCTTATCAGCCTGTATCCACCAGAATTCCCCAAGCCTCTTGCTAGCTGTGACTTAGATGGCATTGCCCGTAGCAACGTCAGCAGCCTCACTCCTCTCTCAGATGTAAACCTGACATTTTCTGAAAGCTTCACAAACAAGACTAAGCTTTTGAATGCCACTCTCTTTGGATGATCTCACTTCACTATCTTTAAAGCAGAAAACTTCTGCTAAAGAAGCCATCCATGGCAATAGAAACCAATGAAAGCATTATAGCAGGATTCAGAATTAAGGAGCAGGCTTGGATACATTTGGTACTTGCCTGCTATCACCAAGTGAGTAGCCCAAAGCTGGCTCTCCAAGCTGAATTTCCTTTAGCCGTATAGATATGTGCCTCTCCCTGAGATGATGGCTAGCTACAAACTGTAAGACAGATCAACATTGTTTGATACACATGTGGCAGAGCACTGGTTAGGATGTCACCATGCGTTATTTCTTTGTAGGAATTCCATAGGACTGAAATGCAGGCTGAGTAATTCAAGTTCTTGCCTACAACTCTGCTTTGTTCTATTGAGGATGAAGGCCACTGTTAATAGCATTGCTGAGATTTCCCTAGACTCTCCAGACCTCACCACCCATGAATGAGACACATGTGGGAAAAGACAGCTGAATATCATACACATTTTTGTGACTGTTGCTTTTAGCATTTGTTGAGGAGCAAAGATTTTTCTCACCATTATCCAAGGTTCTACCTCAGGGTTTATAAAGTAAATTGACAAAAGGCAAACTAGTCAGTGGAAGGCTGATGAATGTATTAATTTCAAATATTACATTAGTGGGTCTACGAGAGGGGGAAAAGTGACTACTCAAGACAGCAGTGAGACCTGAGCATTATATGCCATCCTACCTAAGGAAAGGGCTCAAGGAAGGAATAGGGTAAGGAAAATGAACAGGACCTTTGAATACTGCAAGGGATATGTGAAAAGTTGATGCAGTTTCTCTGGGTACAGTACCTACCCCTAGATTCCAGGATTCTCTCTTCCTCGGAATGCTTTAATTTATTATTGCTTTCTTTGGGTCTGGTGCCAGTGCAGATGAGTTCATCTCTCCATTGATAAGCCCCTCGAGACTGGGCATATGGCAATGGAGTTCCTTGGAAGATCTGTCTTTGGGCAGATAGGAGAAGCTCATAGAAATCCTCTCCTTATAATTGCTGTTCTTTGAGTATGTTTAGCTCAAAATAATTCATATGCCACAGTGGCACTTTTTAGAGGGCTGTACCCAGAACTGCTTCCCAGTCCATGCATACACCACAGTGTATTTCTGTAACAGACACTTTTGTGCACAGCTCTGTACTGGATACCATGTGCTGAATAGTGGTCCCTGCATCCACTCAGCGATCTGAATAATCATTCTCATCTTCATTCTCATCTTCTGTTCCTATCTCAGCATCCCCTAAAGGAGTATTTATTGTCCCTACTTTATATAAGGGAAAAATAGGTTGTAAAGAGATTAAACATCCCCATAAAGATCACTGGCTATAAAGCATCAGGAAGCCAGTGTGAGGTTCCTTTTCCCTACAGCACTTCTTCCAAGATTCACTCCTCACATAACTCAACCCCATCTGCTTCAAAACCAAGACTGGACTTTAGTAAAGTTATAATTTGGTGAAAGTTCTTGGGAAATTGTTCAACTTTCTTAACTGCCAAATCAGAGGTATTCAGACACAATATTGTCAAAACCTTTGGCTTTTTCCTCCACCCTCCCTGTTCCCTTTACTATTCTTATTGTTTCTCATCTAGTGCTTTTAAGTGGAATCTACAGAGACATCTACAACCACACACACACACACACACACACACACACACACACACACACACATTTGCTCTCAGAACAGAGAAGAACAAAATGTGCCAAGGCAGGAACAGCAGAAAGTTCATGTTGTTCCCTACATTTCCTCATTCAGATCTCTGCTACAAGCAGCACTTATATCTGAGTGTGCCTGCCTGACTGTAAAGTACTGCTTGATGCGCTAATACAGATCTACTTACTTCTGAGTTGGATAGCTGCAGTCCAGTATCACTGGAAGTATTTGATTTCAGAGTTTCAAAAGGTATGAAGTGAGAGATTGGACAGCTAGAAATTGTGGTAGCCAAATCAAACAGGCCTCTGAATTGAGACAAGAAGTATTGGAGCAGCAGAAAGTCTTTTGGAAAGTACATGCACACGTGGACTCATGTCTGTGTAAGCTTACCTGATGCACATGGGTTTTCACCCTCATTTGTTTAAGCAGGGAGTCTTATTCCTAAATTAGCTATACAAAGAAGCCCCAAAGATAAAAGTGAATAAGGCAGAGTGGCTCCAGGGGTCCAAGCCCTGTGCTCCTCCCAGGACACTTCGGTGAAATCCCTCAGGCTCCAAGGAACAAAGGACAAAAGTCAAATACTAAAAGCCCTGTGCTGACACTAGACCCAAAGAAAACAGTAATGATAGTATTAACCATGAGTTGAAGCATTCTAAAAAAGAGGAGGTCTTACAAAGAGCAAGCAATTCAGTAAAAATATGTGTAAGTGAGTGTGTGTGAGTGAACCCAAATGTGATCTGATCTAAACTGTTTCTCTCTATAACTTGAATCAACTTTGATCTTATATTTGAAAATTTGCTTTTAACGGATAACGTCTGCAGCACAAATTATAGGAAGGCAAAAACATGAAGGATTATAGGGATACAATATGTTAAATGTAATTTTCAAAGATTCTTTTTTGTAAGGAATTACAGTAAATGTCTGAACACAAAGTGACTTTGAAGTCAGGGATGCCGCGTGGCCTTCTGCTGTGTGATGCCAGGACAGAGCTATGATTAGGCTGTCAGCAAGAATGCCTCAGCAGCTCTCTTTTCCGTATGCGTCTTCCACCTATTCACAGAACAGTTCTGCCTCCCAAACACTCTAATAAGTCGCTAAAATCTAATGAAGAGGGTTATTATGCACTGTGCTGAAAAGTCATGCAGTTATATAGCCCAGGATTCTTTTACTATATAAATGAAACATATTCCTGACCATTTTTCTTCTTCTTCTTTTTTTTTTCTACTGCAAGAGGTCAGAATGAAATGCCTCAGTTTCTAATACTATAAAGAACAATGCTGTTCTGACTCTTTCAGATGAAAAGCTTCTATGAGTCGCCCACAGTGTCCACACTTTACACAGATACCAAAGTCACCCCACAGTGTCCACACTTTACACAGATATCATAGTCACTTCACAGTGTCCATACACTATGTTATAAAATCATATATTCCCACTAGGGGTTCAGAAAAGCCATTTTTAGGTGGGAGAAGAGGAAACTGAGTGAATCAAGAGACATGCTTAAAATCCTCAACTTAGAGGCTGGGAGGATAGCTCAGTGTCTGGATAAAGTGCTTGCTAACCACTATGAGGACTTCAGTTCAGGTCCCTGGAACCCATGTAAAATCTGGGCACAGCAACACATCTGACAACCCACACGGGGAAGGCAGATGCAGGAGGATCCTAGGGCTTGCTGGCTGCCAGGCCAGCCTAAGTGGTGAGCTTCAGGTTCAGTAGAAGATGCTGCCTCAAAAGATAAGGTGAAGAGGAAGAGCAAGTAAGGAAAAGACCTGGCATCAACCTCTGTCTACTATAGGCACACATCCACTCACATGCATATATATATATATATATATAGTGTGTGTGTGTGTGTGTGTGTGTGTGTGTGTGTGTATGCAAAAAGTCCTCAACTAACTATTGGGTCATAATGAGTTCATCATAAACTCAAAAGAGGTAAATCTATATCAAATCTGCCTAAACTGACAAGCACCTTAGTTTAGCCTTGCCTACCTTATATGTAATCAGCACATCCCTATTGGCCTACAGTTGGAAAAAATCACTTAGTTTGAAGTCTAATCTAGAATAAAGTACTTAATATCTCATCATTTGCTGAATGCTGTACTGAAAGTGATGACTCTTCTAGGGACTAGGTAGTGCCGCCTAGGCCTCACAGCACCCCACATGGAGGGCAATCACAGGGTTTCTTCTAACATGGGTCCTTCATCAAATGGGAAGAAAGAGAAGGCCTCCCCACTAATTGAAACTCTGGCACTTACAGCAGTATGTGTGGTGCCTTTTCTGGTCTACATTCCTGAGATCTATATCTTGTTTAATGACAGTGTGCTGATACTTGGTATGAGATATGCCTCCATTAGAGATATCTCTATACCAATTATTGGTATAGGCCTCCCCCTATGAGGTGGTTGTACCCATTTTGTTCAGCTTGAGATGGCCCCGTTCATCTCCCTGTACCCACTGCCTTCTGTCTTCCCAGATGACCCACCTCTAACAAATATGTGTATTCTACTATTCTTACATTCTACACCCATTTTCTTCTTAGGACTCTATACATGATTTCCTCATTATGTATGTTTAATGCTGCCACCTTAGAGCCCCTACTGTGATGGTCTCAACAACAGCAGTCACCTAAGTTACTGTCCAGCACCTGTTCTGTGCTATGTCATCCAAAGCACCTTTCACATCCAAAATCACAATGTATTCTTTCTTTGTGTCTAGGTGTTTCTCTTTTGCTTGATTCTGTTAATGTGTAGGAATTAATGGTATGGTGTTTGGAATGTAAAATGCCCTCATAGTGTTTGTGATTATGCCTCATATTCAACCCCCAGTTGAGCCTTTAGGAAGTGGATCCTTGTTGGAGGAGGTGTCACTGGGGTCAGGCCTTGGTGTGTTATGGCCCAGCCCCACTTGCCAGGCTTAGCTCACTCTGCTTCCTCCATGCTGCTATGGAAATGTGATGCCCAGCTGTCTGCTCCTGCCATGCTTTCCTCTATATGACACAACTTCCTCAAGACTCAAGCTGGAATAAACCCTTTCCTTCCATTAGCTACTTCTGGTCAGGTGTTTTGTCCCAGAATCGAGAAGAGAGCTACTGTAAATGTGGAGCAGCATAAAGTTTTATGCAATTCTTTTCTACAGTGTATCTTTCCATCAAGACTGTTGGGATGGGAAACAAGGGCTTGCCTATGTGGAGGCTATTACAGCCACCTGAGGCTTTTAACATGTGCTCCCAAGGTTACCCTCCGTGGTGGTTTGATTCAGGTGTCCCCCATAAGCTTAGGTGTTCTGAATGCTAGGTTCCCAACTGATGGAGATTTGGGGATTAATGCCTCTTGGAGGTGGTGTATTGTTGGGGCGGGCTTATGGATGTCATAGCCAGTTTCCCCTTGCCAGTGCTTGGCACACTCTCCTGTTGCTATGGTTCACCTTGTGTTGGCCAGGGGGTGATGTCCACCCTCTGCTCATGCCATCATTTTCCCTGCCATCATGGAGCATCCCTTCAAGTCTGAAAGCCAAAATAAACCCTTTTGTCCCACAAGCTGCTCTGGGCAGGTGATTTCTGCCAGGAATGCAAACCTGTCTGCAATAGTCAGAAAAGCAAGCCAAATGATGAGGTTGGTTCATTATTTCTGGCATCTATGGACAAACTAGTGAGGGAACAGCAGAAGCTCAGAAAGGAAATTTCCAAGCTTAAGACCCACATACATGATCTGAAGGTTTCTAAGGGTGCCTTGGAAGAGAGTCTCCACTCTAGCCAGAACAGGGCTCAAAGTGCAGAAAACCAAACCAAAGCTCTCATTGTAAGATTGGCTAACTTGTAATGTAAACTCAAATCCCAGCCTCACCAGCTATCAGAAGTTAAAGTGAGGGCACTGATTGGAAAAGAGTGGGATCCTGCGACTTGGGATGGTCATGTGTGAGAAGACCTGAAGAATCTGGGGACATTGAACTCTCAGATTCTGAAGTTGTTTTACATGAAAATTTGACCTCCCCTCCCTTAAGCAGCAGTTGTATCCCCACCTCCACACCCTGAAGTATTACCCTTCCTCCCCCACTTGCCTGAAGGAATTAATCTTTCTTTGTCTGAAGAATCTTTCTTTGTCTGAAGAATCAGCAGGAGGTGCTGGTGCTTCTCAGTTCCCACCCATCTTTGCCTCTAGGCCTATAATTAGACATTAGGCTAGGCAGGGCTCTAAAGGTGAGACAGAAAGTGTGACACAAGAGGAGGTGAGGTACACCCCTAAAGAAGAGGTGCCAAGAGTTTATTTGATTGGTTGGCTGATGTATAGATCCAAAGATGGCCTACTGTGAATGAGCTCTAGCTGCCTGATATCCCTTGGCTTAATGTGGATGGATTCAAAGGTTCAGAGAACTTGTAATGCTGGAGTGGATTTGCCATGTAAACTCATCTTTGCCCCCACAATGGTAGCAACCAGAAGATGTGCCCTTCACTAAGACTATAAGCAACAGATTTGTGAGGAGGGCACCAGCATACTTAAAGTCCCCCATCATTGGTCTCTTATGTAAAAAAGACATCACAGTGGGAGCTGCAATTGCTGCATTAGGTAGCATAGATGCAATGGGTCTAACTGGATCTCGAGGTACCAAGGGCCAAGGTGGCAGCGCTGAATTGCCAAAAGTGAGGTGGGTGTGGTTTTTATAATAGACAGCATAGGCAAAATTATGAACATAAAGTTATCACTCGTATGGGCCTTTGGCACTGACTGATCATGGTGTTCCTAGAAGTCAAATAGATAAGAAGCCTACAGAGTTCTTGTTGGATCTGTATAAGCAGAAGAGTTCCAGAGCAAAGGAACATAAAGCCACTTTGAATTATAGCAACAGAGAATCAAGTCCTCTTAAGAAGATTCCAGACTTGATCTAGTTTGCAGATCCTGAGCCCTTCCTTGATTGAAGGGGTGGCTGGGTCCCCTTGAAGAAGGACCCTTCTACAACCACCAAAAGTTTCAATGTGAATCTTATTCCTATCTTTCCTCAGAGGGACCTGTGGCCTTTTACTGGGGAAACTGTATACTGGGGAAAAGGAAATAATCAGAGCTTTTGGGGCCTACTGGACACTGGCTCTGAATTGACATTGATTCCAGGAGACCCAAAGAGCACCATGGCTCTCCAGTTAAAGTAGGTGCTTACGGATGTCAGGTGATCAATGGAGTTTTGGTAAATGTTAGACTAACACTGGGTCCAGTGACTCCCTGAACTCATTCTGTGGTTACGTCCCCAGTCTCAAAATGCATAATTGGGATAGATATACTTAGGAGTTGGCCAAACCCCCACATTGGTTCCATGACTTGTAGTGTAAGAGCTATTATGGTTGGAAAGGCCAAATGGAAGCCATTGAGGCTCCCATCACCAGTGAAAATAGTGAATCAAAAACAATATTGCATCCCTGGAGGGGTTGCAAAAATTAATGCCACTATAAAGGACTTGAAGGATGCAGGGGTGGTGGTTGCCACAACATCTCTCTTTAACTGTCCTGTTTGGCCTATTCAGAAGACAGAATGGATCCGGGAGAATGACAGTGAATTATTGGAAACTTAATCAGGTAGTGACTCTAACTGTAGCTGCTGTACCAGATGTGGTGTCTTTACTTGAGCAGATTAACACGTCTCCTGGTACCTGGTATGCAGCTATTGATCTTGAGAACGCTTTCTTCTCCATACCTATCCATAAGGATCACTAGTAGCAATTTGCCTTCAGATGGAAAAGTCAACAGTACTCCTTTACTGTTTTAACCTCAAGGTTATATTAACTCTCCAGCCCTGTGTCAGAGCAAGGATCTTGATCACCTGTCGGCTCCACAAGGTGTCACATTGGTCCATTATATTGATGGCATTATGCTGATAGAATCGAATGAGCAGAAGGTGGCAACCACTCTGGAGTTGCTGGTACACCATATTCACATCAGGGGATGGAAATAAATCCATCGAATATTTAAGGACCTTCTACCTCAGTTAAATTTCTAGGCATTCAGTGGTGTAGGGCATTCATGGATATTCCTTCTAAGGTGAAGGATAAGTTGTTGCATTTGGCTCCTCCTGCCACTAAGAAAGAAGTACAACATCTAGTGGGCCATTTGGATTTTTTTGTTTTGTTTTGTTTTGTTTTTTGAGGTAGGGTCTCACTCTAACCCAGGCTGACCTGGAATTCACTATGTAGTCTTAGGGTAGCTTCTAACTCACAGCGATCCTCCTACCTCTGCCTCCCGAGTGCTGGGATTAAAGGCATGTGCCACCATTTGGATTTTGAAGACAGCACATTCCTCATTTGGGTGTCTTACTCTGTCCCATATATATCAAGTGACTCAGAAAGTACAAGTTTTCAGTGGGGCCCAGAACAATAAAAGGCTCTTCAACATGTCCAGGCTGCTGTGCAAGCTGCTCTGCCCCTTGGGCCATATGATCCAGCAGATCTGATGGTACTTGAGGTGTCTGTGGCAGATAGTGATGCTGTTTGGAGCCTTTTGCAGGTCCCCATAGCTGAATCACAGCAGAGGCCCTTGGGATTTTGGAACAAAGCCCTGCCATCATCTTCAGACAATTAGTCTCCCTTTGAGAGACAGCTCTTGGCCTGCTATTGGACCTTAGTGGAAACTGAGCTTGGACAATGGGCCATCAAGTTGCTATGTGACCTGAACTGCCTATTATGAGCTGGGTGTTATCTGACCCACCAACCCATAAAGTTGGACATGCACAGCAGCAGTATGTCATCAAGTGTAAGTGGTATATATATGATTGGGCTCAAGCAGGACCTAAGGGTACAAGTAGGTTACATGAGGAAATTGCCCAAATGCCTATGGTTTCTACTCCTGTAACAATGACTTCTGTCCCTGAGCATGCACCTGTGGCATTATGGGGTGTTCCCTATGGTCAATTGACTGAAAAGGAGAGGACAAGGGCATGGTTTACAGATGGTTCATCATGTTCTGTGGGCACCTCCCAGAAGTGGACAGCTGCAGCATTACAGCCCCTTTCTGGGACAATTCTAAAGGGAAGTCTTCATAATGGCCAGAACTACAGGCAGTGCACATGGTTGTGCATTTTGCTGGGGAAAAAAATGTCCAGATGTACAGTTATACACTGATTCATGGGCTGTGACCAATTGTTTGGAGCACATTTGTAAAATTGGAAGGACATTTGGGGAAGGTGTATGTGGATAGAATGCTCTGAATGGGCCAAAGTAAAGATACTTGTGTCCCATGTTAATGTTCATCCAAAGGTGACCTCATCAGAGGATGACTTTAATAATCAAGTAGATAAGCTGACCCATTCTGTGGATAATGGTCAGTCTCTTTCCTCAGCCATCCCTGTCATTGCCCAATGGGCCCATGAACAAAGTGGCCATGGTGGCAGGGATGCAGGCTATGCATGGGCCTAACAACATGGACTTCCACTAACTAAGGCTGAACTGGCTATGGCTGCTGCTGAATGCCAAATTTGCCAGCAGCAGAGACCAACTCCGAGCAACCCCTCTCAATATGGTAGTATTCCTCGGAGTGCCCAGCCAGCAACTTGGTGGCAGGTTGACTACATTGGACCACTTCCATCATGGAAAAGGCAGAGTTTTGTCCTTATAGGAATAGACAGTTATTCTGGGTATGCATTTGCCTTTCCTGCACATAGTGCTTCTGCCAAAACTACCATCCACGGCTTACAGAATGCCTTATCCACTGTCACGGCATTCCACAAAGCATGGCTTCTGACCAAGGAACTCATTTCACAGCTAAGGAAGTATGGCAGTGGGCTCATGATCATGGAATTCACTGGTCTTACCATGTGCCCCATCACCCTGAAGCAGATGGCTTGATAGAACAGTGGAATGGCCTTTATCTGTGACCTTAAGTCTAATAGTGTTTGTTTGATGAAACTGGGAGGCCCCAGGTTAAGTGCATATATGTGTGGGATTGTAATGTCCTCCTGCTGAAGTGTTCCTTTAATCAGCATAAAATGACCTTCTTTCCTCACTATTGTTGGTTTGAATTCTATCCTGTCAGATATTAGGATAGCAACTCCTGCTTGTTTCCAAGGCCCATTTGCTTAAAGTGCCATTTTCCTTTCCTTTCACCCTAAGTCAGTGTCTATCTCTTGTTGAGAGATGAGTTTCCTGGAGGCAAAAAAATGGAAGGATACTGCCTTTTAATCCAGTCTGCAAGCCTGTGTCTTTTGGATGGTGCACTGAGGCCATTAAGAGTTATTATTAAGGGGATGAAGAGATGGCTTAGTCGTTAAGCGCTTGCCTGTGAGGTCTAATGACCCCGATTTGAGGCTTGATTCTCCAGGACCCATGTTAGCCAGATGCACAAGGGGGTGCACGCGTCTGGAGTTCGTTTGCAATGGCTGGAAGCAGCCCTGGCACACCCATTTTCTCCCTCTCTCTCTCTCTCCCCCTCCTTCTTTATCTCTCTGTCACTCTCAAATAAATAAATAAAAATGAACAAAAAAAATTTTTTTGAAGAATTTAAAAAAGAGCTATTATTGAAAGGTACATATTTATTCTTGCCATCCTTCTTATTTTGTAGTGTTTCCTGTTTTCCCTTTACTCATTTGTTTTAACTATTATTTGAGAGTTTTTTTTTTTTTTTTTTTTGATGTTGTTGTTGTTGTTGTTCCTATTTCCTCCTGTGTGTGTTTTGCTTTCTATTTGGCATTAAAAATTCTTTCAAGTATTTTATGTAGAGCTGGTTTAGTTGTCATACATTCCTTTAGCTTGTTTTTGTTGTGGAATGTCCTTATTTCTCCATCAATTTGGATAGATAGCTTTGCAGGGTAAAGTAATCTTGGTTGAAAGTTGTTAACTTTTGGAACTTGGAATACATCATTCCAAGCCCTTCTGGCTTTTAAAGTTTGTGTTAAGTAATCTTCAGTTATTCTGATGGGCTTACCTTTGTAGGTGACTTGCCTTTTCTCTCAAACTGCTTTCAATATATTGTCTTTGGTTTGTGTGTTTAGTAGTTTAATTATAACATAACGAAGAGAGATTATTCCCAGGTTTTGTATGTTTGGTGTCCTTAAAGCTTCTTGTATCTGCATTGGCATTTCTTTCCCAATTTGGGGAAATTTTTCTTCTATGATTTTGTTGAAAACACCTACTAAGCCAATGTATTGAAATTCTTCTCCTGTTATACCCTGAATTCTTATTGTTGATCTTTTCATAGTGTACTGGATATCTTGAAATTCCCATTCATACCTTTCTATTACTTGTCTTTTTCTTTGTTGGACTGTATTATGTCTGCCACCTAGTCTTCTAGTTTAGATATTCTGTTCTCTCCTTCATCCATTCTACTGGTGAGACTTTCCACGGAGTTTTTTTTTTTTAATTTCATTTACTGTATTCTTCAGAGCCAGGATTTCAGCCTGGTTTTTCTCCAGTATTTCTATTTCCTTGCTCATGTCTTCTAGTGACCTCTTTATTTCATTAAGCTGGTTTCCTGTGTTTTCTTTCAGAAGTTTGTTTTCTTCTTTAATTCCTTTGTTTTCTTTGATTCCCTTTATTTCTTCTCTGATTTATTTGAGCATGGATACCATCATTTTCTTGAAATCTTTGTCAGGCATTTTACCTAAAACAATCTCATTGGTGATAATTTCTGATAGATTTATAGTTTTTAGTGGGACTTTATTATCTTGATTCTTTGAGTTTCTTGTATTATAGTGTACCAACATTTGAATCCTGAATTGATTTGATGTTTGATTTTCTACTTATCTTCAGTGTTCCAAGATGTGGCAATCCACCTCTATACACCATCAGGATATGAGTTCAAGGTGCCAAGTGTAGCTCTTGTCCCACAAAACAAGCCACAGAAGTAATAATAGGTGTTGAGTTTGCTTGCTAAGCAAGTATTCTAGTGGACTGAGTGGATAATTTACTGGAAAATTCTAACCTTCAACCAAGTAACATACACAATCAATAAAAACACAACTTCCAGTTAAGATGGTGCCATAGGTACCACACCAAAGCAGCCTAGGGGGAAAAAAGACCAAAAAAACTCAGCAAAATACACACTTTTACTAAAAAGCGAGGTGTATAGGAAATTGAAATGGCAGCGGAGAAGTAGAAGAGATCCAGAGCATGCAGAGCCCACACAGGATGGCAAAAGTGGCCCTGGCAGGTCTGCTGACCACGGCAGTGGCGGCAAACCAGAAAGCCACCAAGCTCCGCCTGAGCCACAGGAAAAACCAGGTGAGGGGAATTTCCACTCACACCAGAACTCTCCGCAAACTCTAGAAACGTGAAGGAAGAGTGGCAGTGAACAACAGAGGAGCAGATCACAAGGTAGAAAAACACATGGAACAGCAAGAGAACTAGAGCAGCATCGGCCCCTCCCTCTGCCTGTGCCCAGCTCCAGAGAAATCCAGCAGCAGTCCCAGGACCCAGCAACACTAACTTGAGCCAACAGCAGGACCCAAACAGGAGGAGAGTCTGGCAGCAACATCAGTGACTCTGGCACCAGCAACAGCAGCCCCAGCAGCAGCAGATCCAGGAGTGGCAGCTCAGCAGCACTGGCAGATCCAGCAGCAGCTTCAGTGGTAGCAGCAATGGTTCCAGCAGCAGCAGCTTCAGAGGCAGCAGGGGCAGATCCAGCAGTGTCAGCTACAGCATCAGTAGCAGAGGCAGCAGTAGTGGTGGACACAGAAGCAGCAGCTTCACAGCAGCAGTGACAGACCCAGCACTGGCAGCTTTAGCAGCAGTGGGGACAGATCTAGCAGTGGCAGCTTTAGCAGCAGCAGTTCCAGCAGCAGGGGTGCTGATCTGCAGGACCACAGGCACCAGGCTTGGTTTGCCCCTCAGGAAAAGCCACTGGCAAGCTCCAGAAATCAGAACAGCAGCCCAATGACCCAGGCAGCAACTTGACTGAGACCAAAATCATCCAAGGTAACTGGGATTGCACCAGGGAAGGGTCTCACTTGGTCACAAGCTGACTTGGATCCCTCAACAGACCAGAAATCTGAACCTCTTTGTTGATAGAGGATCTGGTTGTGATAATAACTACTCTTGCATAAATACTTGGGGCTGTTTTTGATTGAATGTGTACAGTGTTTAGTTAAATTTTAGAATCTACCTGTATTTTATTCCACTCAGCCTACTTGAATACTCCCATAGCAGGGAAACTCAACCCCTAGGAACACCTTTGTAGATACGCTGAGAGTCTTAAGAGCCACACCTAATGACTTACGCTCCTACCCTGAAGATATATAACATCAGAAAAATTGATACAGCTAAGAATACCCAGCTATCTAGAAAATTCAAGCATTAACTTAATTCAAGATGCAAAAATATATACATTATTACACAAGAAACAAGAAAAAGCAAGACAATATTAAGCCACCTAAAATCATTAATGCATCAGAAATGACCTCCAGTAAGAACAAGTTAGAAGAAATGCCTGAGAAAGATTTCAAAAGAATGATTGTAAATATGTTCAAAGAAGTCAAAGAACAAATCAAAGGAGTCAAAGAGAAACTCAAAGAGGAAATTAATGGATTCAAAGAAGACGCAGGACACCAATTTCATGAAAGACAGAAGACAATACAAGACATAAACAAGGAAATAGAAATCATAAAGAAAAACCAGTCAGAATTACTAGCTATGAAGAACACAGTTGATGAAATAAAAACTCTGTAAAAAATATCTCACCAGTAGAATGAACGAAGGAGAGGACAAAATATCTAAGCTAGAATACCAGGTGGCAGATCTAATACAGGCCAACAAAAAGACAAAATTATAGAAAAGTATGAGTGGGAATTTCAAGATATTCAGGACACTAAGAAAAGATCAAATATAAGAATTCAGGGCATGGTAGAAGGAGAAGAATTCCACTCCAAAGGCATAGTAGGCATCTTGAACAAAATCATAGAAGAAAACTTCCCCCAAATTGGGAAAGAGGTGCCAATGCAGATACAGGAAGCCTTTAGAAGCCCAACCAGACAAAATCTGGAAAGAACCTCTCCTCACCATATTATAATCAAACTACCAAACACACAAACCAAAGAAAAAATATTGAAAGCAGTTAGAGAGAAAAATCATGTAACCTACAAAGGAAAGCCCATCAGGATTACAGCAGATTATTCAACACAAACTTTAAAAGCCAGAAGGGATTGGAGTGATATATTCCAAGTTCTGAAAGATAACAACTGTCAACCAAGGTTGCTTAATCCTGCAAAGCTCTCCATTCAAATAGATGGAGAAATAAGGTCATTCTATGACAAAAGCAGGTTAAAGGAGTACTTGAAGACAAAACCAGCTCTACAGAAAATATTTGAAATAATCCTCCATGCTGAAGAAAAGGAAAAGCAAACATATAAGGAACCTGGAAAAAACAAGCAATACTCAAATACTAGTTAACACAAGAGAGCAAAGGTAGAACCAGAACCACACATAAAAAAAAAAAATGGCAAATATAAATACACACCTTTCAATAATATCTCTTAATATCAACGCCCTCAATGCTACAACCAAAAGACATAATTTTGAAGTCTGGGTTAAAAAGCAGGATCCTACAATTTCTTGTCTCCAAGAAACTCACCTTTCTCAAAGGATAGACATTATATTAGGGTGAAAGGTTGGAAAACGGTGTTTCAAGCAAATGGGCCTAGAAAACAAGCAAGGGTTGCTATCCTACTATCTGACAAGGTAAATTTCAGTCCAATGTTAGTCAAGAAAGATAAGGAAGGTCACTTTATATTGATTAAGGGCACACTCCAACAGGAGGACATTACAATCCTAAACATGTATGCACCTAACATGGGGGCTCCCAAATTCATCAAACAAACACTATTAGAACTAAGTTCACAGATAACACCAAACATAGGGGTGGTGGGTGACTTTAACAACCCACTCTCATCAATTGACAGGTCATCCCAGGAAAAAATAAACAGAGAGGCATCTGGACTAAATGATGTCATAGAAGGAATGGACCTAACAGATATATACAGGGCATTTCATCCAAATGCTGCAGAATATACATTCTTTTCAGCAGCACATGGGACATTTTCTAAAATAGACCATATATTAGGACACAAAAAATCTAAACAAATTCAGGAAAATTGAAATAATTCCTTGCATACTATCAGACCACAATGGAATTAAACTACAAATCAATAGCAAGAAAGGCTATAGAGCATACACAAAATCATGTCAACTAAACAATACACTACTAAATGATGAATGGGTCAATGAAGAAATCAAGAAGGAAATACAAAAATTTATACAGTCAAATGATAATGAGAACACAACACACCAAAATCTCTGGGACACAATGAAGGCATTCCTAGGAGGTAAATTTATAGCTTTAAGTGCCAATATTAAGAAATTAGAAAGGTCGCAAATAAATGACCTAAGGCTTCACCTTAAAGCCTTGGAAAAAGAAGAACAAGGCAAACTAAAAATCAGTAGATGGGAAGAAATAATAAAGATTAGGGCAGAAATTAATGAAATAGAAACAAAAAGAACAATCCAAACAATTAATAAAACAAAGAGTTGGTTCTTTGAAAGGATAAACAAGATTGATAAGCCCTTAGCAATTCTGACCAAAAGAAAGAGAGAAGAGACACAAATTAATAAAATTAGAGATGAAAAGGTAACATCACAACAGATTTCAGAGAAATTCAAAAAGTCATAGGGACATATATAAAAACATATACTCCACAAAGTATGAACATCTGAAGGAAATGGATAATTTCCTTGATATATATGACCTACCTAAATTAAGTCAAGATGAGTTTAATCACTTTAATAGACCTATAACAAGCATGGAGATCTGAGTAGTTATCAATAATCTCTCAACTAAAAAAAGCCCAGGCCCATATGGATTCACTGTTGAATTTTACCAGACCTTCAAGGAAGAGCTAACACCATTGCTTCTTAAGCTTTTCCAGGAAGTAGAAAAAGAAGGAATTCTACCAAACTCCTTCTATGAAGCCAGCATCACCCTGATACCAAAACCAGGCAAAGATAGAACAAAAAAAAAGAAAATTACAGACCAATCTCCCTCATGAACATAGATGCAAAATTCTCAACAAAATATTGGCAAACAGAATACAAAAATATATCAGAAAGTGCATTCACCCTGACCAAGTAGGCTTTATCCCAGAGATGCAGGGATGGTTCGATAGATGCAAATCTATAAATGTAACACATTATATAAATGGGTTGAAGGACAAAAATCACATGATCATCTCATTAGACGCAGAGAAAGCATTCGAGAAAATCCAACATCCCTTCATGATAAAAGTCTTACAGAGACTGGGAATAGAAGGAACATATCTCAATATAATAAAAGCTATTTATAACAAGCCTATAGCCGAACATATTACTAAATGGGGAAAAACTGGAAGCTTTTCCATTAAAATCAGGAACAAGGGCTGGAGAGATGGCTTAGCGGTTAAGTGCTTGCCTGTGAAGCCTAAGTACCCCTGTTCGAGGCTTGGTTCCCCAGGTCCCACGTTAGCCAGATGCACAAGGTGGCGCACGCGTCTGGAGTTCGTTTGCAGAGGCTGGAAGCCCTGGCACACCCATTCTCTCTCTCCCCCCCTCTATCTGTCTTTCTCTGTGTGTCTGTTGTTCTCAAATAAATAAATAAAATTTTTTTAAAAAAATCAAGAATAAGACAAGGGTGTCCACTGTCCCCACTTTTATTTAATATAGTTCTGGAAGTCTTAGCATAGCAATAAGGCAAGAGTCACACATAAAAGGGGTACAAATTGAAAAGAAAGAGATCAAGTTATCATTATTTGCAGATAACATCATTCTATACCTAAAGGACCCTATAGACTCTACTAGGAAACTATAAGAGCTGATAAAAAACCTACAGCAATGTAGCAGGATACAAAATAAATACACAGAAATCTGTAGCCTTCATATATGCCTACAACACACAGAGGATGAAGTCAGAGAATTACTACAATTCACAATTGCATCAAAAGAAAATAAAGTACCTTGGAATAAACCTAACCAAGGAAGTAAAGAATCTCTACAATGAGAACTTTAAAACACTCTAGTGAGAAATTGCAGAAGACACTAGAAAGTGGAGAAGCATCCCTTGTTCCTGGATTGGAAGAGTCAATATTATGAAAATGGCAATCTTACCTAAAGCAATCTACACATTTAATGCAATCCCTATCAAAATTCCAAAGGCATTCTTCATGGAAATAGAAAAGACAATCCAAAAATTCATTAGGAATCAAAAAAACCTTGACTATCTAAAATAATACTGAACAACAAAAATAAGGCTGGTGGTATCACCATACCTGATTTTAACCTATACTACAGAGCTATAGTAACAAAAACAGTGTGGTACTGGCACAAAAACAGACATGTAGTTCAATTGAACAGAATAGAGGACCCAGATGTAAGTCCAGGTAGCTATAACCACCTGATATTCGATAAAAATGCCAAAAATACTCATTGGAGAAAAGACAGCCTCTTGCAAATGGTGTTGGGAAAACTGGATATATATCTATAGAAGGATGAAAATAGATTCTTCTCTCTCTCCATGCACAAGAATAAGTCCAAATGGATTAAAGACCTTAACATCAGACCTGAAACTCTGAAACTGCTAGAGGAAAAAGTAGGGGAAACCCTTCAACATATTGGTCCTGGCAAAGACTTTCTGAATACAACCCCAATTGCTCAGGCAATAAAACCACAGATTCATCACTGGGATCTCATAAAATCACAAAGATTTTGCACTGCAAAGGACACAGTGGATAAAGCAAAGAGGCAACCTACAGAATGGGAAAAAATCTTCACCAGCTATACATCTGATAGAGTATTCATATCTAGGATATACAAAGAACTCAAAAAGTTAAATAATAAGGAATCAAATAAGCCAATCAAAAACATGGGCTCTGGGGCTAGAGAGATGGCTTAGCAGTTAAGCGCTTGCCTGTGAATCCTAAGGACCCCGGTTCGAGGCTTGGTTCCCCAGGTCCCACATTATTCAGATGCACAAGGGGGCGCACGCATCTGGAGTTCGTTTGCAGAGGCTGGAAGCCCTGGCATGCCCATTCTCTCTCTCTCCCTCTATCTGTCTTTCTCTCTATGTCTGTCGCTCTCAAATAAATAAATAAATAAATGAATAAATAAATAAATTTTTAAAAAATGGGCTCTGGAGCTAAATAGAGCATTCGCAAAGGAAGAAATACGAATGGCATATAAGCATCTAAAAAAATGTTCTACGTCATTAGTCATCAGGGAAATGCAGATTAAAACTACATTGAGATTCCATCTCACTCCTGTCAGATTGGCTACCATCATGAAAACAAATGATCATAAATGTTGGCAGGGTGTGGAAAAAGAGGAACCCTTCTACACTGCTGGTGAGAATGCAATCTGGTCCAGCCATTGTGGAAATCAGTGTGGAGGTTCCTAAAACAGCTAAAGATTCATCTACCATATGACCCAGCTGTAGCACTCCTAGGCATATATCCTAAGGACTCATCTCATTTCCTTAGAAGTACGTGCTCAACCATGTTTATTGCTGCTCAATTTATAATAGCTGGGAAATGGAACCAGCCTAGATGTCCCTCAACAGATGAGTGGATAATGAAGATGTGGCACATTTATACAATGGAGTTCTACTCAGCAGTAAAGAGAAATGAAGTTATGAAATTTGAAGAAAAATGGATGGATCTGGAAAGGATTATACTAAGTGAGGTAACCCAGGCCCAGAAAACCAAGCGCCACATGTTCTCCCTCATATGTGGATCCTAGCTACAGATGATTGGGCTTTTGCGTGAGAAGGAAAATACTTAGTAGCAGAGGCCTGTAAGTTAAAAAGGAGATATAAAGGGAAGAGAAAGGAAGGGAGGAGGGTACTTAATAGGTTGGTATTGTATGTAAGTAGAATGATTGAGATGGGGAGGTAATATGATGGAGAATGGAATTTCAAAGGGGAATGTGCAGGGGGGGGAGGGTATTACCATGGGATATTTTTTATATCATGGAAAATGTTAGTAAAAATTGTGAAAAGATAAAAATAAATAAATAATAAATAAAAAAAAACAGCACAAAGTATGCAACTGTGGGTATTAAAATAAACAGATAGCCATATAAAGCCCAAATCCCTAAGGGTGTGAGTTGTTCTACACCCTTAATCTTGTCAGCTGGGAGGTAGAGATTTCTGTTCTGAATTGGGTTCCAGGTCAACCTGCATCTGAATCAGACCCTGCCTTCAGTAATGACAGAAGCAAAAAACAAAGGCCTTGTATATATCAAAGGCAACAATCTTCAACCCCCAAATGCAGGTTATTTGAAAATGGTAAAGCCAACCAAGAATATATACCCCATAACTTGCCCTGACAAGGAAAGAGCGATTAGCCCTTGCAGCACAGGCCTGTGTACCTGTTTTTATTTTTGTTGTTGTTGTTGTTTGTCATGTTTTTTTTTTGTTTGTTTTGTTTTGGGTTTTTTTTTTTTTTTTTTTTTTTTTTTGTCAGCCAGCCTCCTTACCTTTTGGGGTGGCTTCCAATGTCACCAATGCTGAGTGCCCACCTCGATCCCTCCGTGCTGGGCTGTGCAGCTGTACTCTGATCAGGTCTGCTGGCTGCGCTGCCCCTGGGGACTGAATGCTGGAGGTCTGCGGTTCTGATGGTGGGGGATGGGAGAGTTCAGACTTCTGGAGTTTCTCGCTCTTTCAGTAGCTGTTTAGTTGATCTCAGCTGTCTTTCCTTCAGATTTCTTAACTTAGCAAGAAGGCTGAAGAAATTGAAAAATCTGTTGCTTCGTCTCGTTGCTGCTGCTGCCTGGCACAGCTGACCGGGTGGCGCTGGGTGGATGCAGAGCATGGATCCCGGGCTGCGAGCGCCTCAGTGGGACTCTGGCCATTTTCCTCCTTTCTGTTGGATCTTGGTCTCTCTGGCTTCTCCACTGTGTCTAAGACTAATCTATACTCCTTCACTTTTCATAATAAGAGTGTATTTTGTTGGGCTTTGGCTTGAATCCCTCCCTAGGCTGGTTGGGCATGGCTCCTATGCCACCGTCTTGCCAGAAAGCCCAAGTGAGCATTTTGACAGTGCATCTGTTAACTATAGCCTCTGCGTTCATTTTGTTTGTTGGTGGTGGTGGTGGTAGTAGTGGTATGTGTGTGTGCATGTGCACTATGTGTAGCGTGAGCATCATTGTGTGGTGTATGTACATGTGTGTGCAGATACACATGTCACATGCATGCATAAAGGCCAGAGGAGAACTTTGGGGGCATTCTCTACTACTCATCTGTATTATTTATTTCAGATGGAGTGTCTCTGAACCTGGATAATTTTAGGGGGGCATTCTCTACAACTCATCTGTATATTTATTTGAAACCAAATGTCTTTCTGAACACAGAGCTGCCATCTTCACCAGCCCCATGGACTCTCCAGTCTCCACTCCCCACAAGACTCAGGTTACAGATGCTTAGCCACAACTTGCTCTTTACATTGGTTCTAGGGAATCAAATTTGGGTAGTCCCAGTCCTTTCTGCTTATAAGAAAAGTGCTTCTAACTGCTGATCTATCTCTCTCTCTCTCTCACCCTCAGTGTTTGTTCTTACATTAGGAAACAGAATACTTAAATGAGCATTTTTCAGTTGTGTTAAAAGCTGAATTATACCATTTCGTGACCCTATCCCTCCACCATGCCTCCATCAGTCAACATGAACAAGTGCAATGTCTAAACCTAGTACCCACTTAGATCTTGTGAGCTGGTAAGGACGTTCTTCCACTGGAAGCCTTGTGCCATGCAGTGCATCTTCCCAAGACAGCCAGTCACTGGGAGGGAATGTCAGTGAGAGGCTCCTTGCCTAAGAAATTTTCATGCTCACCTATTTTTATTTTATATCTGCAATGTAGCTTAACATTTTATATTGGCAATTCAAGACAAAATTGTTTAGAGTTACTTATAATTAAGGTAAGGAAATTGCTTACCCACTTATCCACATGATGGTAACATGAGACTAGAAATTTTATTCCCTTATTCATTAGAAATCACAGAGTAGCTATTTTCATACAGAAAGGGCTTGGACTAAACACAGGACAAGATCACATGGAAATCCAGCCCATTGTTTAAAGCAGTGTGCCATAAGCTTACTGCTAGTCATCCATGCATTCTTTTTTTGTTTGTTTTGTTTTGTTTTGTTTTGTTTTGTTTTGTTTTGTTTTGTTTTGTTTTGTTTTGTTTTGTTTTGTTTTGTTTTGTTTATCAAGGTACAGTCTCACTCTAGCCCAGGCTGACTTGGAATTCACTATGGAGTCTCAGGGTGGCCTCAAACTCATGGTGACCCTCGTACCTCTGCCTTCTGAGTGCTGGGATTAAAGGTGTGTGCCACCACACCCGGCTCCATGCATTCATCTTTAAATGTTTTCATTCAATTCACACATCTCAGTCATACTGTTCCTCAAATACCCTGCAAAGTAATATGATTATTCACATTTTAAAAGGATGGAATTGAAGTCCAAAGCAGTGAAATTAAACTGTCAAAATTACACAGCTAATAAATCAATGCTGCATCTATTACACAACCTATTCTATGAAAATAAAAGGTAAGAAGTTAAATGTCCCAAAAGGACAAAGAGTTAACACTGAAAATGTAAAATACTATGAAAGTTGAGCATATCCAAGTGCAGGAGGCAGGAAAACAGGCACCAAAAGGTTACTGTTTAGGGAAGTGACTTGTAAACACCAAAGGAACCAAACTGACTGAAGGGTGAAGCACACTTCAGTCCTCAGAAATGCTCTCAGTAGATGAAAAATGAATGCTTACAAGTAGAATGTGGAAAGGCTAAATCTAAAACTAGAAGAAAAATATGGAAAGAAGTAAGGAGACAAGCAAGTAGATTGAACAAATGCAACAAATTGGGTGTTTTTTCTATTTGTTGAACTGGAAATGAAGAAAGCAAGCACCCAGATCCTATCCCTACCTACAGGCAAACTCATGCAGGTTGAAGCCATTATCTGATATACATGAGAGAAAAAATCAGATTTATGAGCTGTTTGGGCTTAGGAATATTTGCACGTACTTCATAAGACAAGTGAGGGCTGGAGCCAAAGTCTAAGCATGACTAGCACTGATGTTTCATACACACACAGCCTGAAGATAATTTCTTGCAATATTTTTTTAATTTTTATTTTTCTATTTTTGACATTTTGATACATGTACATAATATATTATTGTTATTATTATTATTTTGGTTTTTTGAGGTAGGGTCTCACTCTGGTCCAGGCTGACCTGGAATTAACTATGTAGTCTCAGGGTGGCCTCAAATTGACAGCAATCCTCCTACCTCCACCTCCTGAGTGCTGAGATTAAAGAAGTGTGTCACCACGCCCAGATCATAATGTATTTTGATCTTATTCCCCCATTTACCCTTTCTTATCCACCTTCCCCTCCCATTAACATGATTCTTACTCATTAATCTCCATCTTGCCTTCATGACTTTTTTTTAAACCCATACAATATGTTTAAGGTACCTCTGTTTTGTCACATGAGGTCAGAGGTGGGATTTTCTGCCGTGGCATCACATGAGAGCTCAAAAAGTTTTGGACTTAGAAGCATATCATAGTTATGATTTTCCAGCTAAGGATGCTCATCCTATATTTATATGTCCTCCAACAGATAAGAAATGTGTGATACAGCTTTAAGACCCCACAGCAGCAGCCTCACCAGGCATCCTCAGAGAGGTAGTTCCTGAAGTTAAAACCTCCAGACATGAAATGAATCACCCAGTCATCGCCTCATGATCTATTTTAAAAAATATTTCTAAATGAATGCTGAGTACATCCTCTACTGTCATTACTAAACAATGGGACCTGCTAAAGTATTTTTATTGGTTCAGAGCCTTCCAACATCAGGAGACCTCTGAGATGCAACAGAACAGATGTCTAAAACCCAGACACTCCTGCTAAATAGAATATGTCAGAGTTAAAAGCCTTCTTGTTTCACAAACACACATTCTAAACCCTGTTTTTCCATTTGCAGATAAAAACACTGGCAAGGACATAGGTAATTTCTGTGCTTTTCCAAAGCAGCCATTTCCAAATTTTCTTTTCTTCTTGGCTCTATAGGTAATCAGACTTTGTGTTGAATAGCCTCCCTTGGTCTTCCAGAGCTAACTATGAGTGCTACTAGAATAACATAGAGCCTGAAGTCTGGATAACAAAACACACAGATTTCTCACAGAGCCCAGATTGCAATGCTCAGTGCTGACGGCAACCAGCACTCGCCAGTCCCAATATTTTGAAATCACAAAGCTTCTTTTTCTGGAAAAGACTTCCATACAGCCCAGAGCTGAAAAAATTCAAATTGAATTCATTGTCTCTAGTCAATCACATAAAAGCTCCAAAAGCTGATAAGAAATTCTTGTATCAGGATTTCATTTGAAGTCTCAGTTCAGCTCTCAGCTTTTATTAGTAGTAAATACTAAAATACAACAACTTTGTGCTTGGAAGCAACTGGTGACCAATGGTACTTTTGAACCATGCAGCCCAAGTGTCATAGAACATTAAACTCACATATAAGATATTTTCTCTAGGCCTCTGGCATTCAAGGTACACTGTAGGGAAATAGTCTGCCTCTGAGAAATAAATATCCACTCGCTAGTCCTAATCTCCCTAATTATTTTTTTAAAAATTTCTTTCTGACACTGAATTCTTTTACCAATATTCAATTGTATATTGACGATTGCTTTTAGCTCAATCAGAGGCTAATCTTCTTTTAAGTTTGAAAAATAATTTTAACAATATTAATAAATGTAAAGATATAACAACAAAACACCTGCAGCAATAAGATTTGTTTTTTTCCTTTTAACATGCTTGGTAAGATCTCATCAGTTCGGCCAGAAGTGTGGCATCACTTAATGCAGAAATTAGAGAAGCTGTGGGTAAAACCAGATGTGTTTGTTCCCTCAACAACCACAAAACCTCAATTCAATTGGGAGCTACCTAGCTGATCTTTCGCACCTGGTACCTGTGTCAGTACAGCAGAAATGACAAAACCTGTTGGACAGATATGGATTAGTCCTACTCACGACAGATCAGCTCCTCTCCACAGTCTTGGGCCCTTAACGTGTGGCATTTATTTCAATACTCCAAAGTTCCTTCAATTTTCCCACTCTGAAGAAACCCTGTACCTCTAATCTAGAGATAAAGAAAGCTAGAATCAACTAATTCCCTTCTGTGAAGGTTTTTCTTTCTTCTTAGAATTAAAGCCACAATGACTGAGAAGGGTGAGGATGTTGGGACGTTACTAAGTATAGTGGTTGAATCAGATGTTCCCCATAGACTCATGCATTTTAATTGCTTGGTTCCCAGAGGGTCACAATTTAGGAGGTGGAACTAGAGGAGCTGTGTTGCTGGGGGCCGGCTTTGGGGTGTTAGAGCCCGGTTTCCCCTTGCTGCTTCCTGCCCGTTGCTAAGAAAAATGCGATGTCCAGCCTCTGCTCTACCATTTTTTCCTTGCCATGCTGAAACTTCCCCTTGAGACGATAAGGCAAAGTAAACCTTCTCCTTTTCCTTTTACTTGGAAGCTTTGTCCCAGCCGGGCAAAGGTGACTGCACTGAGCCGATCTTCACGCAAGCAGTAGATGAGATCAAAGTGCTGATGCTACGATCTTGAGCTGTTCCCGCCCATAAGGCAGCTGCCAGCCGCTTGTGGACATGGATCCCTTCACAAGTGGCCCACGCAAACAGGTATCTCACAAGAGTGACAGACACTGGACTTTGAATCTTCATTAGAGGAAAAGAATTGAAGTAGCCCATTTATTTTTCACATTGATGACTAGTTGAAATAATATTTGAACATATCAGATTAAATAAAATATATTATTAAAATGGCTTTCATGCCTTTCTAATGGCTGTTTTTGAACATGGTCACTGGGACATTTTAGATGACATAAATGGCTCATTCCATTTTTTTTCCTCATGTGTGTACAAATGTGTATGATGCATGTGGGAAATATGCCGATATCACAGCACGTGTGGAGGTCTGAGGACAACCTCAGGGTGTTTGTCCTCTCTGGAGATTTTGATTGAGGCAGGGTTTTCCTGTTTTGATTTTGCTGCTTTATGCATGCTAATCTAGCTAGCACATGAACTTCTAGGTTCTCTTGACTCTGCTTCCCATTCCATAGACACATTTGGATTAAAGGCATGATCCACTTTATGTCCTGCTTTACATGGGTGTTAGGGAATTGAACTCAGGTTGGTAGGCTTGCAAGAAAAAGTGCCTTTGACCTCTGAGCCATCTTCTCAACAACTCAAACCAGACTTTTATTGAATTTAACTAGTCTAGAATTGAGGTAGGTAAATGTTTCCAGACAAGGGGCTGCATGGTAAATTTTCAAGCTTTGCAAGGTACGCTGTCACCATTGCAGCTTTTCTATTTGGCTGTCAAGGGAATACCACCTCCACACAGTATGTAAACAATGGAGCAAGGATGCACCAGTGTGGCTTTGTTTTCAAAAGCAGGTGGCAACAGCTGGATTCAGCCATGGCCCATAGTTCATGATTCCTGCTCTAGAGAATACTACGCATTTTAAAATGAACATATCATAATTCAACAGCTTGCTTTTATTCGGCAACCCTGTTGAGCCACTACTAAGTAGACATGGAAGAGGTCTTACGCAGCTCCCCTTGGGGTAGAATCAGTCCTACAGGCTGCTGGTGGAGATGCTCTGGCCTCTGAGAGAGCCTGGAATGCATCTCACCTTGTTATTTCAAGATATCCATCAGAAGCAGTTCTCCATGAAGACAGGACCACCCTCAAGCACACCTCTTCCACTGAAAGGAAATCTCACATGAATATTCAGACACTGAGTTCCTTCTCAGGCTTGTGCCACTGACATAACTCAAGAATGAGCCACCATTTTGGGACAATTCACTCTGCCTCTCTTGACACTGCTAATTTCCCAATAGCCCACATCTTCATTTCAAAGTCACATAAGTTGCACAGTGGCATCACTTAGCAGTATCTGGTCATACTTCTGTGAGATGTGCTGAAGTTCTTGAGAAAATAGTAAAATGCAGTCCAAATCTTCATACCAGAAAAGCTCCAAAAAGGGGACGGTGTCTGAAATAATACTGCTTTTAAAGACAATGTGGTTGGGGGGGGTGGAGATAAAGGTATAGGCTAGACACTTCAGATAATATCATAAGGAGAACCCATCCCCACAGACTCTACCTTAATCAGATTCAGGCTTAGTCTTCAAGCACACGCCTATAATCAATGGCTGGGTATCTCAGCTAGTTCTCAAAGTTCCTGCCAGTCACAAGTTCTGGTGACATTCTTAATCTTCTCAAACAGAATAAAATCTGCCAACGTTAAACATATATAAATGACTTTCTTCACAAATGTCAGAGCTTGGGAGTAGCCTTACCACTTATAGCTAGGTGCTTGGAAACCAGTATTCAGTTCCCACTTCATTGTTAGTGTATGTGAAAGGCCATCATTGCCAGCATTGCATGAAGATAACTTCATGAACACATCTATAACCTGATCTACATTTTTTCTTGTTGTTGAAAACTAACATTTGCACATTAATTGCATGAAAAATAAAATATTCCCCTGCCGGGGCTGAGCATTGAGATGAGACAGGGTGAGACTGCCTCTGCACTTCTCACACTCCGCCATTTTAAACAGAGAGGATCTAGTTACTACCTCAGAAAATAAGCACAAGACAAATCACTAATGATATTAGTCATCATTTTATATGTCCTCCTCTTTTTTAATCCAGTTCCACACTGACATGCATAAGCTCTAAGTAAACTGAATATCCTCTTGTGTTTTATTGCTAGTTAGAAACCCTCAAAGCACAGCAGCAGTCAGTTTATGTTAGAAACAGCAAATTCATAGGGAACTCTGGAGTTGACAATGATGGAAGAAGAGCTCTTATGCAATCGCTAACACTGTCTCCTAGGCCCTGTGATCCCTGGAGGACAGGCAGTGTGAGCCATACCAGCAGCCACACCCCACAAGCCACTCACATGTAGGTCACAGAATTGCCTCTTGCAGTTCAATTACAATGTCTTGCCATATCAACTTCCTCTAAGACATAGCAGTCTACAGCCATGTACCAAAGCATCTGGATTTTCCCGAGTTTGCCTTCCATCACAGAAGCATCCCGCTGGCCAGAGAATGCCTTGCAGGGCTGAGAGCCAGAGCAGGAGCTCATGAAGCACCAGGATGACACCTTGGTAAGTCAGTTCCCCTTCCCAGTCTGGTCTTCTCAAAAGCAAAAGCTGGGGCTGGAGAGATTGCTTAGCAGTTAGGGCACTTGCCTGTGAAGCCTAAGGATTCAGGTTCAATCCTCCTGTACCCACGTAAGCCAGATGCAGGAGGCACATGCATCTGAAGTTCATTTGCAGTGGCTAGAGGCCCTGGTTTTCCTATTCTCTCTGTGTGTCACAAATAAACAAAAATTTTTTTTAAAAAAAAAAGCAAATGCTGGACTGGAGAGATGGCTTAGCAGTTAAGGCGGTTGCCTATAAAGCCTAATAACCCGTGTTCAACTCTCTAGATCCCACATAAGCCAAACACACAAAGGTGAGGCAAGCACAAGGTCACGCAAGCATCTGGAGTTCAATTTCAGTGGCTGAGGCCCTGATGTGTCAATTCTCTCTCCCTCTCTCTCTCTCTCTCTCTCTCTCTCTCTCTCTCTCTCTCAAAATAAAATTAAAATAAAACAAAAAAGCAAAAGCTCACAGTTCCTGCAATGGTTGAGTTAAGGTCCTCACATTAAACAAAAAATTGCTGCTTACAAACTATATGTGTCTATGAGAGTCCATGTGTTCTCAAGAGGGGAGCTGCCTGGTGCTTACCACCCTTTGATACTTTACATGCTCATGTCTCAGAACAATAAAGGCAATGTGTGTATTTATTTATTATTTTGTTTTGGTTTTTCAAGGTAGGGTCTCACTCTAGCCCAGGCCAACGTGGAATTCACTATGTAGTCTCAGTGTGGCCTCAAACACCCACCTCTGCCTCCCAAACTCTGGGAATAAAGGCATGAGCCACCACACCCAGCTCATGGCAATGTGGTTTTAAAAGTTTCTTCTTCCTTCCTTCTTTCCTTCCTTGCACAGGTATTCAGTTTGAGATGCCAGATGGAACCTTGGTGTACCAAGATTATATGACAAATATGTCACATCATAGTTAGTTATGGAATAAGTTACTGTCCCTGATAAGGTATGTGAAGAATGTGCCAGAGATTGAAGCAACTGATTTGGAAAGATGATTTTGTCTGTCTTGGGGAGTGAAAAAGGTGTTCCCAATAAGGTCCTCAGTGATTCAGCCTCTGGAAGATGCACTGGAGACCTTCATATGAATGCTGTCCAAAAGGTAATGCTTGTGAGCCTGGGTACCAGGGTGCAGACTCATGGTGGAGAAGGTCAGCATGAAGAATCTATGGAGTTTGTGAATTCACCACATATCTGAAATCCTATTAGGAAGAAATGATTTCTCTTAGTAATCCATTCCCTGAATAAAATGAGAGAAACCATGAATTACTATTAATATGTAGAGCTGACTTTTGTTTTGATTTATTTTTTTCCCCACAGGGTCTCAAAAAAGGTCCAAGTTGACCTTGAACTCACTGTGAAGCCAAGAATGTTCCTTGACTCCTAATGCTTCCATGTCCACATCCCAAATGCTGGGATTATAGACATGTGCCACTATGCCTGGTCCTGGACTTGAGCTGACCTTTTCTATGTTTTTTAAATGAGGGCATACTTTTTAAAAATTTAAACACATACACACACACTACTTCCTATGAAATTTTATTATATGGCCAAGGAAACAGTGTCAGGTTGTGTTTATTTTTTCTTATAGCACAAAAAAAAGGCTACAAAGCACTTACCTTTCCAGCCAACCTCAGATCTTCTCCTTTTCCTCCTATGAGTATACATCTACCCCTCTGCCTGCTGACTTTAGACCACTTAAGTGATCATATTCCTCTAAGCAATAGCTAGGCTCTGTCCTGCCCGTTGATTGCAACCCACAAAACTGCTTTCCAGTCCAAAACGGTCTCATGAAACAGCAGGAGACCACGGGCTTGGAGTTCCTTTCCCCTCTCGCTGTATCAGTTTGCTCACCTGAGACCTTCTCTGTTCCAGCAGTCACCTTTCTCTGTAATCGAAGTAACTTACTGTCCACTAGAGGTAAGTGGAAAGTGAGGACCCTGGAGCCTCTTTCCACATTGCTGTTTTGTTCTGGCCACGCAGGTGAGGCTGGGCCACCCTTCAGTGTCTTCGCCACATACAAGTGTATTCAAAGTGCCCATATTTAAGGTATAAGTTATTTAAGGTACAGATTTGCACTTTAAAGAAAGAAGTCACAATGCACACAAGTTCTTCTGTCCTGAAACTTCCATGATGTGGTTCCTACCCAGTACCACCCACAGGAGGATGTGGGGGTGGGGTGCATGGTGTCAGGTAAATGTGGCTCAGCCTGGTTCAAGGGATGCTTTCTCCTGCCTACCCTACACAGACTATTACGTCAAAGTGTTCAGCACTCAGATGAAGTTGTCCATGGGCCTCAGGAATGCCTCTAGAGAAGAATCATGTTTTTCCTCAAAAATAAATAAACAAATAAGTAAATGAGCTCCCTGAGCTAGCATCGTAAGATTTCTAAGGACCCTGGTCATGGCGGATCCAGTCTGAGGGATTGGGAACAGCACCGTTATGCGACAGGTTTGAATTTAAGCATCCTATTAGACAGCATAGTCAGAGAGAATGATTGACTTCCACTGTGAGCACAGGTCACCACAGTCCTTTATATGTCTTACGAAAGAGACTCAGTGGCTCCAGACACCAGGTAAGGACAAGGGGATGGAAAGGTTGATTACCTTCTCTTGATCACTACACTCTGTATATATAAGAAAGTATGATTGTTACATATTCCTCAAATTTATTTAAAAGTTGAAGGATGTGTAAATACTAAATGTTCCAATTTGTTTATTTCATACTGTGTACTCTGTGAAATAAGCTATCACACTATGGTCCAGAAATAGGCATAAAAGAATCCCTTGCAGAGTCTAACCCACCTTAGGATTCACATGTCAAGAATTCTACTCAGGAGCACTCGGGAGGCAGAGGTAGGAGGATCTCTGAGAGTTCGAGGCCACCCTGAGACTACATAGTGAATTCCAGGTCAGCCTGAGCCAGAGTGAGACCCTACCTCGAAAACCCAAAAAAAAAAAAAAAAAAGAATTCCACTCAGAATTCATGGAGCTGGAATGGTACAGGGCTTCATTTGGAGAACAGGTAGAAATGACTGCTCTTCTAGGTCACTATGAACCCTAAGCAAGCAGCTAATCACATTTAATGATAGGCAAGGAATGATCGTGGGTTCCCACAGAGCCACCATGAGAGACATGGGGTTTTGCTTAATAAGGCAATGGAGCTCTAGACAAGCCAAGAGTCTCAAGATCCACACTACAACTGCTCCCAAGAATGCCTTGTTCTGTGGGAAAGGTCTATCAGTTCCCCTACTGACATGTAGGGCCTGGCACATGGCACCTTCAAGCTCCCAGGTAAATCTGCAGGATGGATTCTGCAGACGCCTGTTTGGAGCATGGGTAGTTTGTCATTGTCTAGCCTTCATATCTAGTGGAGGGGTGGTGTGGAACTCATAACAGAAACAAAGGGCAAAAAATGAGGTCTGTCATCTCAGAAGCAGACCTAAAATGAACCCAACATAGCTCAGGGAAATTGTGGAGGAGGAGAGGTAGGGGGAGAATGTCAGGTCATGATACACAGAGACATTGCCTCCTACCCATAACTGATGGATAACCCCACAATGCACAACCAATGTACCCCAACAAGGAGGGTCCCTGTGGAGGGGAGAGGACAGAGAGGAGGCTAACAATAATATCAACTTGAATGTATTCATTGACTACAAAACTAATAATTTTTTTGTTTGTTTTTATTTATTTATTTGAGAGCAACAGAGGGAAGGAGGCAGAGAAAGAGAGAGAGAGAGAGAATGGGCCCGCCAGGGCCTCCAGCCACTGCAAAAGAACTCCAGACGCATTGTGCCCCATTGTGCATCTGGCTAACGTGGGTCCTGGGGAGTCAAGCCGCGAACCAGGATCCTTAGGCTTCACAGGCAAGTACTTAACCACTAAGCCATCTCTCCAGCCCTAATACTTTTTTTTAAGGCAACCTCTGTTGGCAGCTGTGAAGTAGAAGTGAGCTGCCCACACTATTCTGGGGCCTTGGAAAGATAGTGTCCAGGTGCTTCTAGGCTCAGGTATAAAAGTAACAAGGACAATGTCTTTTAAACAGTCCCCTCGGAGGCTAAAATAATGCACCTCAAACTTGATCTTCAGGAAAAGCAATATTAACACCAGCATAAATTTCACCCAAGCACATCAGAGTATTTCTTTGTACCTTGGCTGTCTTTGTGTTTTCCAAAGTGTATTCTGATCAGTTGGCTTAGAGAGGTAAGAAGTTTGCCTAAGGCCAAATTGTTAGAAAGTGCCAGAGTCTAAACCTGAGATTAAACAAAATTTCTGCTTTATTTATTTATAATAAGCTGTAAATAAAAACTGTTTATAATAAACCAACTGAGAAGGAATCATCAGTTTATTCTATAAATCAAAAATTATACTTTGAAGATGTTTTGTTAAATGACTAGTTTCCTAAATTTCCCATTACCTCTGAAGTATGTGAGCTTTCACTGTATTATCCCCTGCTTCATGCACAGTTCCTGGAATGTCCTCAACCTTTCTGGTCATTGTTTATACAAAGGACCTGCTCTGCCCCAATCACTGCCCTTTGGCAGCTTTCTTTCCATTTACAGCCTCAAAGACAGCAGATGAGACCAAGCAAGCTCCTGGATCAGCTCTGTTTTTCCAATAAAGAAAAAAAAAAAAAAAAAAACCTTAGACAACTTTCTTAACAAGAAGCCCATCACCCTGGGAAGAAGTCGTCAAGAGTACCCTGGCCAACCTCTGTGAGGAATGTGTTCATAAACAGAAACATCAGAGATGTATATGCAACCCTGTCAATTTAAGTTCATTTCACAAAAATATATTTTAATAATATCTCTGAAAGCACAATCACACATAGTATTGCAGATAATTATCTTATTACAGCCACCTTCTTCAAGTTTCGTTTCCTTTACCAAGGGAATGACCTTTTAGGAGCAACACATTCCTGAGCTTGCAAAGCCTAGTTTGACAATATGGAACATAATTCACCAAGTGTTGAGCACTTACTTAAACTAAGCATTTAAAGAAATGTAAGTGTGCACAGGACCAGGATGAGAGGAAACCATTAAAAACATGAATTATATCAACTCACATTCATTTACTACCTTCACTGCAACAAATCCCATAAAATACTATCAGAACAATTTAATTCCATGTTTCTTAGAATGAAGGGAAGCAAAGGCAGGATGGTTAATCTTAATTGTCAACTTGATTGGATGAACAAACTCCTCTGCTTCCCTGGCACCATGATGTAGGATATCCTGACACCTTGGAAATTGTGTGTCATACTAAATCTTTCTTCCTCTTAAATTATTCTCCCAGGTAATTTGATTATAACTACACAAAAGCAAGTGAGACAAGAGGATGAAGTTAATCATCAATCATGCCCTAAACAGTTACACTGCTTTCCCAAGAAGGAAAAATCTAGAATACAAAAAGATACCTTAGATACCACTTCCTAAGTCCCTTCAAACCTTAACTTCCTAGTTTGACTTGTCCAAGTACACTTCCTTTTGGATCATCATTTTATCCCTCTTCTAAGCTTGGGAAAAGATACTCCTTCAGTAATGTCCCAGCACCTTTTGGGTCCTTGGTTCTGATAAGAGGTATAATTATATGAAGAGGAGAAAGGAGTCATGTGACCAATTAGTAATTAAATCCCTTTAAGAAAGACTTCAAAAACACTGGGGTGTTGAGAATGCAGCTCAGTGGTGAGGTGCTCACCTAGCACACCTGAGGTTCTAGCTTCACCACTCCATCAAAATGTTAAGGAAATCTTCAAAGATTCTATGTTCAAATTTTGGCCATGATTAGAGAAGTAACAATAACCAAAATAATAATAATAATCACAGGGCTGAAGAGATGGCTTAGCAGAGGGCTGTGAAGTCTAAAGACCCAAGTTCAATTCCCCAGTACCCAAATAAGCCAGATGCACAAGGTAGTGCTGCATGCATCTGGAGTTCGTTTGCAGTGGCTAGAGGCCCTGGTGTGCCCATTCTTATTCTCTCTATTTCTCTCTCTCTCTCTCTCTCTCTCTCTCTCTCTCTCTCTCTGTCTTTCTCATATAAATAAATAAAATATTTTATATTTTAAAAATCAAATTCTTTGTGCCATGAGAAAATATCATTTTCCTCACTTCTTGGAGCTACTTTGAGTCAAGACTTGATCCCCATCAACTAACCCATTTAAAGGGTGTTGTTTTTTGTTTTTTTTTTCCCCAAGGTAGGGACTTGCTGTAGCCCAGGTTGACCTGCAATTCCCTATGTAGTCTCAGGGTGGCCTTGAACTCATGGTGAGCCTCCTACCTCTGTCTCCGGAGTACTGGGATTAAAGACGCACATTACCACACTTTAAAAGGCACTTTAAGTATGATACAAGAGATAATTGAAATAACTTCTCAGTACAACTTTTATGAAACATACAATTATAAGTGATTCACACTTCCAACCCTGTGACTAAATGGAAGCAAGCATTGGTCAGTAACAGACAGCAGACATTGAACAAAATCCCTGTGGTGCTGCTATAAATTCTTGTTCCTTTGAATGGTCTTAAGTCTGAAAGCTTGAGAACTCCATACTTATCAAAAGTTACATGGAAAACTTGAAAAATAGAACTAATTTGTATTCCTGAGGTTTGGGAGTCGTTTCTATGAAAATAAAACACAACCACAAAAAATGATTTGGATCCTTGATACCAAAGGCCTCATTATAACCAAAGCAAAAGTTTTCTTCCAGAAATCTACCCCAGTTGTCAGAGTAAATGATGTGTCTCAACCCATCTTTAGCTACTGCCAAGCAACTAGAAGGCCCCATTTTTTTCTGGTCTAAATCAAAAGGTCCCCACACCTCTGACTACTCAGGTCCCTCAGCTCACAGAAAAAGCATCTTAAAGATCTGTTGGTACATGATCCCTTAAGCAGTTGGCATGTCTCTTCCTTCCCCAGAGAGCCCAGGGGAAAGCTCACCTACCTTATTATTCAGGACAGATGTTCTAGTCAGTGGACTGCAGCTGGCTTCTTATATAACCCATTTCATGTCACTCCTAGTGCGTATGGTTGCACATGAACCAAAATACTTTCAGATTCATCTTTGATGCCTCATATCTGCACTGCAACCCACCTCCTTTGGCACGAGGAAAATCCAGGTGGACTCTGACTCTGCTACCTCTCCAGAGCTATTTACCCTTTCTTCTCCGAACAAGGAGAGGTTTTGCTAGCACTTCTCTGAAAGTCCGTGTTCATGGGCAACTCAGAAAGGATCTTGTGTTAGTCAGACTTTCATTGCTGTGGAAGAACATTTGAGAAAAATGACGAAAATTGAGAAGAGGTTATGTTTTGGCTCCCAGGTTCAGAGGTGTCAGTTCACCACGGCAGACAAAAGTTCCTCATCTGCCCTAGGTGGGTTTCTCTGTCTTCTCCTTTTATTACATTTTGGCCCCTAGGCTTTGGGTTGCTGACATCAACATTCCGGGGCAGTCCTCTCCCCTTTCTTTGAAAATGCTCTCACCCTCACACCCAGAAGTGTATCTTGCTAATCTCCTAGGTGCTTCTTAATCCAGTTAGGATTAAACATCACAGATCTGTGGCCCTCACAGAAGAAGATTCCAGCAGAAAGCAAGGAGGTATAGAAGGTATTGTATGGAGCTGTTCATCATTAAGTACTCATGCAAATGCCACCGATGTTGCCTTTCTGTCATTATGGTGGGTGGAATTAACTGTGACACAGCATTCCTTCTCAGTCCCTGTCTGGGTGCTTCAATCTAAGAGGATGCAAACTACATACCCCAGATTGCCTTGCAGCCAAAGAGTCTGAGGATATTCACAAAATTTTAAAGGTGAAAGAAAGGCTGATGGCATTGGCTTTTGATCTGTGGGCAGCGAGGTCTTGGGGGTTTGAGGGTTTCCTGTGCTACTGATACTGGCACCCATTTCCAGGATCCTGGTCACTCATAGGCAGCCACAGCTAAACAGAAGTTTAATTCTGCTCCATTTCTAGCTTTGTGAGTGCAGCTCAGCTTGTACATCCTGTGCCCAAATCCTACTGGTCTTATGGTGACCTGCATAATCCTATGGCTAAGCTAAGTGGTAGCATCACACCAGGAACACTTCCAGAGTTCAAATCTGAAGGCTGTTTCTCTAGCCCTCTAAACAATTGTCTGAATACCCAAGTTCCAAAATTTCTCTCTGCTTAAAATACCTACCTTGGCTTCTAGATTCTGCTTGGAACATGTCTAGCAAAGGGACCAACAACGACAACAAAATTCCCCATCTGTCACATGGTGATGACTGTCTTGTTGATCTGCCTGAACAGCATCCCACTTACAGACACTGCACATGGCTCAAGTCAGCAGTTTTTTAGGTGCCATGCTTTACCAAATCTTGAAGCCTCAGGAGCCATCTTGGAAAAAGCCTACCATGGGAAATGACTGAGAATTTTATAAGCACAGAAAAACGTTAATATATTTGCCAGCAGCAAAAATTCACATATACATTTGGTAAAGTATCTGTATGAGCCCCATAAATATTTGAAAAAGACCAAAAATCACTTACAGCTAAAGTTGCAAGGACTTTTTCTTCACTTATTTTCTGTTATATTAAGAGACGGGGAAATAAAAGAAGTAGGAAATAAGCTAGTAAAATTTGAGAAGATAACTTCTGAGTTTTCAAAAATTATAATTTCAAAAATTATTTTTAAAAATGGTGTTATTAACATTAGCTTTAACAACTTAAAAGAGGGCTGGAGAGATGACGTAGCAGTTAAGGCTTTTCTCTACAAAGCCAAAGGACCCAGGTTTGATTCCCCTGTATTCACATAAGCCAAATGCACATGGTGGCACATGCATGTAGTATTCGTTTGCAGTGTCTAGAGACCACGGCATGCCCACTTTCTCTCTCTCTCTCTTTCCCTCTCTATCTATCTGCCTCTTTTCTTTCAAATAAAGAAAATATTTTTTAAAAAAAAATTAAAAAATGTTAAAAGAAACAGAATGCAGCTGGCATGCTGCCATATGCCTTTAATTCCACACTCAGGAGACAAAAGTAGGAAGATCACCATGAGGTTGAGGCCACCCTGAGACTATATAATGAATTCCAGGTCAGCCTGAACTAGAGTGAGACCCTACCTCAAAACAAACAAACAAACAAAAAAAGTTAAATTAAAAAAAAAAACATTTTTTAAAGAAACAGAATGCTACACCACAGCCTTGAACAAAATATATGTCTTCAGTTAATGCTACATTGTATTAGTTGCATTTCTCATCACTGTGACTACATACCTGACAAGAAGAAAATTAAAGGAGGAAGTGTTTTTTGGCTTATGGTTTGAGAGGATATTATAGGTCCATTATGGCAGACAAGCCATGACAATAAAACCCGTAGTCTAAGGCAGCAGGAGCTTGTCTATGGTGGCATGCCAGTAGAAACAACTTGTCTGTGGTGGCAGGAGTGCTAAGCTACTGAATTACATTTTTATGCATCAGGAAGCAGAGAGAAATTAAGTTATATCTGGAGCCAGGATATAAACTTTAATGCCCATTCACTTCTTCCAGCCAGGACCTTCCTCCTAGAGTAAACTCTAGGTCAGCCTGAGCTGAAATGAGACAATACCTCAAAACAACACAACAATAAGGGGAAATGACCACAGTTAGATAGACTAGTTTAAAATAAAAGCACAATGAAAGAAAGTCAGGATAGAAGGTCATTAAAATTATTTCATGAATGGTAAAGTGACCAACGATGAGAAAAACAAAAAGAATGGAAAAATGAAAAGAAAATTCTGGGGCTGGAAAGATGGCCTAGCAGTTAAGGCATTTTCCTGCAAAGCCTAAGGACCCAGGTTTGATTCTCCAGGTCCCACATAAGCCAGAGGCACAAGGTGGAGCATGCATCTGAAGTTCCTTTGCAGTGGCCGGAGGCCCTGGCATGTGCATTCTCTCTCTCACTCACACTCTCTTTCTCAACAAATAAGTAAAAGTAAAATAAAAATATTATAAAAAGAGAAAATCCCTCACTACACAGTAAATTTGGCTAACAAGTATTAAAAATAACAAACTGGGGCTGGAGAGATGGCTTAGCGGTTAAGCGCTGGCCTGTGAAGCCTAAGGACCCCGGTTCGAGGCTCGGTTCCCCAGGTCCCACGTTAGCCAGATGCACAAGGGGGCGCACGCGTCTGGAGTTCATTGGCAGAGGCTGGAAGCCCTGGCGCGCCCATTCTCTCTCTCTCCCGCTATCTGTCTTTCTCTCTGTGTCTGTCTCTCTCAAATAAATAAATAAAAATTTAAAAAAAAAAATAACAAACTGAAGTTTGTGTAATACTTGACAAATTGACCTAAGAATCTTAAAATTTCCAAAATTTGATGAGTATATACATACACTCAAATGAAGTTGATACATACTGAAAAAAAATCTATGTTCAACGTTGAAGTTTTAGTTGTTGACTATGAAATCTGCTTCTCTGAATAGAACCTAATTACCTTGTATCTTTTAGCAATCAAAAAATTAAATGTTTCTCAAAATGGTGCCTTGAAAACAAAACAAAATGAGTCAAGCACAGCTTCAGAGATGGTCAGAGGCCAAAGTTTAGGGCTTCCTGCCTAGCCTTTTATTTACTCCAGCCTCCCTGACTCCCTCTTGGGTTCTCAAGGTGTCCCTGCCTTCTATCCAGAGGTTTCCTGGCAGGAGGTTCATTCCCTGTCCAGTCCACAATATCCTGAACTTCTCACTCTTCTCAGAGAAACTTCCTCATGCTTCTGACCTGACACAGAGGTAATGAACTACTCACTTCTAGAGTCTTAGTTGAAACAGTGAAGAGCCCTCCATATCCAGAGCTGTATAAAATACAGGTAATCCCCCTTTCATTCTCCTCAGCTTCAGATGCTGATGCCTAACCACAGCACAAAACAATGAGATACTGCAAGAGGCCATATTCAACTAATGTCATTGTAGTATATAGTTACGGTTGTTCAATTTTGTTATTATTGTTATCTTTCACTGTGCTCAATAAACTTTACCATAGGAGTACATTGCAGTTTGAATGTGAAATGTCTCCCATAGGGCTCATGTATTTGAAAGCTTGATGTCCTGCTGGTGTTGGAACCTTGAGGAGGTGGAGCAGTGATAGACGAAGTGGGCCACTTGGGAGCAGGCCTGAAGGTTTCTTAGCCTGGCCTCACTTCCTGTTTACCCTCTGCTTCCCGACTGAATGTGATCTGACCAGCCAGCTTCCCACTTACTGCCGGTGACTTGCCTGCAATACTGGAGAGTACCACCTGGTGCTGTGAACCAAAGTAAACCCTTCCTCCTTCCTTAAGCTGCTTCTTTTCAGGTTTTTTTTTTTTTATCAAAATGAGTAAAGTAACTAATATAGAATGTATGAATAGTTAAATTGTACAGATAAGGTTTAGTGCTACTAAATCAGGGATTTTAGACTGTGTCTCATGTGCATGGGAGTGGTATTCTCCATGTTTCCACTCAATAAATGACAGAATGGAATGAATGAACAGAAACTTCACTAGAGGTAGAGGGTTAGGGGCTGTGGACTAAAGCCAGTTGTTAGCACAGGACAATGCCTGGCCCAGAGGGATGTGCAATGAGGTCTCAGGTAAATCAGAATAGGCTCTGGACCCCTGGAAAGTAGCCCAGTAAGGCACTTTGCCAATTTTATAGTTTTGACTGGAGCCCACCCTGGTTGTAACCCTAACCAAAGCTGAAATGGCCTCCAAGTCATAAATCTAATTTTATCCCTGAAAACAGAAGATATGGAAAGGATCATAGAGAAAATATTTTGAGGTTTTATTATGCCCAGAGCACCTTAAATGGGTCTAATCATAGAAATTATAATAAAACTCAAAATTCATACTGGATATGAATTTTTTTTTCCTTTGGTTTTTCAAAGTAGGGTCTCACTCTAACCCAGGCTGACCTGGAATTCTCTCTGTAGTCTCAGGGTGGCCTCAAACTCATGGTGATCCTTTGCCTCTCAAGTGCTGGGATTAAAGGTGTGTGCCACTACACTCAGCTCCAGGATACCAATTTAAGGTAGAGCTAATCTAGGAATTACAATTATTCTAGTGGCAAGTTACTGTAATAAATGAAACAACTGTGACATGCAAATGATTCATTTTCTGTCTTCTCCATATTATGTGCATGGTATTAATGTATTTTAAAATATTATTTCATATTTTTAATGTATTTTAAAAATATCTTTTCACACGTCCAGTGACACATGCCCACTTTCATCTGCCTCCCTCTTGTGCAAAATTAAATTCTTCTCATTGTCCACAATAAGTATATGAATGCATGTGTGGCCATTATCCCAGAAAGAGCACCCCCAAAAAAGAGATTAACTTTAGGAAAATTAAGCAAAAGGAGTGTGTTAACCTCTAAAAGCAAAAGCCCACAAACACATGAAAGAGAATCCACATCCAGAATAAAAAGTTATATATTTAAAGAGCTTAAATGGCAGCATTAAAAAGGAGCAAGCCCTTAGGATTATGAAATTATTTCTGGCGTAGCCCTTGTGAGATATCAACTGAACCTGTGCTAATTTCTCCTTTTTAAAAATAAAGTGGCAAGATCAGAGAGTATTTAATTTAGAACAGGCAGTCCAAGGCTGTGCTCATCATTCATTTATTTTTCTCTGAAGCATTCTCCTTCAAAACAACTGATGCAGATAAAAATATGCCAATATCCCAAAAATAAAAGGCCATCCAAATAGATGCTAAGGGTGACTGATGCACGTCAAAATACTTCTTACACACACACACAGCTTATTTTAATAGAACTGGATGCTGGTGTTTGTTTCTGCCCAGACAGCAAAAGCCAGCCTCTACTTAGTCAAAATCAGTGCTGAAAAGGAACGGAGGCTCCTGAGAGGAACTCTATGGAAGGGGGTGGGCTTGGTGGCCACCAATCATGGATTTCAGTGCTGGGGCATCGGGTGGCTTATAAACGTACATTGCCTCACGTTTTAATACCCAAGGGCAGAGCTAAACTTTGTTTTCTGATCCCTCTCTAGAACACTTGTGTGCATGTCCTCCCTCACCACCCCCCTCCACAGCCCACACCCATGTGGTTACAATCAGCCATACTGAACCAGCAAGAGGCTCAGTCTGGATAAATGTTACAGGCTTTAAAGATAAGCATGGGATAGTCCAATTCAAGTTTATCGGCTTCTCCTACATCAGGGTGTAGTAACGCCAAAGCCGACAGTGTACTATTTCCCATCAAGTACCACTGTAAAGGTAGGAGCTGGTTGGAGGCATGGCCAGGATGCTCCAGTTGTGTGTGAGATAAAAGAAGTGTGCAGATCACCCCCCGGGGACCTTTCACGCAGCTCACACATCTTCTGAAGACACTGCTCCTGTTTAGGACCCTGCATTTTTCTATCCCTCTGCAGCTGTCTGACTATGAAAAGCCTGTGAGAGACATCAAAATGCAGATTTTTATTTTTCACAGAACACATTCCATAAAACCCAAAGCTTCACTTTTGGATTTGACACTTCTTTTCTGTTAATTGTCTACCTTTTATCTTTCCCCGTTGTCTGTCCATTAATCCATCTGGATCAACTGTGATCAATGTTATAACCTTCTACGAGTTTTGTTCCCCCCCACCCCACCCCACTTGTACCTAAAAGTGGCACCTTGCTGTCTTCCTCCCAGACCCGATTGGCAAGGCAGCATTCTGCCCTCCTCCTCTATATGTCAGACTCACAAGGTGTGTTGGCCTTGGCTCCTGCACAGATTTCTTCTACTGGATATAGGAATTCAAAGACAAGCATCCACTTATGAGAATTGTGAAGATCACATAACTATGTATAAACCAGACATCTGACAATGAAGGGATATCCTTAGAGCAGTAACCATAAATGATGCTCAGAAAGCCCAGTGGTCCTGTCCAGGCTTGGACTCCATTCAAAACTATCCATTAGTTGCTTAACTTGTAACCTTATGTCTTCATTTTAAAAAAAAAATCTACCAATATCTTTGGGGGATTTTATTGTCTTTTTTAAGCAACAGTAAATTAAATGGACCTCAGACCTAATTTGAAGGCATAATTGAAGGCTGTGATTGTTTCGATATTAGAAATGTCAAAGGGCCATAGGAAAGAACTGCTTCCATTGTTCTGTTCCCAGCCATGAACCCAAATACCATCTGGGCTGGGCCCTACCTGAGGCAAAGAGTGAAGTCACTCCAGTGTCATGGCTGCAACACTCTCCTATGGAGCAGTGCGTTGGGTCATGGGTGTGTTATGAAGATTCGTGAGGAAATGTTTCCAAAGTGCTCTGAATTCACTAGAAAATACAGGCCTGGGCTGGAGAGATGGCTCAGCAGTTAAGGTGTTTGTCTGCAAAGCCTAAGGACCAAAGTTCAGTTCCCCAGTGTCCATATAAAGTCAGGTGCACAAGGTAGCACATGTGTCTGGAGTTTGTTTGCTGTGGTTGGAGGGCCCAGTGTACCCATTCATTCTCTCTTTCTTGCTCTCTGCCTCTTTCTCTCTCTCACTCTCAAATAAATTTTTAAAAAAATTTAAAAATTCTAAAAAAATTTTTTTAAAAAAAGAAAATACAGGCCTGTCTTTGAGAGAGAGTTCAGATGTGTCCCAGAGCTTCTCGGTAGGATAGCTTTTCTCAGCTTTTTTAAAACTTTTTCCTGAACATTTTCACAAATATGCATAATGTAATTTCATCATAATCCCCTCTAATTACTTTATTTTGTATCCCTTACCTATTCCCCTCCCACTGAGCCATCTCTTTGCAATTGGTCCTTCTTCAATTTTGATGTCTTTCTTTTCTGCCCTCCTCCATCATTCATGGTGGGAAGTTGAGGGGCTGAGTATTATGCAGGTCTTGTGCAGGCGACAGCAGCTACTGTGAGATCATGAATGTAATGGCCACCTCATGTCTGGCAGACAGGACTCCAAAATGGTCCTCCTTTTCATCTGGGCTTTATAGTCTTTTCATGGCCTCTTCCACATTGTCCTCTGACCCTGACGAGGAGTGATAGAGATGTCTCATTCAGCACTGAGCACTCACCATTCACATATGCTCAGCACTCTAATGAGTCCAGTTGGAAATCACTGACATCTGCAAAAAGAAGCTTATGTCACCAAAAATGAGAGCAGCACTCATCTATGAGCAGAAACATAAATATTTAGAGAGTGATTTGATGGGAAAAACATATCCACCTAGCCAAACCATAGTAGTATATTTCCCTTGGCCCCGTGGCCTTCCCATTCACAGGCTGTTGACTAGGTTTTTCTATCAGATTTGAATTCCCTCCTGTAGAATGGAACTCATATCCAATCACAGAGCAGTTTAGCAGCCTCATAACAGTCCTGCCATTATTGTACTAGTGGGAGCATCTTTGCGGGACGGTGGGTTATGTAGCTCACAAAGTCCACTATGGTTAAGACTGTTGATATCTTTTCCCCTCAGGTGTCTGCATAACACCTTCCAGCACTATGGCAACTAGGTAGCGGAGAGAAGGCTTCCAAATCACTTCAAGCTTGATTTGTTAGTGTCCTGCAACCAAAGCATGTGATGTCTTCAGCAGGAGGGTCTCATCGTCTAGCTCTGGTGGGCAACCAAGAACATTGGTAATAGTCTGTTCTGTTTGGAGGGCCTCATAAGCCTCTCTAATCAATAAATCATTGGGTGATGTCCCACCCCTGGCACTGGGATTTTCCTCTGTAACAACCTATAGCTTCTGGTAGCAGCATTATCCATTCCTGCTAGGTAGTTTTGCCCAAACTCTCCTTTTTAAATTAAATTTTTAATTAGCTAACAAAGGTTTTCATATGGATTTCCTATAATGTCTAGTTTTTGTTAATTTCCCCCCACCCTCTTCTCTCCTCCATATCCCTCTCTCTCTCAACTTTTGCTTCACAGACATGGTGGCTTTAATTAGTTGTCCCCCATACACTTATGTGTTCTGAATGCTAGGTCCCCAGCTGGTGGCAATTTGAGAATTGGAGTCTTACAGGAAGATGTGTGTTGTTGGAGATGGACTTATAGGTGTTATAGCCAGCTTCACCTGCCAGTGTTTGTCACACTCTCCTGCTGCTAGGCTGTTGGTTTCTACCTGATGTTAGCCAGGACATGCTGTCCAGCCTCTGCTCATTCCACATTTTCCCCTGCCATTAGGGAGCTTCCCTTTGAGACTATAAGACAAAATAGACCCTTTTATCCAAAAGGCTAATTTTGGTTGGGTGCTTTGAGCCAGCAATGAGAAGGCAAATGCAACAGTAAAATTGGTACCTGTGGGTTGGAGTTGTTGCTGCTAGAAACCTGTTTCTTTTGGCCTTTTGGGACTCATTTATGGAAGGGTTATGGAAGGATTTGAAACCTTGGTCTAAGAGATGCTTTCTAGTGCTGAAGGTAGAGTGTGATGGACCATCCTGATCATAGCTGAAAGATCTGAATGCAATAAGAATTATGGACTGTAATATTTGGCTTGTGAAGGGGAGGAATGAACTTTGTTGGAACTAATCAAGAAGCAGTTTAGATGAGATGCTTATTGTGTTCTGCCTGTCTATGTCCCAAGGACTTGTTCAGGGTTGTGTTATATAGAAGTGGGTGGTGTGAGCACATGTATGTGGCACAGGAAAATAAAACCCTTGGGCTAAGGGTAACAGTTCAGTTCAGCTACAGTTTGAGAGATTACAGCTATTGAGATTAGGCCAGCCAATCTGCATTGGGACAGCAGGAAGAATGTGAACTCTTTTGAAAGTATGGGGCCTGAATGCTAAGGGAGTGTCCTGCTCCTCAAAGTCAGCTTTATTTCTCCTGGATGAACAAATTGGATAGCCCACCTGGCACTATTGGAGTATAACAAATGCAGGAATAAGGTCATTGGAGTCGCAATGCAGTTTTGCTTTTTGGAAATGACCATGGGCAATATGAGGCAGGGCTGTTGGATTACCTGTATGAAGACATGATGGAGCCATGAGGATGAACTGTGGGTTGCAGTGGAGACACTAGAACTTTATTAAATGCCAGAATTGTGAGACAGCCACTGAAAGAGCTTCCAGTTTTAGATGCATTGTTCCCCAGCTGTGAGGAGCCCAGAAGGAAGGGTGGAATTTGAACTCCAGAGACTCATCATTGGCCAGAGTTGTTGGACTTGTAGATACAGAATTTAATGGTTGTCCTGCTTTTTAAAATTTTGTATTGGTTCACTCTTACCTTGCTATGCCTAACAGTAGCTTTTGCAGTGTGAATGTTTAATCTGTGTCATTATGGTGTTGTTTGGGGATTTTTATTTTTGATGAGGAGGGAGCTTTCAGCTAATAGTTAAGAGATCTTAGACTATGGGGATGTTTGAATAGTACTAGAATTGATTTTTTAAAAGGTTTTTTAAAAGTTGGACTAAATTCACTGCATTTTACATTATGGATGATCATCACTTTATAGGGACTAGGAGTGGAATGTGGTGGTTTGGATTATATGTCCCCCATAAACTCATCTGTTCTGAATGCTTGGTCCTCAGCTGATGGCATTTTGGGAATTGGATCCTTACTGGAGGAGGTGTGTTGTTGTGGCAGGCTTATGGGTGTTATAGCCAGCTCCCCTTGACAGTATTTGGAGTAATCTCCTGCTGCTGCTTTCTACCTGATGTTGGCCAGGAGGCAATGTCCAGCCCCTGCTCATGCCATGTTTTCCCCTGCCATCACGGAGTTTCCCCTAGAGTTTGTAAGCTCAAATAAACCTTTAGGGGCTGGAGGGATAGCTTAGCAGTTAAGACACTTCCTTGCAAAACCAAAGGACCCAGGATCTATTCCCCAGAACCTACATAAACCAGATGCACAAGGTGGCACATTCATCTGGAGTTCGTTTACAGTGGCTGGAAGCCCTGATTTAACCATTCTCTCTGTCTCTCTCTGACTCTCTCTCTCTCTAATAAATCAAATATTTAAAATAAACTCTTTTCTCCCACAAACTGCTTTTGGTCAGATGCTTTGTGTCAGCAATGAGAAGGTCGTTACAACAATATGGTACCCTTGGTATGGATTTAGGGGATGAGCTTCAGTTTCTTTGAGAGAGGACACTAAACTAGGAAACTAAATGGTAATTAGTTGTTAAAAAACTAAAAATACTTAAGTCTCAGCTGCTTCTTTTAACTCGGGGTATGTGCTCCATTCTGAGTAATCCAATGAATGTGGTCATGAGTCAAAGGATCACCATCCCTAAATCTTTGTGGATTCCTTCCTTCCCCAGGGTCAGGGGAAGATCTGAAGTGAGTTCATCTATTCTGCTCCCTTAAATATCTTTCCATGAAGCACACATTCTGCAATACCTGTGAGCATCAGCACACACATCCACCAACCACCCTCTCTCACTGCACACATACACTCTCTTTCTTACAAAGATATATGCACCCACTCTTACCTACATATACATCACTCACTCTTCTGTCTATCTATCTATCTACTACATATAAATATATATTCTATATATATTCACACACACACACACACACACACACACACTTTTCTATATTACACTACTCACTCTTTCCCTCTTCCCAATACATACCTTGCCTTAAACCTTCCATTCTTGTCCCTTCCTCCATCCCAGACAGACCAACTCTCATGCTTATAACAGCATGTGGGCAGGAGTATCCCCGTGCATGTCAACACAAGGTTTGTAATAATTTTTACTTTACCTGAAGCAAAGAAGGAAACAACATGTGGTACATTAAGTTGCACCTCAACTCTAACACTAAAGGCCCCTCAACCTCTCTTGAGTCACTGACACTGGACTTGGCTTTCTCATTGTTGATAGAGTGGTGGCACAGATCTCCATGATCCTCCTTCACAGGCACGTGGAAGGACTGAAGAACAAAGCAAATGCAAGGATGTGAAAGCATGTGGTATGATGCGTGGCACACAGACTCATCCAAATATGTTGCTGCGTTTCTGGGGACATCTGACAGAAGGCACGTGATGCACTTCTTCCAAAACCTTTCTGCACCAGGAACCAGTGGTCTCATCAAATGCATTACCCAGAAAGCCTCAGCAGGACCCAAAATGAACTGGACCTTTGCTGTCCAGCCCACCCCTTCAGCTCTGAGTCTCTGTCTGCACAGGGTAGGGGTTATCCATATCCTGGAGCAGATCCCAGTAGCATGGGCCAAGAGCTCCATACATTAGTCTTTTTAAAGAAAAGAACACAAAATTGCAAGTTCATAGTTAGTATGTCTTTAAAGGGACCTGGGCAAGTGAAGTTCCTAAAGTTTAAGCAGCATTCACCCCTCAGTAAGTCCAGCTATAGACTCGGCTTTCCCCACTAAATAGAAGGTCACTGGAAATAGTGTCAACTGATTTGAGGAAACTTCTTGTGACCCTCAAGATGGTGCTATGGTCTATGGGCAGCTTAAGATATGCTATGGCCCTGTGAGTATGGCTTATCAGACTACTTCCCACGAATGGTCTTCCTGCCCTAACAGTGAAAGCAAAATTAGCCATTCCTTTCAATACATATCTGAAGCACCTCAATTCATAGGGTGTGGCAGAAATAAAGGTACCTGCGACAGGTCCTGGCTCTCCAGGAGCACCCACACATGGTGGAAAGGAAAACGTTCACGCAAATGACTGTAATACATATGCTAGGCTCATAAGACCGCTGTGGAACACAGAGGACCACTGTTATTTTGCCTACAAATGGGTGGCATGATCCCTTAAATGCAAGGATGTGAAGAAGTGCACTTCAGATAGCATGGAGCAAGGGCATGTGCACACGGAAAGCTAGGCTCACTGTAACTAGGCACAGGACCTGGAGCATTGGACTGTGGAATGTGACGGGAAGGGGACCAGGGAGCAGTGTGGGCAGAAGAACTCAAAAGTGGACAACTAAGGACCTTTTGAGGATAATGGGCAGCAAGCAGAATGCACCATATCCACACAGTACAGAACCCCATTAGATGTTAAGTGGGGGCAGCTAGTCGAAGTCCACATGTTAAATATTCAATTAGTAGATCAACCAGTGTTTGTATGTTGTGTATACAAGGTGCTGCTGCATTGATCAGTTTTCCATAACTGTGACAATACACTTGGAAAAAAAACAACTTCTAAGGAGGACGGGTTTGGGGTTTCAGTATTAATTTCAAGGGTATTCTCCCAGTGGCCTTGTTCTCCCAATGAGGCTCTCCAGCATCAAGTTTCCATCACCTCCCCAGACCTGCATCAGTTGAGGACCAAGCCTTCAACATATGGGTTTTCCAGAGACATTTAAGATGCAGGTCATAGCCCTTGCTTCTCCTGAATACAGAATAAATGAGTGATGTAATCCCTCTAGCCCTTACAGTCTAGTTGGGAGGAAAAAAACCAACTCTCACAAACATAACAGGAACCTCACATCACTCAACACGGGAACCTACATCACTTACATGCCACAAGCAACCCAAGAACTTCACACCACTCACACGGCACACACAGAGTGCAAAGCAGATCTGCAAAGGGAAGTTTCCAGCCAGGTAGTCGCAGAGGAGGGGAACTTGAATATACCTTGGACATAGGAAGGCTTGAGGTTGTATACTGTAGTCAGAGGTGGTTCTGGACTCTGAAACATGTCAGGACACCCTCCAACCCTGCTCCACAGTCAGCTAATGTTTAAGTCCTCAGATGTGTTATTTAACCACCATGGCCTCAGTTTACTCAACTAAAAATAATGAAATATACTAGTGTTGCTTCATGTAAGTGCACTGGGCCTTTCTATTTTTATAACAAAGGTATATTAATCATGAGCTGTACACATATGTCAAGGAGATAAGTAGAGAGGGTGGGACAAGGAAAAACTATTAAAGAAAACATGTGGGGGAGAGGATGCAGCTACTTAGATGAAACTTCATTGTCAAGTTCCCAGCTTGCCACATAGGATGCTCCCCTTAGGTTGTGCCAGAAGAAAGCTGAAATAGCAAAGGGGTATCCTGTTCAGACAGGCCCACTCAGAACAGAGTATCCAGCAGGTCAGCGAATAATTCCACTGGTGGACGAAGCTTCCAGTGACCTTCAGAAGGATCTTCCAGAAGTTAGTATAAGAAATTGCTTATTTGAGGCTGTTCAAATTCTTTGGGGCAGTAAGTCTTGAGCTGTCCGACACTCACTGAACCCCTGAAATGAGACCTTAATGGGATAAAGTGTGTGATGTAAACAGACCAGAGGAGAAGCCCATGACTCTGAGGGCCCTTTGCCTTCCCAGAAGCAGCCACGGTTGGTTCTGGGTGTCTTCTGGTCTGGACTGAATTTCCTTTCAAAGAATTCAATTTACTTTCCAGAGCAGGTGAGGAGAAGGAATGTGAAGCAGAATGATTAAATTTCATCCAAAAGAAAATCCAGAAGTAATGGATTCAGCCATTACATTAATCCTCATCTTCAGTCAAATTTTTCTTAAAGTCAGCAGGTGGCAAGAGTGGGCCAAAGGTGACAACTGA